>NW_028256599.1:0-421189 GCF_048593485.1 Apis florea | reverse complement strand
AGGTGGCACGAGAAATTTTTGGAAGAACTGTTCGTAAGTCAAATTCTGGCTAAAATTTCGACTTTTCATTAGGAGAATATAATTCTAGAAGAGGTGGCACGCGAAATTTTTGGGGGAACTGTTCGTAAGGCAATTTCTGGCTAAAATTTCGACTTTTCATTAGGAGAATATAATTCTAGAAGAGGTGGCACGCGAAATTTTTGGGGGAACAGTTCGTAAGGCAATTTCTGGCTAAAATTTCGACTTTTCATTAGGAGAATATAATTCTAGAGGAGGTGGCACGAGAAATTTTTGGAAGAACTGTTCGTAAGTCAAATTCTGGCTAAAATTTCGACTTTTCATTAGGAGAATATAATTCTAGAAGAGGTGGCACGCGAAATTTTTGGGGGAACTGTTCGTAAGGCAATTTCTGGCTAAAATTTCGACTTTTCATTAGGAGAATATAATTCTAGAGGAGGTGGCACGTGAAATTTTTGGAAGAACTGTTCTTAAGTCAAATTCTGGCTAAAATTTCGACTTTTCATTAGGAGAATATAAATCTAGAAGAGGTGGCACGCGAAATTTTTGGGGGAACTGTTCGTAAGGCAATTTCTGGCTAACGTTTCGACTTTTCATTAGGAGAATATAATTCTAGAAGAGGTGGCACGTGAAATTTTTTGAGGAACTGTTCGTAAAGCAATTTCTGGCTAAAATTTCGACTTTTCATTAGGAGAATATAATTCTAGAAGAGGTGGCACGCGAAATTTTTGGGGGAACATTTCGTAAGGCAATTTCTGGCTAAAATTTCGACTTTTCATTAGGAGAATATAATTCTAGAGGAGGTGGCACGTGAAATTTTTGGAAGAACTGTTCTTAAGTCAAATTCTGGCTAAAATTTCGACTTTTCATTAGGAGAATATAATTCTAGAAGAGGTGGCACGCGAAATTTTTGGGGGAACTGTTCGTAAGGCAATTTCTGGCTAAAATTTCGACTTTTCATTAGGAGAATATAATTCTAGAAGAGGTGGCACGCGAAATTTTTGGGGGGACAGTTCGTAAGGCAATTTCTGGCTAAAATTTCGACTTTTCATTAGGAGAATATAATTCTAGAGGAGGTGGCACGAGAAATTTTTGGAAGAACTGTTCGTAAGTCAAATTCTGGCTAAAATTTCGACTTTTCATTAGGAGAATATAATTCTAGAAGAGGTGGCACGCGAAATTTTTGGGGGAACTGTTCGTAAGGCAATTTCTGGCTAAAATTTCGACTTTTCATTAGGAGAATATAATTCTAGAAGAGGTGGCACGCGAAATTTTTGAGGGAACTGTTCGTAAGGCAATTTCTGGCTAAAATTTCGACTTTTCATTAGGAGAATATAATTCTAGAGGAGGTGGCACGAGAAATTTTTGGAAGAACTGTTCGTAAGTCAAATTCTGGCTAAAATTTCGACTTTTCATTAGGAGAATATAATTCTAGAAGAGGTGGCACGCGAAATTTTTGGGGGAACTGTTCGTAAGGCAATTTCTGGCTAAAATTTCGACTTTTCATTAGGAGAATATAATTCTAGAAGAGGTGGCACGCGAAATTTTTGGGGGAACAGTTCGTAAGGCAATTTCTGGCTAAAATTTCGACTTTTCATTAGGAGAATATAATTCTAGAGGAGGTGGCACGCGAAATTTTTTGAGGAACTGTTCGTAAGTCAAATTCTGGCTAAAATTTCGACTTTTCATTAGGAGAATATAATTCTAGAAGAGGTGGCACGCGAAATTTTTGGGGGAACTGTTCGTAAGGCAATTTCTGGCTAAAATTTCGACTTTTCATTAGGAGAATATAATTCTAGAAGAGGTGGCACGCGAAATTTTTGGGGGAACTGTTCGTAAGGCAATTTCTGGCTAAAATTTCGACTTTTCATTAGGAGAATATAATTCTAGAGGAGGTGGCACGCGAAATTTTTGGGGGAACTGTTCGTAAGGCAATTTCTGGCTAAAATTTCGACTTTTCATTAGGAGAATATAATTCTAGAAGAGGTGGCACGCGAAATTTTTGGGGGAACTGTTCGTAAGGCAATTTCTGGCTAAAATTTCGACTTTTCATTAGGAGAATATAATTCTAGAGGAGGTGGCACGCGAAATTTTTGGAAGATCTCTTACTAAGGCAATTTCTGGCTAAAATTTCAACTTTTCATTAGGAGAATATAATTCTAGAGGAGGTGGCAAGTGAAATTTTTGGGGGAACTGTTCGTAAGGCAATTTCTGGCTAAAATTTCGACTTTTCATTAGGAGAATATAATTCTAGAGGAGGTGGCACGCGAAATTTTTGGGGGAACATTTCGTAAGGCAATTTCTGGCTAAAATTTCGACTTTTCATTAGGAGAATATAATTCTAGAAGAGGTGGCACGCGAAATTTTTGGGGGAACTGTTCGTAAGGCAATTTCTGGCTAAAATTTCGACTTTTCATTAGGAGAATATAATTCTAGAAGAGGTAGCACGCAAAATTTTGGGAGAAATCTTACTAAGGCAATTTCTGGCTAAAATTTCGACTTTTCATTAGGAGAATATAATTCTAGAAGAGGTGGCACGTGAAATTTTTGGAAGAACTGTTCGTAAGGCAATTTCTGGCTAAAATTTCGACTTTTCATTAGGAGAATATAATTCTAGAGGAGGTGGCACGTGAAATTTTTGGAAGAACTGTTCGTATGTCAAATTCTGGCTAAAATTTCGACTTTTCATTAGGAGAATATAATTCTAGAAGAGGTGGCACGCGAAATTTTTGGGGGAACTGTTCGTAAGGCAATTTCTGGCTAAAATTTCGACTTTTCATTAGGAGAATATAATTCTAGAAGAGGTGGCACGCGAAATTTTTGGGGGAACATTTCGTAAGGCAATTTCTGGCTAAAATTTCGACTTTTCATTAGGAGAATATAATTCTGGAGGAGGTGGCACGTGAAATTTTTGGAAGAACTGTTCTTAAGTCAAATTCTGGCTAAAATTTCGACTTTTCATTAGGAGAATATAATTCTAGAAGAGGTGGCACGCGAAATTTTTGGGGGAACTGTTCGTAAGGCAATTTCTGGCTAAAATTTCGACTTTTCATTAGGAGAATATAATTCTAGAAGAGGTGGCACGCGAAATTTTTGGGGGAACAGTTCGTAAGGCAATTTCTGGCTAAAATTTCGACTTTTCATTAGGAGAATATAATTCTAGAGGAGGTGGCACGCGAAATTTTTGGGGGAACTGTTCGTAAGGCAATTTCTGGCTAAAATTTCGACTTTTCATTAGGAGAATATAATTCTAGAAGAGGTGGCAGGCGAAATTTTTGGGGGAACTGTTCGTAAGGCAATTTCTGGCTAAAATTTCGACTTTTCATTAGGAGAATATAATTCTAGAGGAGGTGGCACGTGAAATTTTTGGAAGAACTGTTCGTAAGGCAATTTCTGGCTAAAATTTCGACTTTTCATTAGGAGAATATAATTCTAGAAGAGGTGGCACGCGAAATTTTTGGGGGAACTGTTCGTAAGGCAATTTCTGGCTAAAATTTCGACTTTTCATTAGGAGAATATAATTCTAGAAGAGGTAGCACGCAAAATTTTTGGGAGAAATCTTACTAAGGCAATTTCTGGCTAAAATTTCGACTTTTCATTAGGAGAATATAATTCTAGAAGAGGTGGCACGTGAAATTTTTGGGGGAACTGTTCGTAAGGCAATTTCTGGCTAAAATTTCGACTTTTCATTAGGAGAATATAATTCTAGAGGAGGTGGCACGTGAAATTTTTGGAAGAACTGTTCTTATGTCAAATTCTGGCTAAAATTTCGACTTTTCATTAGGAGAATATAATTCTAGAAGAGGTGGCACGCGAAATTTTTGGGGGAACTGTTCGTAAGGCAATTTCTGGCTAAAATTTCGACTTTTCATTAGGAGAATATAATTCTAGAGGAGGTGGCACGCGAAATTTTTGGGGGAACTGTTCGTAAGGCAATTTCTGGCTAAAATTTCGACTTTTCATTAGGAGAATATAATTCTAGAGGAGGTGGCACGCGAAATTTTTGGGGGAACTGTTCGTAAGGCAATTTCTGGCTAAAATTTCGACTTTTCATTAGGAGAATATAATTCTAGAGGAGGTGGCACGCGAAATTTTTGGGGGATCTGTTACGTAAGGCAATTTCTGGCTAAAATTTCGACTTTTCATTAGGAGAATATAATTCTAGAGGAGGTGGCACGTGAAATTTTTGGGGGAACTGTTCGTAAGGCAATTTCTGGCTAAAATTTCGACTTTTCATTAGGAGAATATAATTCTAGAAGAGGTGGCACGCGAAATTTTTGGGGGAACTGTTCGTAAGGCAATTTCTGGCTAAAATTTCGACTTTTCATTAGGAGAATATAATTCTAGAGGAGGTGGCACGTGAAATTTTTGGAAGAACTGTTCTTATGTCAAATTCTGGCTAAAATTTCGACTTTTCATTAGGAGAATATAATTCTAGAAGAGGTGGCACGCGAAATTTTTGGGGGAACTGTTCGTAAGGCAATTTCTGGCTAAAATTTCGACTTTTCATTAGGAGAATATAATTCTAGAAGAGGTGGCACGCGAAATTTTTGGGGGAACTTTTCGTAAGGCAATTTCTGGCTAAAATTTCGACTTTTCATTAGGAGAATATAATTCTAGAGGAGGTGGCACGTGAAATTTTTGGAGGAACTGTTCGTAAGTCAAATTCTGGCTAAAATTTCGACTTTTCATTAGGAGAATATAATTCTAGAAGAGGTGGCACGCGAAATTTTTGGGGGAACTGTTCGTAAGGCAATTTCTGGCTAAAATTTCGACTTTTCATTAGGAGAATATAATTCTAGAGGAGGTGGCACGTGAAATTTTTGGAAGAACTGTTCGTAAGTGAAATTCTGGCTAAAATTTCGACTTTTCATTAGGAGAATATAATTCTAGAAGAGGTGGCACGCGAAATTTTTGGGGGAACTGTTCGTAAGGCAATTTCTGGCTAAAATTTCGACTTTTCATTAGGAGAATATAATTCTAGAAGAGGTGGCAGGCGAAATTTTTGGGGGAACTGTTCGTAAGGCAATTTCTGGCTAAAATTTCGACTTTTCATTAGGAGAATATAATTCTAGAGGAGGTGGCACGTGAAATTTTTGGAAGAACTGTTCGTAAGGCAATTTCTGGCTAAAATTTCGACTTTTCATTAGGAGAATATAATTCTAGAAGAGGTGGCACGCGAAATTTTTGGGGGAACTGTTCGTAAGGCAATTTCTGGCTAAAATTTCGACTTTTCATTAGGAGAATATAATTCTAGAAGAGGTAGCACGCAAAATTTTTGGGAGAAATCTTACTAAGGCAATTTCTGGCTAAAATTTCGACTTTTCATTAGGAGAATATAATTCTAGAAGAGGTGGCACGTGAAATTTTTGGGGGAACTGTTCGTAAGGCAATTTCTGGCTAAAATTTCGACTTTTCATTAGGAGAATATAATTCTAGAGGAGGTGGCACGTGAAATTTTTGGAAGAACTGTTCTTATGTCAAATTCTGGCTAAAATTTCGACTTTTCATTAGGAGAATATAATTCTAGAAGAGGTGGCACGCGAAATTTTTGGGGGAACTGTTCGTAAGGCAATTTCTGGCTAAAATTTCGACTTTTCATTAGGAGAATATAATTCTAGAAGAGGTGGCACGCGAAATTTTTGGGGGAACTGTTCGTAAGGCAATTTCTGGCTAAAATTTCGACTTTTCATTAGGAGAATATAATTCTAGAGGAGGTGGCACGTGAAATTTTTGGAAGAACTGTTCGTAAGTCAATTTCTGGCTAAAATTTCGACTTTTCATTAGGAGAATATAATTCTAGAAGAGGTGGCACGCGAAATTTTTGGGGGAACTGTTCGTAAGGCAATTTCTGGCTAAAATTTCGACTTTTCATTAGGAGAATATAATTCTAGAAGAGGTGGCACGCGAAATTTTTGGGGGAACAGTTCGTAAGGCAATTTCTGGCTAAAATTTCGACTTTTCATTAGGAGAATATAATTCTAGAGGAGGTGGCACGTGAAATTTTTGGAAGAACTGTTCGTAAGTCAAATTCTGGCTAAAATTTCGACTTTTCATTAGGAGAATATAATTCTAGAAGAGGTGGCACGCGAAATTTTTGGGGGAACTGTTCGTAAGGCAATTTCTGGCTAAAATTTCGACTTTTCATTAGGAGAATATAATTCTAGAAGAGGTGGCAGGCGAAATTTTTGGGGGAACTGTTCGTAAGGCAATTTCTGGCTAAAATTTCGACTTTTCATTAGGAGAATATAATTCTAGAGGAGGTGGCACGTGAAATTTTTGGAAGAACTGTTCGTAAGGCAATTTCTGGCTAAAATTTCGACTTTTCATTAGGAGAATATAATTCTAGAAGAGGTGGCACGCGAAATTTTTGGGGGAACTGTTCGTAAGGCAATTTCTGGCTAAAATTTCGACTTTTCATTAGGAGAATATAATTCTAGAAGAGGTAGCACGCAAAATTTTTGGGAGAAATCTTACTAAGGCAATTTCTGGCTAAAATTTCGACTTTTCATTAGGAGAATATAATTCTAGAAGAGGTGGCACGTGAAATTTTTGGGGGAACTGTTCGTAAGGCAATTTCTGGCTAAAATTTCGACTTTTCATTAGGAGAATATAATTCTAGAGGAGGTGGCACGTGAAATTTTTGGAAGAACTGTTCTTATGTCAAATTCTGGCTAAAATTTCGACTTTTCATTAGGAGAATATAATTCTAGAAGAGGTGGCACGCGAAATTTTTGGGGGAACTGTTCGTAAGGCAATTTCTGGCTAAAATTTCGACTTTTCATTAGGAGAATATAATTCTAGAAGAGGTGGCACGCGAAATTTTTGGGGGAACTGTTCGTAAGGCAATTTCTGGCTAAAATTTCGACTTTTCATTAGGAGAATATAATTCTAGAGGAGGTGGCACGTGAAATTTTTGGGGGAACTGTTCGTAAGGCAATTTCTGGCTAAAATTTCGACTTTTCATTAGGAGAATATAATTCTAGAAGAGGTGGCACGTGAAATTTTTGGGGGAACTGTTCGTAAGGCAATTTCTGGCTAAAATTTCGACTTTTCATTAGGAGAATATAATTCTAGAGGAGGTGGCACGTGAAATTTTTGGAAGAACTGTTCGTAAGGCAATTTCTGGCTAAAATTTCGACTTTTCATTAGGAGAATATAATTCTAGAAGAGGTGGCACACGAAATTTTTGGGGGAACTGTTCGTAAGGTAATTTCTGGCTAAAATTTCGACTTTTCATTAGGAGAATATAATTCTAGAGGAGGTGGCACGCGAAATTTTTGGGAGATCTGTTACGTAAGGCAATTTCTGGCTAAAATTTCGACTTTTCATTAGGAGAATATAATTCTAGAGGAGGTGGCACGTGAAATTTTTGGGGGAACTGTTCGTAAGGCAATTTCTGGCTAAAATTTCGACTTTTCATTAGGAGAATATAATTCTAGAAGAGGTGGCACGCGAAATTTTTGGGGGAACTGTTCGTAAGGCAATTTCTGGCTAAAATTTCGACTTTTCATTAGGAGAATATAATTCTAGAGGAGGTGGCACGTGAAATTTTTGGGGGAACTGTTCGTAAGGCAATTTCTGGCTAAAATTTCGACTTTTCATTAGGAGAATATAATTCTAGAGGAGGTGGCACGCGAAATTTTTGGGGGAACTGTTCGTAAGGCAATTTCTGGCTAAAATTTCGACTTTTCATTAGGAGAATATAAATCTAGAAGAGGTGGCACGCGAAATTTTTGGGAGAACTGTTCGTACGGCAATTTCTGGCTAAAATTTCGACTTTTCATTAGGAGAATATAATTCTAGAGGAGGTGGCACGCGAAATTTTTGGGGGAACTCTTACTTATGCAATTTCTGGCTAAAATTTCGACTTTTCATTAGGAGAATATAATTCGAGAGGAGGTGGCACGTGAAATTTTTGGAGGAACTGTTCGTAAAGCAATTTCTGGCTAAAATTTCGACTTTTCATTAGGAGAATATAATTCTAGAAGAGGTGGCACACGAAATTTTTGGGGGAACTGTTCCTAAGGTAATTTCTGGCTAAAATTTCGACTTTTCATTAGGAGAATATAATTCTAGAGGAGGTGGCACGTGAAATTTTTGGGGGAACTGTTCGTATGGCAATTTCTGGCTAAAATTTTGTGTTTTTATTAGGAGAATATAATTCTTGAAGAGGTGGCATCTGAAAAAATATTTCAAATATTATTATTTATTAATGCTAATTTTTTTATACTTACCTTTTTATACTTACCTTTCCATACTTACCTTTCCCTTACTTACCTTTTTATTTGTCGCGTTTGCTAAAAATTTTTTTTTCAACATTTTACTTAAATCTAATGGTTATTACTTATGTTATTTTATTGCTGTTACTTACCTTTTATAATTATATACGGCCTAAGTTGTCTCTTTTTCTAAAACATAAAAATTCTTTATTAATATATTTATATATGTGTGGTTCATAAAAGTATTTAATTTAAGAATTACCTTTAGAAATTCCAAACGAATCTATGAATTCATTTTAACCCATTTCTATCTTCTTATTTCTCTTATTATTATAGTTTCGGTCGCGCCGCTTTCCATAATATTTTGCAATCTCCAAATCGTAGAAATCTCTTATTAGATTTGCACTATTTGGCTAAAGTAATAAAAAGTTTCGATGCGACTTCCAGATTGCACGAATCGGCGCGGTGAAACGACAGTTCAACAGGGGGTGAAACGTTATCTGGGCCATCTTTGAGCAACCGTGGTCTGCTATTACTACCATCGTCAGCGTTGCTCACCGCGGCTGAATACAAATTACAGAGGATTGTGTGGGCCAATGCGCAGTGCCATCCAAGACCCGTCATACGAATCTATCCGTCGATACCCGTGATCCTATCTCGAATTAATTCCTGCGCGCCTCTGATAAATTAGGACACGCTCGAGGTGTCGGATAAATCATGTTACTTCGTGCTTTCACGGGTCACAAATCGATTTCTTTCTGCCAATATACTCGGCTCGAGATGGAGACACACTGGAATAAGGAGGTGAATCACAGTTAGTGTTCTTTTTTTCTTTCTTCAATATCAGTATGAATGTTAATATCGGAATTTCTTCATTCTGAATACATTACTTGTCCCTTTGATTGCATAATATTTTTGGATTGAATTCAAAAAATATAATGTGATTCAAAATTTCAGAATTCATGAAAACTATTTTCATTCGATTCACTCATTTTAATTAATGAACGATCGTTTTCAATCATGGATACGATGATGAAATCGAGATCACGAGGTTATTGGTACTGCAAATGCTTGGGGAAAAACTGACTACTCGAATAGTAAGAAAGCCACGTAAGAGGAGGAGGTTTCGCCTAACGACGTCGTTATTATTACGTCAAATGCACTTCTTGACGACACACTCGACGTTATACTCCTTGACTCGAAAGAACAGCTGGCTGTTGAAGAGGAAAGACCTAGATTCTTAGAAAAAGGGTTGCCCAGAATTCATGAACATTTAGACATTTTATTTCGACACACTTTCAACACCTATTTCCTACCTTTAAATCTTTTACCATGTTTTCTTAAAGAATTTTTCAGATATATTATTTAGAACTTATTTCTATTTAGAACTTGAGAACCAGAATTTTCATGATTCATATCTATATGCAATTTAAAGTATAAAAAAATCTTGTAGAAATATTAAATTGTTTAATTAGTTTTTATTTATTTGAATTAATTATATAAATGTTACTATTTTTTAATTTATAAAGTATATATAAAAGATCAAATGATACAATGATGTTGGAAGTCTCAAATTATGTATTGATTACATTCGATAATACGAAATTCTTCAGCTAACTATATCTATGATGTTTGGTACACCCAAAATTTTTCATCAATCAATCAAATATCTATAACAATTAATATTTAAATACCACACTCTGTGCGAACGAAATATCAGAAGAAAAAAGGAAGAGGAAAAACAAATCTAAATCTGAATTAAAAAATATTAATTCTTTCTAAATTCTCATAATATTCCTTAATAATACCTCGACAATCAATCCAATATCTAAATGACACAAGAAATACCAACAATTTGCATACAGAACACTCTCTAAAACTTTCCTCGTCCTTTCATATCCATTACATCTCCATCAAAGTGACAACAGTACGTGATCGTAATTCATCGCGTGGTAAGTATTCGATTGTCAATGAGTATCTGTGAAATGAGCCGTGCTCACCGGGATCTCATTGAACAAGCATGTCGCAACCGAGTTCTCCCTTGCCAATAGGAGATCATAGTTCCGCGCCGTTGAGTGACAGCCTTCGTTCTGGTGCCCTCATTAATTCACGCGGCATTGTTCGACCGTGAAGCAGGCTCGTTTTACGTCGAATGTTAATCACGTACGAATACGCATGTCCTATGGAGAAGGGCAGAACATTTGATCCGTCGATTCTTAAATGACGTTGCTTCGATCGATGATGACTTCGAGCCTTTTTGAGAATTTTTTTTCTTTTCGAGAAGGTGGAAATGATGGAAGAATCATAGAAAATTGATATAACGAAGTTGTCTGATTATTCGTTTTTTATGGCTTTGAATCTTCCTGCGAATTTTTTTTTTTTTTTTTTTTTGAGGAGATTGGAATGGTTGGAATGATCTGTGGGGAAGAATTATAGGAAATTGTTATAAGAGAGAATTGTTTCTATTCTGAGAGCGATCTGTGTGAAAAAATGATGATCGATAAAGGATTATAGAAAAGTGTCATAATGAATGATTAATTGTACAAAATTTAAATTGATAATGTAGAGAGAAATAATTAACAAGGAATGTATTATAAATCGAATGTATTATTCGAGATACAGTCTGTCTATTATAAACTATAAGAATTAAAAAAATTGCTACGTAAAAGAATAATTAAAACTCTTTTTTGCTTGAGATTTACAGCTGACTGACTAAGCACCGACTTAAACTACTACGCTCCTTAGCTATACACATATATTAACTTCCAATTCATATATTTATTGCGAATCATAAAATTTATTAAACTAACGATTTACAAAATATGTAAAAAAAAAAGAAATAATAAAAGTCATATTGTAAAAACTGTGTGTATCAATTGTTTCACAATAAATTATAAAATATTCAACATAAATTGTTATTATTATTATTCCCCTATACCAACCTTATTTTCCTTCCACATACATTTATCAAAATAATTATGTACATGTTGAACGATTAAAATAAATATATATTTTAAACGATAATTAATTAGAATAATTTTCCAACCAAAAAAATAACAGAACAATAATGTACGCGAAAAAATTTCAACGAAACAAGATAATTCATAATTCATAAAACTAAGCTAAACAAATTTATACAAATAGATTAGAAAATTAATCCCAAATATTCCCTTACGTCACACATACATGGATAAAATTAATAAGGAGCAATAGGAGGATTAATCGTGATCTCAATTGGGAAGTTGAATTGGGAATTAAAGTTAAAGTGGAATTCGAACGGAAATCGTAACGGAGTCGAAAGCTAAATCGCTCTCTGGATGGGGGAAGGGGCGGTTTGAAACGTCTGGAATCGGTGGTGTTCTGGTTACCGGTAACCGGAGAAGTGGAGCAGCGAGAATTGTTTCCGATCCAGTTAAGAGTGCATCTCTGATTTATGAAAATTATACCGAGGCCCGGTTTGTACCGAAGTTTCCGAATTAATATGTAACTGCGCTAATGAAGTGCAAATTTAATGTGCCTGCGGGACAAACAGAGTACGCGCTCTGCTAATTAATGCTAATAATTAACGCCCAGGAATTATCGCTTGGCGTGAAATTTTCTCCCGGGATTGGGGGGATGAAATTCGAGAAACGATGATTGATCGATTTTATGTAAAAACGTAAAATTTCAAAATTTGCCTAACTATCGATCGTCGTATCGATTCTACACAATTGCTTCTGTTATCGATTATAATTTTAAACGTAAAATACGAGTTTATTTATTTTCCTTCGTGAAAATATGTTTCGATAAAAAAGAAAACGTGCAAAAATTGGAGAAAAGTTGGAAGAATGAAAAATTGGGTAAGGGAAAAATTAATAATTAAAGTGTTAAAAAATTGGAAAGACGAAAAATTACAAAAATGGGAAATTGGAGGAATTATAATTGAGAAAATTGCAAAGATGAGTTCAATTATAAAATGAGAAAGTTGAAAAGTTAAGAGTTAATGATGGATGGTAAATTTCTATTTTCATTGTATGAGATTACGTAATTTTATGAATTAAACACGGATTCACTGTACTTAGAAATTCCTCGAACCTATACTCGCTCTTCGTTCTCTTCTGTTTTTAATCGCCATCTTCATTTTCTTTATATCGTTGCTCTAACACAACTTGATGTTTATATCTCCAACAAGAACAATTTTTTTCTCCACTTACTTGGCTGTTACGTCCCGTGAAACTAGATTAAAGAATAATTAAACAGTTTAACATCTGAAGCAACGATACCGTCTGCTAGCCACTTTCCCCTCTGATATGAAATTAAAAATAACGTTTGCGACATCATGCACCGTTGATGTTGCTTTAATTAACACAAATGAAACGTAAATGAAATTGCTCGGAGGTCTCGTATAATGCGATTCACTTAACACGAAGAGAAATTTTTTTCCTTCCATATGAAAAGGGAAGATATAAAATACGATTGTACAATTCTACGATAAAATTTTTTCAATTCGTGATTTCATTAATTAAATTCGTTTGAAAATTTTTTGTTTGGAAATTCAACCTGAATATTTTCATTCTGTTCCTTTCGAACGAAAAGAATAAAACGTAAATATATGGTAATTTTGATGGAAATAGAGAAATTATTCGAAAAGTCAACGTAAAATGTATTCTTTTGTCCTGCGTGAATTTCATTCGTTCGTATTATGTGAAAAATTCTCCTTGAACTTTTTTGATAAAGAGTGTCTATTATATTTTTTTTTTTGTTTCTTATTTATACTCTCTACAGATAAATCGATTTTTATCCTTTTCTTTTTTATATATTCTTTTCTTCTTTTCTTTTTTTTTTATTTTTTTAAAAAGTTGTTCGAGATTGAAAAATTAATCCGCATATCTCTTACTGTTTTGTTAAATTGTGCCACTTGTTGCGAATTAAATTTCATGTCTTTAAATCGTATTTTCAAGTTCCTTCATCCCTCGTGATTTTACCGTAATTTAACGAGTAAGGTTTCTGAAGAATACTACCACAGTTTTCACTTTTTTGTAAAGAATGTGTGCTTTTTTTCTAAAAATTTTTACTTTGTAGTGAAAATTTCTATTTTTCCCTCTCTAATGAGACGTGAGTTTAATGAGACGTGAAAGAGAAATGTAGGAATTGCGCGAATTTGATGAAACGTAAAGGATGCGAGTGAAAAGTGATACGAGTGAATCAAATATTTTACATTTAAAAAGAATACCAAAAGTTAAAGTTAGAGAGGTTATACAGAAAAATTTATTATATAAAATAAAAATATTATTAATAATAATTACATAATTATATAGTAATGTAAAATATACATCAATTAATTATTCTATTAATTATATTGTAATATGATACAATAGAAGGTAACGTAATATCACTATAATATATCGTGTAATTATATCATTCAGAAAATTATATTATGTAATTATATAATGAACAGTGCTTTCAGAAATAATTATTCGTAAAACACATATTTAAAATGTTTTTAAAATTATTAGAATATCATCTTTTGTTCGAAAATTTAATGGAAAAAATAAAGAGAAAGAAAAGAAGGGTGGTCGATATATGTGGAAAAGATTAAAACAGGAACAAACTTTTCGCTCGAATGAATTCCGATGTTTTCATATAGTCTTTTCATATTACTGCTAATGAATGTAGTTACTATCCGGAAAAGTAATTTTAATATATCGCATTGGCAATTTTCATCGCCGCCTGGGGCCGTAAAACGTGTTAATAGTTTCTAGTTGTCGAGCAGCAGCCAACATCCGGTTAATTAATTTTCATCTCGATCCTCCCATTATAATGGGCTAAGCGATTCCCCATTTTATTTCGCAGAAGTCATTCCAAATCGAATATAAAATTATATTGATCATGATTGTTTCCACGAAAAACAATATCATATTTTATCAAAATATTGACAGTAGTATTGAAAATATATAGAAATAAAATTCTGACTCTTCTTCTAATTTTATAGAATTTCATAGAGAAAACATTTTTTTTTTTTGCAAACAATTACTTTCCTTATTATTACAATTATCGAATCTTTTGTTGATTTTGTTTTGATACTAATTAAAAATTAGTATTATAAATATTCGTAATAATTTTACTTACTTAAGTGTATAGATTCTTTATGGAAAGAAGGAATATTGGTCAATATTGATAATATTAATATTTATTGCGTATTAATTCCAAATATTCCATTAAATCTCTCTACGAATTCAAATTGCAATTAAATCATTTAACTAAAGGTATTTCTCGAATTTTTGACAGTTAAATGTACCGATCAACTATAATCAAATTCCAAATCTATTCTCAAATAAAAACCAAATTAATCCCCCCTCTCTCTCTCAAAAAAAAGGGAAAAGAAAAAAAAAGAAAAACGTACAAAATGGAAAAAAAAATTGGTCAAAAAATTTCTCCGCCAATCTTCTCCATGATTGATGAAACGAATCAGGAGGATTCCATTTCCATCCTCTGTCAACCGAGCGCGTACCAAAATAAATCATATCCGACTACACAGAAAATATTTACAAAAACGAGATCGATTATAATCCAACCCAGAAAGAAATATCCAGATTTTTACCTGTAAAAATAAAAAACCCCTCTCTCTCTCTCTCTCTCTCTCGAGCTCAATAATCGAAGCTCAAAAAAAAAAAAAAAAAGAAAAGAGAGACGGAAGAGCAATAAAAATCGGTGGGGAAAAGTGATCGAAAATGGACGAAATATTAATCGAATTCAAGTAGGGAAAAGTTTCGAGGCTATATCCCGGGATTACTTCATCCCCTTCCACCCTCTCGTTCATTCACCAGTGTGCGCCAACGATTGAATGCATCCGGCGCCAGATTTTTCAAGGGACGAACGTCACAATGAATCCTGTCAAACGAGTGAATCGCAAGCTTTATTTCGACCGCGTCAATATTTGACGAAGGTTTCGATATTTCATTACACGGATGCGCCCCGCCCGCTTTTCAACCCCCTGTTATTTCGTGAACGGCCATGACGAGAAATCTCCCGGAGCGATTTGCACTCCTTTTAACACGGCCGCCATCGAATTATCGATCCCTTTTATTTTATTTCCACCCGTTGGAAATTGTGTAAATCCAAGGGAAATACCGTTACCCTGACACCTGATGCAGTTTGCCGCGTTTAACTTTCCGTGTCGAGGCTCGCGTATTTTACGGTCAAACAATGTTGAATTATGATCGGTTATAACGTTTGTTCAATCCCTGCTGAGGGTTTCGATATTGTGATTTTAACGATATTTTAGAGAGACTTTCTTTTTTTCTTTTTCTGGTTTTATTCTTTCGTATGTCGTTGTTCCATTCTGTTGCAAATAGTGTTCAATAATTATTGTTGTGATTATCGTTACGTGAAATCTGTTGTAATATCTGTTTCGAACGAATGTTTTTATAACAAATTAATACAAATTATTTTACATACTGTGTGTCACGTCATTTATATATTTTAAAGTTGTTAAATATTCCCATGTTTTTTAACATGTATGCAATATCAAATATTAGTGTTACGGAAATCACAGAATATATAGAACTAAATTTTGAAATCATTAAAATAAATTTCTTGTTAATCACCATCCCTACCCAAAAAAAGAAAGAACAAAGAAATTGAAAATTTCACATAAAATTTTCAAATCTAATTACACCAACATAACAACTCTCGAAATATCAATCGAAAACAAACGAGCAAACAAAGTGGAATAAAAACCGATAGAAACGAAGCTTAATTGATTAAATGATCGATGCAGTAAACACGGTGTTTAACTCCTTAATGAAAATTTATCCAGAGTCAGAGGCAACGATTTCCACCACGAACGGTGTAATGAATCGCGGAAAATTCGTGAGTGGGGGAGAGGGGGGATTAAATGTAATCGGTGTGGAGGATCCTGGGCCGAGATTGGGTAATTTGCAACGGAAACGTGAGGCTGCAAATTAACCAAACATCTATGGCGGTTTAATGAACGTCAGGATTTAACGAACGCAATTGGTCGGTGGCCACGTCGAATGTGCTCCTCCAGCAATTTCGACCGCGTCTCCATGACACGATTACTTTCATAATCACGATCCCTACCCCCGATATTGCGTTCGCGTGCAGAATTTTAATTGAAATCGCTCCCCCTCGTTTTCCGTAAATTCCCAAAAATTCCGATATATCGTTACCCTCAAACGATGTTTGCGGCTTCCACATCCTTCGGGTATTTCAACTATTTTAATTTCGCGTGTCAACGATTTACGTGATAACCACTCTGTGTTGTTTACGTTGTGTACAATGAAAATTAACGAATCTTGCGATAATATTCACTCTTCTGAAGGAAGGAAGAGAAACGTGAAATTCTTGAAAGGATATTTTAGAATGAAAATCATAATCGTTGATGCATAATCATCGAAGTAGCAGGAGACGAAACGAGTGGAAACGAGGATCAAGGTCGGGCAGAGGTTCATGAAGCAAGACTAACAGCCTTGACGATGTTCACTTCGCCGGAAACTCGTCCCCAAGACGAGTCACTCGATCGTGGCGGCCAAGAAATTCGTGTGGAAGTTAGCAGTTTCGCAAAGATCCGAGCTTCAGACCGAGACCTCGTCACCCTTGAACCCCGAAAAGTGCAGTGAACGTGTCCTACAGCGGGATGGGAGACGATAACGAAGCTGGATCGATCGACAAATTGCGCTGAACGATTGACCAGAATAAAAGAGATTCTATCATGAAATCATTTTCAATCGACGATGTGTTACGTTCACATCTTGCTGAAAAGATTCTGAATTCGAGATTTCTTTTCTTCTGTTTAATTGGTCCAAGAAAATAGAAAAGTTTAGAAACAGAGCGAGTTTGGTGAATGGAGAAAGGAATATTTTCTGTCTCATAATGACAGCTTTCTACTATTTGTTCAATTATTTATCTTGCTTCTTTTATTCTTGTCTAGTTATGATTCTCCTGTATTATATTTGATTATGGCACTCTATTTATTTGAAGGTATATTTGACTTATTTATTTGTTTCCTTGCTGAATTCGAAAGAGATTAAATACAAGATTAATCTTCTCAAAAGATAAGAAAAGTGCATTGGTCCAACAAGCAACCAACATTGCCATCGAAAATCAATAAATTAAATTCTTCAAATTACAATACAAATACCATTCTTCTACCAAACCACAGAATGGGTAGATCCATTGTGGATTCCTATATATAAATTTCTATAGAAACGATCCTTTAGAGGCCATCCTGGTCGCGACGGTGGTCGCGAAAGAGCTCCTCGAATGATTACGCGACCATTAGAAAGTTTGGACTAACGAAATGAGAAGGTCGGGTTCTAAGATATTCATACGAATGGAGTCCAGGTCGCTCGAGGAACTCTCGGGACAAAGGGGCAAGAGAGAAAGGGAGAGGGAATAAAAAAAGGGTGATACGAAGGTGGATGCATTTGAATAAAGTTCGAAGAAGCGGCCTAGGGCATCTTATCTCTGGGGGTGGAAGATGGGATAGTTTATTCAAATTGAACGTGACAGAGGCAGAATGTCTGGAGCCACCGCGTGCCCGCGGCTTGTCAACTTTCCATTTTTATTTGTCTGACGTATTGAGTCGAGTGAACTTCCCATACATCCTCTTCGGGGTTGAAAACTCGAGAATTTTTGTCCTTTTGATAATGGAGAGGGGGAGTGGGAAATTTGTTGAAATTGCATCCGAATGCATCAATGATCGAGACGTAATTTTCTTAAAATATGTAAAAATATATATAATCGATAGAGACGAAGAAAATTTTATTATTTTTTTGAATATTATTTTAATAGGTTCAAATTTATTAATGATTTCGATATAAAAATGGAATTTATTGAAAGAAATTGGAAAAGAACGAAGGGGTAGTTTATTATGAAATATATTGATAATGGTGGAAGATTAATATATTTATCGAATGAAAATTGAAATTTAAATCCAACTTTTTTTAAATGCATAATAAAAATATGTATTATATCTTCATTAAAGTTATTACTAAAATGAATTATTCGAATTGTAAGTATACTTCAATAGAATGTAAAGAAGTTAGAATTCATTCGGAAGAAAACGTATCCAATTTTTAATGGAATTTCAAAAGAAATATTAATCGGCAAACCTGTTTTCACGAAATTTCTCGTCGAAGCAAAATGGTACAAAAATATTTCACTTTTCACGCAAAATTAATTCTGTAAAACATAAAATTCAATTTTTCAAACAAAGCAAACTTTTAGCAAAGTTAAACAACATAAAGTAATTCCATAGCAGAGAGAAGAAGAGAGAGAAGGATAAAGGTAGAGACAGATATTTTTTCACTTTTGTTCAACGATATATTTCAAGATAGTTCGTTTTCATGGAAAAAGTGGTAATGATTTTCCTTTTATTTGCTTTCCAAAAAGTATTAATTTTTAAAGTAAAGAGGAATGTTATTTAATTGGTAGTTACAGTTATGATGAGTAATCACAAGTTGGCGCGACGAAACTTTGGATTTCCTTCGGGCAATAATTTTAACCTCATATTTCTCAATCTTCTTATTTCACTTGGCGGGAACTTGCCGCGAAAGTTTCACGATCTGTCCGTGGTCGGTGCAACGCAATATAGAGGGACGGAGACAGATAAATAGATCATTTATAAGACTGTCAGGATTGGAGTAGAAAGCGTGGACAAAAGAAGAAAATTGAAAAAAACGCGTAACTTTGTGGACGATTTTTCAGAGTTTTCAATTAATCATGGTGAATTGAACTCGCTATAACTTTAATTCCCTTCTCGACTTTGATATTGTCGTATCATAAGTGATTCAAACTATTTCGATTCTTACTTAAAATTACTTTTTTATTTTTTATTATTTATATACTTCAAGTCATTTTCTTTGTATTTCTATCGATGTAATTTAAATAACATTTTTTTTTTAAATCAGAAAATATGTGAATGAAAATTTTGAATCAATTAATTAATTAATCTATTTAATTAATCTCCAATAAAATAAAGGAATTATTAATCTCTTTCTCTAATACAAAAATTATTATTATTCCTATAAATAAAAATACTATAAATAATAATGATCGATATTAAGTTGCACGATATTAAAAATCAAAAGAGGAATAGCAAAAGTGAAATAGTGGAAAGATAATGTTCCACTTCAAAAAGACATTTGATTTAGGACAAAAGAAAAATCGAATTCGATGTCGAAGTCACGGTTGGATACTAGTGTCGAGATATCGTGATTTAGGGTTGCGGCCCTGGAAGATGAGGGGCGGCCGTGAAACAGTATATTCAAACAACTATGGGATAAAACTAGGGGTTGTAGATATCCAGCAGCTAGCGTGTTTGATATTCAAAACCATCCCTCGATGCCAAGTAATACGCGTAAATTTTTCCATCCCTCATCAAACATTTATGGATCTCACTATTTTTTGTACAGACATTTACGATGTATTTATTAAAATCTTCATAGTATAAGTCTCTATAAAATTTGTAAAGAATTTAAACAAAATTATTTTAAAATTTTGATTTCTCATTTTTTCTTTACTTTTTAATAATAAATTTACATTTTATCATTTTCGTCGAATCCAAAACGTATAATATTAAAAATCTAATTATAACATATAATTTTTTTTCCTAAACATTTATTATTCTTTTCTTAGCTTGTAAAAGGATAAAAAAAGAAGGAATTAACAATTCTGCGGCTTTCGCACAAATAAAATAATCGCGTTACTTATTAAGCGAATAGTAATTTCGCTCGTTGTCGAGCAAGCAACCAAGAAATGCTGAATCCCTCTTGTTCAGCCTCTCTTTCTCTCTCTTGTTACTCGTAAAAACGGGAGTTTCGTGTTATTAGAGAAGTTCGTGCTCTTGAATATTTTACTGGGCAAGGGCGAAAAAAATGCTTTCGTCCGCTTACGAACGTACGAGAATATGTAGTCCCTGGATACGGTGTGAAATATAACACGCCTCTGGGAACATACCCGCCCTCGATGTTTCTCCAACGTTCAAGAAAACAACACTTGGCTTTGCAATTTTTTTCTTTATATATATATTTTCCTTCTTCCTTAATTTTAACAATTCCCTCCTTTCATCATTTTATAATTTTTATATTCTTCGAAATTCTTTCGATTGGAATCCTTATGCATCGAGAAATCAATACTACTATCCTGCTTTCAACCTCAATAAACAATTCTAACAAAAATTCTTAGAAAGCTTAGAATTGCAAAACGAGTTCATGCTTCATTGCGAGAAAAGAAAAGGGGAAGAAAAAATACACGTCGAAGTGGAATTCGTGGAAATGGAAACAGGGAACGATTATCGGGACGATACACGCGGCCGTGTCGAGGAAACAAAGAGACGTGACAACGTAACAGGACGAGAGACAAGTTGTTTAAGTTGGCGGTGAAGCGACGACGCCGGTCTCTCGTTATTAGTTACTGCCACTCGGGGGAGGAACTCTTTTTGAAAGTGCACGTAGGAGTTGTGATTAACTCGGAAACTTTCGGTCTAATAACATGCGACACAGGACCCAACGATTTACGAGCGCGGTTGCGGTTTCGCGGTTCAACCTTCCTAGAAAACTAATTCCGTTCGGCATAAATTCCATTGCGTTTCATCTGCAACTTCGCCGCGGGGATCTTTGGGAGCGGAAATTTCGGAAACTTGCCGACGATTCCGCTTCGATGGGCGCAACGCCCAAGAAGAATCGTCCGATTAATAATACTCGTCGATCCCTTTCTGCACAAGGAACGTTTTGTTAGTTTCTATGGAAAATTTCACGACAGGCGTGAAGAGGAAATATGCAAGAAAAATTGTAAAAGTAATATGTTATCACTTGGTCTGACCACCGTCGCTTCAATCCACTTGTTCGATTATAATTATTCTGTGCTACTTGTTCGTCCATAACTATCTTACTCCACTGTTGTTTATCTCGTGTTACTTGTTCGATTATATCCGTGCTGTTAAAAAGAGAATAGAAATTCGTTAATTAAATTACGTTTTACTCTAAAAATATTCTTGCCAGTATTATTCTTACAATTGTTAAATTTTTCCGCATATTCGACGATTTTCGATGTAAAACAAGAAAGTGTAATATTCGTTAGAAACCATTTATACAATCCAACAACAATTCAATTCATCGAGACGAGTTCGCGCAAACATCTCGCAACAGGAAGCAAGAAAACATGGCAGAGCTTCAAAATGATGGGAGGGGGGAACAAACTATGGCCAGTGTCGGTCGATTTCTCGAGACTTTTATTCTCGTCCCTTGCACCGTGTCCACGAAGACACCCTGTCAAACCCGATTCCTTTTCCGGCGTATCATCTTTCGCCTGGAAAAAAGATGTCGCCAGACGACCATGGCCACCGGACGTGGAAAATGGAACGACGAAGGCAACATCCCACCGGGATTCCTTTTTACCGCCGCGCGAAAGTCTCGTCTCGGGCAGGGCTTGCCAAGACGTTGTCGGCCACGACTGATCGAGCATCGTGTCGATAAATCAAACTCATCGACGCCGTGGAAAAAAAGGTTGCGGTGACCGTTTCAGGAAATAGTTTGCAGCTGTGATGAAATATTGGTTCGATCGGTAATTAAAGCGAGACGAGTTGATGAATTTTTTAGAATTTTTTCCCTTACGTAATTGATTCGAGGTGAACCTTTACATCCTCGATCGCGAGTTTTTGCTTTTGGAAATTTTCCTCATTCGAAAATTGTTCTACATTGAAATCTTCACGGATCGGTTAATACATTTCTTTAGAATCCGTGTTTAGACTTTAGCTTTCGTTAAATGCCTCGTTAATCGCACAGCCAATTTTACCAATAATTGCTTCGAGTCATCAATGTTAAAATTCGAGTAAAATCATTATACGCGAATTCATAATAATCGTTGGGGAATTGGTCGACGCGGTTCGCGCCAAATTAACCCGAAATCCATGGCAGTTGATCGGCCGCATTAAATAAATCCGACAACAAAAGATCGGGTATTATCGAAATTTCGATAATCCAGGCGGGATAATGAGAGTCAGTTGCCGGACAAAAGGGAGATCTATGCGCTAAACACCGGTATCGATCATTCAGAGTTTCTCTGGTTTTATGAAAACGACCAATTGAGAAGCTGGTTTTTTTCTTTTCCAATCCATCTTTTCGCACAACTTCCTCTAAAAAAAGATCATCGATTAATACGCACGTCTTTGTTAATCGTTCGTGGAGAAAGAAATATGTGGTGACAAGAAAAGAGAAAGAGGAACAAAAGAGGGCGAAGTGGAAGGATGTAAAGCGCCCGACTAATAAAATGTTATTAAGCCTCGCCGTTGGGCTTTAATATTCGTCGGTGTGCCTCGTTAATTCATCATGGCGTGTGATTTATTGCCGGCCGATTAGAATATTGGATTAGCGTGTTAAAACGATGACGAGGAGTGGTCGTAATGAACGTGGTCCGAACTTTTCGTAATATCAGCGTGAGATACTTTAATCCTCGGTTAATTAAAAGGAATAAAATACGAGGGAAACGAGTTGCATTTTACGAGACGGATATTAATTTCGACAGGTTCGCCGTGATCATGGCCGACACTATCTTTGATCCGTGACGAATCGTCGAGGGGGGATTTTGCTCTTTAAAAGAAAGATAGAGATTCGAGAATTTCTTATCGAACGTTTTATAAGAATGAATTATAACAATTTTGTGATTTTTTTTTAGATGATCCCTAAAAAATGAAAATTTTGAATAGAATTCTCTAAAAAGATTAGAGAATTGCTGATATTCCAATTAAATATAGAAAATTTGCATTATATAATCAATCTAACGTAACAAATTATAGAAGTCATTAAAATTGATATTTCTCGATGATCCAATAGACAAATTTGTCCTTCCAAAATCAAACAATGGAGACATTTCACGATTCAATCTAAAAAAAAAAAAAAAAAATCCATTTAGCTTAAAAAGCTTCAATTAGCCGACATACCATCAGGAGATTGAAATCGATTCAATTATGCTAATTAAAGTTTCCATCGTCGCGCTTTCGCAATCAAACAAATACAACTTCCGGTCCCAGGCTACTTAATAGAAGCCAAGAAGGGAGGGAAAAATCCACGTGGCTCTGAAAAACACTGGGCAAGCTTCGTCGACCTTCGACGGAGGGATGGTGGTGTTCACGTGGCGTAACCAGACTCGTGGCGAGAGTGGGTGGCTGGTGTGGTGACGGTCGACCATTGATTCGAGCCTGGAAAGTTCATCGTCGACGAGCGGCGACAAAACCGCGGGTGGCTTTTATTAAAATGTTGAATCCAGACCTTCTCCCCTTCTCCCTTTCCGCCTGCTTGCCCTGACTTACGTTTCTCATCCGCCCTCGCAACGGGGAGAAATCAATTTGGCCCTCCCCCCTCTTCTCTAGACGCGATATTACCGCGTCACACCCTTGAATATACTCCCCCTTAAAGCTTCGCGTGTGCCCCTTCCTTTTCTTCGAATTTCGATTTCGTTCGAACTCGAATAATATAATATATTTTAAATAACGAAGCTTCACGAAGCTTGTCACGAAGTTCTAAGGCGAAAGTGATGGGAATTTATGTGAAAAAGAATGCGTGCACTTACTCACTTCAATTTTTTTCATCTCTAAAGAATCTCATTTTTCGAATTAATATAATATTTATCACGTTTCGCGTGTCTATTTTATTCTTCTGATATTACTGTTCTATTTGTTCAACAATTGTCCGAGTCTACTTGTTCTTCTTCTGCCTGTTAAATCACGAGTATCTGATTACAGCAAATAATTTAACAATTAATTTTAAGAGTATAGAATATACAACTTACCAATCACTGTATAAAACTTTACACGAGAAAATATTATACACTCTCCACTTCCTATGTATTTTATATTTTTTTTACGTTTTATCTGCTTTATCCCTTCTCGAATCACACCGTGACATCCTGTACGTACATCCAGCAGCTATCGACTCGCACGATGGATTATCCAAGAACGAAAGCGTGGGGAGGCATCGAGCGAGAAGGTAAGAAACACGTAGAAAATCGAAATCGTAAAAGGAGCGAAATGGAAAGATATCGTGCACGAAGGGGTGGTGAGCTCGCGAGAATCGAACTCGAAAGGGTAATCCGCCGCGATCCTCGCGTGGCCTCGCGTGCACTCTGACACGAGGTAGGGGGAGGGGGGACACGCCCTTTATTTCCTTATCTCCACCACCCATTTCTCGAGATGTATTCGTAAATTGACTTCCATTCTGTCAGGTTTTACACTTCAACCCGCATTGCGCGCCGATATCCTAGAGATGGTATCGCGAACCAGAAGGGAGGGGGGAACACGAGAGTAAAGAAGTTGGCTACGCCTATTTTATTTTCGTGATTTCACTTTTCCATTTTCGAGAAATCGCGACCCGATCGAAACATCTTCGACGAGGATTTTTGTGAAAATCTTTTTCCTTTATCGATAAGGAAATTCCTGATGGGATAGGAATTTGCCATCACGAATGTAATATTGGATATTACGTTTCAAAAAAGGATAGAAGGAAACTTACGATATATGATAAATATATTATAAGTTATATAAACTGGATAATCATTTTCAATAATTGCTACGTAATTCAATACGCCATCAATCCTATTATTTTCCAGATTCGTCGCACAGTACTTGAAAATACTTGGAGAGTTTAATATACCCAACTGTAACTGCAATATTTGTCGAAACACCAAATAACAAAATTACACGAATCCGCACGAACGCGAGTTCATTTCAATCTTGTGAGTTTTCTTTACCCTTAACAAAGCCAGTGAGACGTAATTTCCTGCCAGGAAGCAACAAACGGGGAAGCAATAATCCAGAACCACGATTCACAACACACACTTGTCGCGGAATATTATAATTCAAATTGCGCGCCCTTCGAAGAAATCGGCCTCTCAGAAGCGTGGACGCTAGATAAACGGAAGTCTCGTTGCATAATTGAACATTCTTTCCACGGGATGAAAAGAGCTTCCTCTTTTGGGGGGGGGGAGGGAGGGAGGGGCGGAAGGAAGTAGAAATCGGGATGTAGATAGCGAGGGGTCGTTCGGCCGGGATGAAATTCTTCGCCGGATTTTTCGTACGAATTTCTTCCACCCCCTTGTCTCGTCTCTCGAGTTTCTTTCTTCCTTCCGGCGAGTTGGAAACCCGATGACTTTGGAGGTTTTTGAAAAACTGCCAAACGAGGATGGGGAGAAATTTCTTGTCGGTTATTCCAAGTCGGGTAAGATATTTTTAATTGTTACGGAAGAGGGATGAAGTTTGACGTGATGAAGTGGAGAAAGATACGAGGAATCGACTTATACGGACAATTTTTCGAGAAAATAATCTTTCGATTATTTGAAATATTACAATAATATGTATTTGTTATTCAAAGAATTTTCGTATCGTAAGAAATAACGAGGATAAGAAATGTTTTAATAGCCAATCTTCCTAATTGAATGATGATTTGTTGAAAGACTCGTTGAAAAATATATTTCATTTGAAAAACCAAGATTTAATTGTCGAGAGAGATTTTCAAAACATTTTCACTTTATTATAAACGCGACATACGCTGTACGATGTACATATTGATACGTACTACTGATAATACATTACTTGCAAAAAATATTCGTAAAAAGAGTGACGCTGAAGAGACAAATATCCGAATATCCCATCTCTCCGAAACCGATGTTAAACACACCCCGCATTTAACGTCACTGGGCTCGATTCCCTCCCTCGAGGGAGGAACGGAATTCCTATTCCTCTCGAAAAATTCCGCAATCTTCCAGCGAGGGAACGCGTGGCCGGCCGTAGAAACGTGAAACGAAAGCGGATGTCGCCCATCGCGGCTACCGCGACGCGGAACGACGATGGTAGGAGGAGTTGAGATCGCTAAAAGGAATGCGCAGTCGAGCGAAAGAGGCCTCAGGGGGGCGGTAAAAGGGAGATAAAATAATGTAGGAAGAGGTTTAAAAAGCTTGGGCCGAAACGGAGCGGAGGACCTCGAGGGGGGGGGGGGGCCCTATTTTTTTACTCGCCTCCATCGTTGCTTCGCTATCGATCGATTCAGGAAATGAAGAGGGGGGGATGGGTCACGGGAATCTCAGTGACGAGGAGGAGGAGGGATGACGATTCCGTTTCTTTCGACGATTTACATTCGCCGGTCGAAAATCGCCGCTGATTCCATCGAATGCATTATGCATGACCGAAGTTTTGTCTTCTGGTGTCGTTGGTGAGCTGTCAGAGCTTGCACAGCTCTGAGGAATATTCTGTTGCCGAGACTTTGTTCAATCTTGGGTGATTGTGAGACGACGATTGTGGAAACGTTGTACACGTGTTCTTGTTCGACTATGTGGAGGTGATTTCGAGAATTGTTGTGGGACAGTTTGTAAGATTGATGATGAATTGTTGGAGTTTGGAGAATTTTTTAGGTTGAGGTTCGAGAGAGAGATTTGATTGGAAAATTTATTTTGTAAATCCATTATATGTTGTATTGAACTCGGTGTAATTTATTATTGCTTTAAAAGTGATCGATGAAATGTAATGTCTGATAAAAAGTGCTCCACTTTTGAGCACTTTTGCAGCTATTATAAAGAGAGGATATAATAAATTCCCACACGGAAGCCAAAGTAATTAATTGAATCATCGATTGATTTGATTTTTAGAAATTGTGTAATAATGGTGTAATGAGATACTGCGTGAAATATGAAAATTGATCGTTTAATATTAATGATGTATTGAAAATTATTATCGTTATATTACTCATAATAAATTACATTATATGATTTAAAATTATATCAGAGATGGATGCTCAAGATCGATAAGAAATTCAGTAGTACGAACTACGAATGGTTCAACACTTTGATATCAGATAAAACAAAATAATCATTATACGTTACGTTAATTTTAGTATACTACAAAAGTTAATAATTCATTTATAATTTAATTCTCTAATAAATAAATGAATAAATATTTTGTTGTAATTGGAACAACATTGAAATAAAAATAAATCAATCCAGAAATTAACTTATAAATTATGAATTATTTGCATGAAAAGGAAATTATATCAATATTTATATCA
Source organism: Apis florea (assembly GCF_048593485.1). Lineage (NCBI taxonomy): Eukaryota > Metazoa > Arthropoda > Insecta > Hymenoptera > Apidae > Apis > Apis florea. The sequence continues at coordinate 393,897 of NW_028256599.1, read as the reverse complement.
TATTAAAAATAAATTTTTAGTCAGAACGTTTAATAGTAAATAAAATAGCAATAAACGACATCCTCCATTAATTAAATAATGTTAACGAGATTGTTGAATAACATGCTAATGGGATACATAGTGTAGTACAGACGCTTTGACGTTTTCTTCCAGGAACAGAGCGGAGGAACAAGCTTAGTTTGCGGGTTCTTTCTTGCCTCTGGGAATCGGAAGTTGTTTGACTAGTTGGAAAAGCTTCGTCGAGTATTAAGAGAGTGTTTAATCGGGAATTTACATCGCTTCCCGTCGAATGGTAAATTGTCGAAACGCCGGGAAAGCATATGTAAGCAGCAACTTGTTGCGCGTTGTTCATTTCGAATTTCGGCGCTTTACGTTTCGAGTTCTTTGAAGATATTATAAAAAAGAAATTACGGTTGATTGCTGTTTGCTGAAACAGAGAAGAATTTTCTAAACGAGCTTTAATAATATTAAATTAACCGTCTAAAAATTATATTTAATTTAGATGTTTTTTTTTTTGATCAGTGAATGAAGTTCAGTGATATGAACTGAGAATGGGCCGTGTAATGCAAGAAAATGTAATAAGAAGTAAGGAAATTAAATAATTTCATATTTTAATCTAAAATATGTAATGTATTATAAAAAATATATGTTTGTACTTTTGATTTTTATATTTGCTCTTCTTTTTATAAAAAATTTAATTAATCACAAGTCAAAGAGGAATTAGTATTAAGAGGATGATAAGAGGTTAATAAAATTTTTCTTTAAATCTTAATCTTTTTCCATCAAAATTTAATAAGATGTAAATTCCTTTCAGAATTTAATAAGATGTTCCGTCTAAGAAAAAGAAAGAATAAATTCTTCACTGCTCCCTATATTATAATTTAAACGATTGAATCGATTATATATTTTAATTCGCTTCAATTTTTCTCAATTATCCTCCGTGAAATTTCTTGAACTATAATTATTTCAACAGAATTTTCAAAATTATGAAAAAACTTTTATATTAATATTTTACACAGAACACGTTTCTTCCAAAGCATTCTTAGACGATGGAAACGATTAAATTCCCTTCCACGATCGATTCACGTGTACGAACGCGTCGATTCTCGATTGTTTGTTAGCCTCGAGAAACGAGAATCACTCCTGTGGTCGTCAAGCTACTAGTATCGACCGCTCGAACTCTTAAGTAGGGTTTGAAGGTGTTCCCGAGAGGCTCGTCTTTGGTTTATTAAGGCCGTCTTGGATCTCCAAGAGGTCGAATCTCGCTTATTACCTCGGCCACCGCTCCTCCAGGATGTGTGAAACCGCAACATCGTCCTCGATCCTTAATTGAAACGTTGTCTGCATAAGCGTGCATAAAGATTCTTCGCCTCTTCGAAGGCGAGAACGCGGTATTCATCCATTTTCCAAACACTGTACTTTCTGAATTTTTGAAATTTCTAAAAGATTAATTATTGAAATTTCCCTACGAATTTTTAAATTTTCCAAGCTTCAAAAAAGAAAAATCAAATATTTATATTACTTCTTCAATTTCCAAAATTGTTAAATTACTATAAATTGCTTGAATTTCTGAATTAATTGTCTTCCAAATTTACGAATTCCAGTAACAATTTTTCCCACTTGAAACCACATTCTTATCGAAGCTTTGCCCTCCATTACAATCCCATTATCTTACTGCGCAACAATCCGATCTTATCTCTTATCTATAATGGTTATCCCAAAACTCTAGTCGCCACGAAAACTTATAGGAATCGTTCTCTCCATACAATCCATACAGTTTCGCGTAGTATCGTGTCCAATGTCACGTGATAGACAGAGGAATGGAAGGGAAAAGCGGCGTGAATTTCTGTCGAAACGAGGGGAGAGCCTCGTCAGAGGGTTTAGCGCCTGCAGCTGCGAACGAAAAGAAAAGCAGCCTCGTTAAGGTGACTGTTTCAACCCTTGAAAATTCTGCAAACGGTGAACAGGCGGTGAACGAGGGTCCGGACGTTGACGAGAGGAGAAGAAACGTGAGCTTCGACGCGCGAAACTAAGCTCGTGTATTTATTTTAGACCGCTCTACCGCTCATTAATCGTCGCGCGTAACGTTTTAAGGGCAGCTGGGAGGAGAAGTGTATCTTTGAACGACAATGGAGAAGAATAATAACGTTGATCGGGCGTTAATTCGGCGTGTTAATCAGGAAAGAAATTGTTTGGCAGGTTTTTCTTTTTATAATTGGCTGTTGAAAAGAAATGTGGGTTATTAAATAAAGATCGAATTTAATTGAATTCTTGATTGAAAAATTTAGCTTATATAACTTCGAAGATAGTTGTTTTTAATCGAACGAATGAAAGATCGTTGGAAGCGTGGAACTTTAAAACGCTTTTTCATTCAACTCGATACGACTTCTGGTTCCCGAGATATCATTGTGAATAAGGAAGTGGATAATTTTTAATCGTTCGATATCTTCATCCTTAGTTGCTTATTCGAATCTCTTGTTCGCACTGTTCCAAACTTTAGACAAGTGGCAGATTGCTGGAAAAATAGTAGTATATACAATTCCAAGAAAAAATATGTAGGCCACTAAGTTGTGGACTTACCTGTAATCCCTGCACTTTTGTTTTAAGAGAAGACTTTTAAGTTCTTATATGGTCGAGGTAAAAGAAAAAGTGACTTTAATGGCACGGTTTCCTTTATTTCTTGACTAGATATTGCTAATAAAACTTTTATAACCTTTTCACGTTTTTTTTTTATTAAAAATCCAAGTTTCATTTGTGATTGCAACTGAAACTGTTGTCGTTGTTATAATATTACATAGAATGGTATATAGAATAGTTGAGAACAGTGAAATGTTATAATGTAACGCGTGTATATCCTTCAAACGACATAAGGTTAAAAGAAGAAGCGATAAAAATGAATTAAAAGTCACAAGAATTGATGATGAAAAGAAAAATTCCATTTTAAGACTCGTCAATGATAAAAGGAACAGACATCACAAGAGATTTAACATTATATTTCGCGAGGAAATGATAGACAGTTTTTGTCTCGTTTAGTTAATCTTACGGAAGTCGTTAGAAATATTTTTGCACCACCGCGTACTTTCCAACGCGGTTTTTCGCAGTTTTAGTTTCGCTCACTCGTTTCTTGACGCGTTAAACTTGCTCGACAGGAGATGCGCGTTAATTTTTTACGAACTCATGAATAATAACACGCGCACGAAAGTTTGGAGGATCGTCTAATTAACGAAAATTTTCTGAACAATTTTCGTGAACAATTTGCAAATATTCTCGCTTCTTAATTTTCTTCGTTGTTTCCTTATTAACAATTAGTTCAATTTTCCAATCTTTTTTTTTTTTTTTTTGCTTTTGATCGGAGTTAAATTTTGTTTCTATATATTTCATTCGATATTTTTGACCAAATTTATCTCTATCGTTAATCTACGTCTGAAAAAAAATAAGGATTAATTTACGATTTAAAATGAAAGATATAATGAAAATAATTATGTTGATGAATTTGTTGAAATACAATCAAATGTAAAAGAAAAATGAGATAGTAAGTGTGATGATTAGGAGAAAGTATTATTCGGTAGGAATTATTATTGTTCGTAGAAGTTAGCACGTAATGATAATATTTACATGGAATATTTGAAGAGAAACGTTGAAATCATCGCTTCAGTATTTTCATAATAAACATCTGAGAAATTGCATGATACATATAATCGTATAATTTTCTTCTTTACACAAATTTTGTTTGATATTTTTTTATTGAATGTTGTTTAATAATTGGTAATAATAATTAAAGATTATTAATATAATTTTTCATATATCAAATATCATCTCTATCATCTATTGTCAGAAACTGAAACAACAACAGAGATTAGAATATCGAAGACCATCAATTTATTATATAATTTATAAATAATAATAAGAAATTTCTATTTCTATAACGAAACAATTTTTATTTCTACAGGATCAAATTTATTTCTTATTATCTATGGCCAAACAATTCACCTCCCTCTTTTATTCCCTTTTTTCCCTCAAATTTACATAATAAATTACTATCAAATTTATATATATTTATTATAAAATGATTCACGTTTATATTGGAAAATTATGAAAGATTTAAATGAATAATAATTTTAGAATCGCAAATACCGGAAGGATATAAAAAGCAACTATTTCCTTTTTCTCGATCGATCTCGAGGAAGGAAGTTTCGTTTCTTCGTTCCATGTAATAGTAAGCAGTTTTGCCATACCCGTTCTTTACAGTTCCCTCATGATGAACACTGCCAGTAATGCGCTTCTTGGTGCATTAACCTCGACCTGCACACAAGCTCGAACCGAGCACACGGAATTTACAATAGAGGCTTGCTGGTTTCACTCAGAACCTTGAATTTGAAACCATCACGGAAGATCTCTTCCTCCTCGATGCACGTGTTAATTGGAATCATTAAGTCTCGTGTGCATGTTTCAAATTAATTTTCAATTTTGCTCATCTAGATCTTGTCAGTCGTTTGAATTATATAAATGCAAAATCTCGACAATACAAATAAACGTGGATCGCTCACTCAGTTAAACAGATTTGTGTAAAGTTGAATTGCGATTTGAAAATGAAGTAGTGATTGTTTCAATGTTTCCATAGAAATGATTTTACCGGAAAAATATGAAGAAAGAACAGCAATTACGAAAGAAGATGAGAATAAATAGGATAAATTTGTGTAATATTTTCAAAAAAAAAAAAAAAAGAAAAGAAATATAAAATATTAAACTTTGAATAAATATATATAATGGATCGAAAAAAAAGCCAGCCAAAAAATTATTCTTTTCTGAAGTATTAAACAATAGAAAAAAAATATATGTTATCGAAGAAATGTCAAAACCATAAACTATCTCGGACCGATTAAAAGAGTTGACAGGAGTATTTCCACGAGAATGGACAACCGCTCAATTTCCGTCAACATTTTCGCGAGATTTAATGTTTAACAACGGTTCACGATCGGTATTTGCTCTCACGGTGGATTCATGGCTTTCCTGGCTGCCTGTTCCCAACCTATAATTTCTCGTGTCGACTGACTAAGCATTTCCACCCAACGTGGGCCATCCAACGTGGCCGACCAAGCGTTCTCGGACACTGCCAGATCACTTAACCGACTTGTTCCGTTCGTTTCGTTCGCCGACAATCTGCTTCCGATTATCGTTAGAAATTCTCGAATTCTCTCTCGCCGCGTTCGATGTTCGCGCGATCTTTCGTTATGGAAATTCGCGCCACTCGCTTCGTTTCCTTTTCTTCACCCATCTATATACGATGTTCAATCGCTCGTGATCAGTGATAAATAATCGTCCGTATAAATGAAGAGAAAATTTTACATATCTTGTATTTCTTATTATCATTCCGCAAGAAAGGATCAATAAATTTATTCTCAGGATCAAAAAATATTAATTTTCGTGTCAATATCCAAGAGTATCCGAAATTGTTAAATATTTACTGCTCATTTTAATTCCAAGATCGCAACTTTATTACTGTAGAATTATTGAAATTTTGTACGAAATTGCAAAATTAAAACTTTTGATATGGAGGCTTAGAATAAAATCTCTTCAACATACCCTGCCAATCGGTCTCACTCATATCTGTAACAATTTTTCAAAACGAAGCAAAGCCATCAGGTAATTGGTTTGCATTCTTCAAGGTAACGCAATTTCATCATTGGAGAATCTTGAGAATTCTCATCTCACATCAATATCGCATACACCTGCCATTCTCGAAGAATAATTCGAAAGCAAACCTCATTCATTTCTCGGACGTTTCAACTTTACGACGTTTCAGAAAATAGAGAATAATCTTCTGTGGAGTGGAGGCAGCGTTTAAAGCGCATTCGCGCTAACGAAATGGAGGCTAAACTGTGGCCACCGCCAACCCCTCCCCACGTAGAAACGAAACAATTACAACTATTACCCCCAACCCCAACAATTTATAATTCCTCGCAATCCTTCGCCCTCTTTCGCCACGAGGGCGCAGTTAAACGTTATTACTTGAGCCGTTGCAGATAATTTCCCGCCGTTTATTCGCCGGGGCATTTAATGCTATGCAAGCGTCCCCGCTGACGAATTCGCGCCACCGAGAAACGCGGAGGATGAATGTAATTCGGCTTTAACTCGGCTGGAAACGAGACACCGGTGAATGAAGGAATCACGAGGTGTGGGCTTGTTGTTGGATGGAAGGTAAATGGCACGAATGAATAAAATTGTAGGAAGATTGGGAAAGGATTATTGGAGAAGGAAAGGAAGATGTTAAGGAAGATAATTGATATTAATTAGGCAAAATTAAAAGTGTTGATAAAAGTAGTAAGTATTGGAGGAATGATAAGAAGGGAAAGAGAGAAAGAGATTAATAAGAAATGGGGAAATTAGAAGATGATTGAGCGGGGATGAAAGGAATTCATAGAAAAATTATTAGTTAAAAGAAAAATATGGGAGATTATATAAAGTATGGAGAAGATACGTAAAAAGACGGATGAAAAATTGATAAACAGCAAACAAATTGTTATAATATTATTAACAATATTTTGATGGCACATTTAAAAGTGATTTTATGAGAACATTATTATGAGAGCATCATTCGTATTTATTTTAATATTCATGTTTCTTTATGTACGTGTGTTAAACAATATTTATGTTTTGAATGGAAATAAATATGATTAAAAGAGAAGAAATAATTTATTGATAAACACCTAAATGACTGAAAATATAAATGATAAAATAAATAACAAAGAGAGACTTAATTAAGTTCTCTTTACGTATGCATGTAGAATTTATACTTTCGTGTATATGAAATTCTATCGTAATTATATATATATATATATTTTTTTTACTTTATGAATACTTTATTTATGAATAATTATTTAACGTTTTCTAAACGAAATTTATTTTAATATGAAGATTTAACTTACTGTATTTCTCATTTGCAATTATAATTATCAGTGTGTTCGAATGTGTAATAATTACAGATCATTAAGTAAAAAGTAAAACTTGATGATCATTTTGTGGTAATTGTTGTTTCTTTATATCCTTATATCTTATATCATTTTATATTTTTATTCTTTCAAGACTAATTATATATTAAAGATTTTTTTAATAACCTTTTTTTCACTTCGTATCTCACTTCTTCTTCAATTCTTGGTATTTTAAAACTTTTTTCTTTCAACTTTTATTATTCCGATTCCTTTCTACGCGTTTTGATCCAATTTCCATTCTTTTCCTGTGAATTTCTATTATCTTTCCATTAGTTCTCTTGACTTTTATACTTTTTATTATCTTTCCCTTTCCAATTTTAAACTTTTTTCAATTTATATTATGACTTTGTCATTTATCTTTCAGTTCCTATTATTTTCTTTCTATTCATTCCTTCTTTTTATCACTTTGTCTCACTTCAATATTTCAAAACTTTTTTCCTACCAATTTCCATTATTTAAATTTCTTGTCAATTTTCTCTTGTCAAATTTCTTCTATCTCTTTTCCATTAAATTTTCATATCTATAAATTTTTATTATCCTACCGTTATATCATTTCGATTATTATCTCTTACGCCACTACTTTCCCCTTCCTAATTTCAAAATTTTCTCTTAACAAAATTCCTAACAACATTTGTATCTTAATTCAACCCTTAATTATCATTTGTTTAAAGTTGTTAAAATTTTTTTCTAGATTACAAGTTTCAAGTTGTTTCAATATTTTGTGATCTCCTCTCTTTTCATCTCTAACTTTTTGATCGTTTAATTTTGTTTGTCTTTACTTTAGACGTAATCGTTTTGAAGTTTCAGGAGAAGAGTTTCAAGAACTTGGAGCAAGTGGAAGCGGATTAAGAAAGAAAGCGGGAAAGACGTCTTATCGATAAGTATTAAGTAGTTATCGCGCAGTTCGAAGTCGTAACTCTGCAGATCTTGTAACTCGCCATTCTATCTCTCTCAATATATCAAACATAATAAAAAAAAAAAACTGAAAAAGTATAGATATAAATAAATATTGAAAATTAAAAAAAAAAACGAAACAGAAAATACGAACGTGGTTAATATCCAGAAATTTTGAAGACAATTGTAAATAAATAAATGTCTCAAAAATGTGAAAGATATCAGTCCATCGATATTTCATTTCTTCCAAATTTTCTAAAATTTCCAAGTCGATCCGATCTACAAACTTCCACTGATAAAATTAAATATTACACAAAACTCTAAAATCTCGACACAAGACAATGAAAAAATTCCTAACCCCTATATCAATGCCCAAGCACATCGCTTCACTCGACATAAAATCGTTCACCCTCCTCAAAATTTCCATTTTGATCTACACAAAATTTCATCAGACGAGACGGCTACGAAGAGATGAAGAATTTTCTCAAACAAAATTAAACCCGCAATTTCGAAGAATCCAACACCTGTCGCCCAACACTAAATCTCCATCGATGGGAAAGACTTGCACCCAGAAGAAATTTTTCCAAAAAGTTCGTCACGTTCGATCGACGATAAAACTGGAACCTTTTGGCGTGGGCTGCGGCCGGCCAAATTGCGACAAATAAATTCTTTCCAGGCGACACGATTCACGCGATATATATATATATATATCGCGGAAACCGATTGCTCCGCGCCTCCCCTGTTATTGGGGCCGAGAAAATCGAGCTCGTATTGCTTTCGAGGGCGCTTTGATGTTCCGCAGGGAAGAAGAACTTTTTCGCCACGGCAGAGCGTAAGGGAGTTCCGCGATATTGTATCGATATCGATTCCGCCAATAAAACGTCACGTCTGATCGGGCACGCACTGAAACACGGACAAAAGCCACGTCGCTTCGGCTACCTGTTTTCATTTCGCAAAGTCAAACCAAAGTTGGACGAGGAGGAGGAGGAGGAGGAGGGGCAGAGTCAACACCTGCCTGTCGGAAATTATCGCGTTGCAAATGGCTTTTGGCAATTTATAGTTCGGGATAGAGAGGATGGAAAGTGTCGAGAGAAGTGATGAGATGGAAAGTTGGAAAAAATTTGAATTATTTTCACTTGATTGTTCTTCTTTTTTTTTGTTCTTCTCATTGATTGTAATTAATCAAGGATCTTCAACATTTGATATTCCGATGAGTCTAATTTGTTCTGAATTGGTTTATTATTGCAGACTAAAAAGGAGTGATCTTAAAAAATAAAATAAATTGAAACATCATATTGTTATTATTAAAAAAGAGTGTAAGAGCGTGTGTCGAGAAACAAGAAAGAACAGAAAAATCAAAAAATATCTCAGCAATCGTGAAAATCTTCGATCCATGGAACACGAGAAAAGACGGGAGTCCAAAGTAATCCCAGATAAAATTTAGGTAATAAACCCGGGGCCAGGTGGGCGTCTCTCAAAAAGATATGAATCACAATTCCCAGCGCGAAATAAGGGACATCGATCAAGCGGAGAATTCCATAGGATTCCAAAGAAATTTCTGATCCAAATTCCACGAGCTGCGAGAGGATTGCACGGCCCTCGAGAATCGAGAGGAACGAGATCGAGGTCCAGTAGTAAAGCTCGATATAAATCAGACCGATCCTTCGCTTTCGAGTTTCGACCACGTTTTGCTCTCTCCTTCTCTCTCTCTCATCCTCTTTCGGGTTATCTCTCGCGTCCATCCTTTTTCTTCCCCCCACAGTGGCCGACCTGTACGCCACGGACACGTAATTACGAGCCCTTGCAGAAGAACTTCCGGCTTCCGCCGCTTTTACCTCCCCCAACCGTGATTACCCGACGATCCACGAAGAAAGGAACGCACGAAATGAAAACGAGATCTTCGACAGCGAGGGCACCGCCTCTTTGTAAATTCTCCAAGAGTCTTTGTCTTGGAGCATCAAGAATGGGGAATTATATTTGATTAATTGTTATTTTTTTTTTTTTGTTTAATTCGAGGGTGGAAGGATCTTGCAAGGGGAGAATGGATAGTTTGCATTTTAATCGGTTTTTCTGTCTTAGAGATAGATGCTTTTCGAGTGGAATTTTCGATTATCGGGATTGGTTCAGAGCGGAAGAAATAGTACAAGGGGATGAACGTGAAAATTGAAGCTTTAAGAGTGATAAATTAAATTAATTTTGGAGATTAATCCGTATTATATGTGGTTGAACGTGGTATTAGAAAAATATATACTATACTTTTCGAAGAATTAAATTATATGTAATAAATGTATTACTAAACACAATAGGATGGCAGAAACACTCGTATAAAATATTCCTTAATTCACGTATATCCATTACATCCAATTTCAACGTTTTCCATATTTTAATACCCGTTTCAGTTCGAAATCAAAAATGTATCGCCGGAATCGAGCGATTAAACGCGACGTAATAACACACAAAGTCTCCAAAAAGGGGAGGGGAATTACACACATTCGTATCCCCCTCCCTGTACCTGATTAATCCATCTAATGGAAAAATTGAGTAGAGACTTTGAAACACGAGCACGCGGTAACACGAGTTAAATATTCACAGGGTACAGGGGGAAAAAGTATTTTTCCCGGCAGTAGTTTCGAGGGCTTTTACATTTCGATTAAAATTTCGTTCGGAATACCGGTGGTGGATTTTCAGCGAAATTTATACACATACACAACCACGCGTATATATTTCTCGCGTATGCTCGCTGTATGAAATTGGCGAGCTTTCCGCGTGCTTATATCTTCGAATTCACGGCGTGGAACGTACACGGGCTTCCTGCGAAATCCGCCGGCTGGCGTACACCACGAAAATAAGAGAAAGAATCGGGGAAAATGGAGGAAACGGATCCGCTGGTGTGTTCTGCATGACTTCATCACGCGTGTGTCCTCCGCACGGTTCGAGACAACAGGGGAAATATTTCGCCGCCGATACACCGATGAAAAATTCCCGCAACCGCGACGACAATGGTAAGATTGTCTCGATTTTTTCGCCTTTCTCTCTCTATCGTATTTGAAACGATCGTTATTCCATTCGTATCGGTATTCTTCGGTTCAATTTTATTATTTATTATAGGTTTGTCTTTTTATTTGAGAAAAAGGTGTTTCGTTTAATAGTGGAATTGTTCAATGTTTTATTTTATATATGGAATGATCGTAACTCGAGTTATGTGAAAAATAAATAGGTGGATGATCGTTATTTTAATAAAATTAATAAAACGTGTTGTAATAGATAAATAGAATTATTATATATAAATATGTAATGCAATATTGGTTTGTTTAAATAATTGAATTAATTTTTGATCAATAAATATTCACTTTTCAATATCCTTATCTTTGGAATTTATATTGATGTGCTAGTTTATATTTGATTATCATAGTTTGTATTTGACTGCACATCTAATAATTAAATATTGACAAATTGATTGATTAATCACTATATTCCTAGAAATTCTATTTCTCATTTTCCATGTATAATATTTTTCAAATATTTTCATGTAACGCTTATAAAAAGATCCGTCAAAATTGGATCTTTGGTAATTCTAGATTTAACTTCCCATAAATACTTGACAAAATGACACCTTTAACAATTCCAATTCCAATAATATTATAAATTGGATGTTCTAATCCAATTTTTCTGAGGAGAGTTTTACATAGATCTAAATGTTTCCAACCCTTTAATCTAATAAAATTATTAGGATAAAATTCTAAAAATTTTATAATTTTCTAAAAGCTTAAATCTAAAGACCGATTTCTCTGTTTGCTCTGTTATCAAACGGAAGCCGGAAGCTTCTCGTGGAAACGAGTCGGGACTCGATAAATTGGCTGCTAATTACAGCCAAGGCAGACGAATTATTTGGTAGGAAATCGAAGGGATGTCGCGTTTTATTCTTCCGCTCGAACGACGATCCCATCCGACCGATTTTTAATCGAGCCAGATTCATCGCGCATTCAGGAATACCAGACTTTCCCTGAATATTCTTTTTCTCGATTTTCCTTTTATCTTTCCTCGTTCACGCGCTAGATTTTATCCGAGTAGAAAGATCCATCGATACAGATTCGTCGATTTCGTTATATTTTTTACTACTTTTCGATCGATTGGATTCTGCGATCACGAAAATATTTAATTCTATGATGCAGTCTGGAGTGGAAAAGAAGAATTGAAAAAAAGACGTAGAATTTTTTAAAAATCCGTTGATTTGTTATAAAGTCATCGTTAAAATATTATATATTTACATAGATGAATAAATAATTTTATCAGAAACAATGCCTTTCTCTCTTTTTTCATACTCACGCAATAATTGTAATTTCTTGAATATCTATTTATAGATTAATTTTATCATTAAGTTTATTACTTATACGTAGATTATTAAGAATCATTTTTTTGAATTGCATTTTTTTCGAAGAATAACTTTGTTATATTTTCTTATCGTCAAAAAAAATTTCTTCCTATATAATACCACAAAATGATACACTTTCGTTGATTCCTGCACATCTTTAGCAATTAAATGTACCTAGAATAGAATTTATTTCTTAATTTTTCTATAGAAAAAGATTTATAGGTTTCGAAACTCTTCCAATAAATTATTACCATTGAAACTGAAAATATTACGAACGAAAAACATACAACACTTTCGCGCATTTATATAAAATACCATCGTAAACAGAGTAGAGAAACACGGATAAACAATTTACACCTTTTCTCGGATAATCTCGGAAAATCCCTCCCCAAAAAGAAGAGAACAAAACCGGAATAACCAAGTAATCCACTTTCATCGCGAAAGCCGCCCCTATCCCATTCAACATGTACACGTTTTTATTTAATAAAGCGATTCATCTCCCGAGGAAACAGTCTCTCGAATATTAAGAAGCCGCATCATTGGCAAAGGTACAAACCTTCCTTCCTCTGTTGGAACAAAGAGGCAACTTGTGCATATACCCGATTCCAAAGCGGTTCATGAATTGTTCAGACGCGATTCTCAGTTGAGGAGGATCATGGATGTTGACTTTTCAACAGGGGGTTGAAAGTGAGATTGATACACCGCTGATATTTTTCACATCTCCCAGGAAAAGGGAGAAGATTGCAAACTCGATACGTGACCGGTGAACGAACGACTTTCGGATTACGAAAATCATCCCTTATTCTTTTTCCACCGCCTCCCTTCCTCGCGCGTGTTAATCATCACGTCTCGTGTGATATTTTGCCGGATCATCGCTGATTAGAAGCGAAGATCATCTTTTTACTTTATAACATTAGATGAGATTCTTCTTCTACGCGTTGAAATGTGATTTTCGAGTTGTGAAAATTCTTCGACGAATCACTTGCTGCGATTTCTTCTTGGTTTTCTTTTTTTTTTTTTTTTAAATTTGGTTTTTTCGTCCTTTCTTCTTTTGAAGGAGAGCATTGGCGAAATTCGGATGGAAGAAAGATTGTGTTGATAATTTGAATTAATTAGCGTTTTTCGTTCTTTCTTTAAATGCTGATTAAATAGCTGAGAAAATGTGGAGTTTTCGGCGAAAGTTGTGGAAATTCTTCACCTTTTAATTTGGAGAAGTTTTTTTTTTCTTACGATTCCTCTTTTTGGAGAAATGGAACGAATTGTAAGAATTTTTTTACTTTTCTGCCCTGTCCTTTTTCGAGGGGTAAATTGTCGAGCCCATGAAAAGAAAATTACCGAGAAGAAGAATGGATCCTTTGCTAGGGATGAAAATAAAAAGATTTTCAAATGGCGTTAAATGTACATTAAGCTCGGTAAATTGCTCCCTTACTTTCTAATTTCAAGAGATCCCAACATATTTCTTTCTTCAACCCGATTTTTTTCCCTTTCTTTAATAGTCTATCAAGAGGTGATTATTAAAGACAGATAGAACTAAAGGATATCCGACCGTTCAATTTTTCATGCAATATCAATTTTGAAATAACTTTTTAAACGTTCAACTGCTCTATCTTTTTTTTTTTTTTTCTTTTCGTTTATGTTTCAATTTCGAAGGATCTCAACTTTGCAAACTTCTCTTCCTGAAGTATACTTTTAACCTTGTTATAAGCGAAAAGATGATAAAGATAAAACTTTGGACAAGCGTTCACAAATTTTTCAACCTCAAAACGCGGTATAATATAATTTGTAAACGTTCGTAATAATGAGCAATTTAATAATATAATTTATAGAATGGCAAACTTTGCTCGACTTTGATTTCGCATGAAAGCTTACCACTGAGGAGAAATAATCCACAGGCCACCAGAGTTCTATGATCCGAATAACAATGTCCAATTAAAGCTGAAATTGTAGCGGCGAGGACTAGAGCCACAGCAGCTACTTGAAACGGTGCTGAGATCCTGAAATGAATTCGTGTGTACCATTAGTCAATTACAACTAGAACAAAAGTTACGAGCGAAATTAAATTTATATAATAAAATCATGTTGCAAAATTTTTTAGTTTTTTATATTGACAACTTTTTTTTTTCACGATGTTACGAGAAATATATACAAAGCATGACAAATGATGAACATCATTTTTCTCTTTTTTAACGAAAAAATGGTAATAATAACAGAACTGTTAAATCACTACTACCGTTGAATTTTTCATTTTATCTGAAATTTCTATCTCCAGTTGTAAAATATATTTTCATCAAAAACAATGTCGTGAATTATTATATATACATCGCGTAGAAAATGACGTCTCTTAAAAAAAAAAAAAAAAAAAAAAAGAATTTGAAAAATGCGAATACACAAATGATCGCGCGCTTTTAAATACAATCGCATATTAATCGCACGAACGAAACACTTTATTTATTTCAGAATCTGTTTATTGATTTGGAACAATCCCCGTTGTAAATAGCGCGATGTACAATGGATATTGAAACGCGATATGAAACAAGCGACTACAATGGTGGATGTGTGATTGGCCGACAACGGCACACGTCGTTGGAATCTTGAATATCTATTGTCGCCACGTTCGAATATTTCACGGTGGTTCGCGGCTGGAAGTGAAATCGGACATAGTTGTCGGCCGATTTATTTATTAGAGGCGAATCGGGTAAGAATAATCGTTGCCGTTTCGATCAATCTACGAAAAATTTTTCGCGATTGATAATCTTTGATCGAACGAACGATTTATCTTTTTTATTTTTTCTTTTATCTCGTGACAATTTTATTTCCCGTTTTCGCGAGTCAAAGTCAATATAGGAAACGCGAAACTGTCACTTGATTACACGTATACCCGTAGCAAATATCTCTTCTGTTTTTAATTTAATGAAATTTAATTTTGCTGATGTTTAATTCGCGCCGTTTCCATTAAGTGAATTAAATACAAACGTTAAGCTATCACTCGATTGCTTGAAGTTGGCGATGGGAATATATCTGCGCTGTGTAGTTAAATAAAACAAGTTTTGTGTACTTTGGGTTGAAAATTAAAAGCGCGAATTTTTGTTAAATTAAAAGGAAAAAGAAATTATTTTTCTTTCTTTCTATTTTTTACCGTGTTAAATAAAATTAATGCGTTGTAACGTGGTATTACCATGTTTCCTGCGATATTTTTAATCAATCGATACTTTAATGAAAATTTTCTAACGCTTTTTCTTACAATATGATTTATATAAAATTAAACTTTATTTTAATTTTCATGCACAAGTGCAAAGTATTATATAATAATCTTTACGCTCTTCAAAGTTGTGTACTAGAATTTGATTTAAAAAATATATTTAACAACACGTTCAATCGTTATATTTTTTCCAAGAGACACACGAGTCGAGTAGTAACAGTAAGAAAAGAAGTTGACAGAACATTTATTGAGCGCGTTGGATCCAGTTTGAACTGTCACTGAAGACACAATACACAGAGACATAATGCTAAACGCATTAAAACTATTAACTATAAATATATATTGTTACACAAATAATTAAAGTATCATTGTGAAAATAATTGAATTCTTTTATCTCAATATAAACTGTTAATAATTTTGCTTAAAGCAATTTTGCTATGCATTTTTAACATTGTAACTGTAGAAAGAAAAAAATTCCAAATTAAATACCCATAATTCAATAATTCTAACACTAGTGAGAACATGATACATTCTGCGTTCATAAAGAAATAGCAATAATTGAAATTTTTCTATAAAATTTCTTTTCGAAAAAAAAAAGAAATTTCCAAACGAGTCAAGAAGTCAATATTTGTTTCGCACGAGAGATATCTCGTCTCGTGAAGCTCGACGCAATTCTTTAAATGCGATCCTATTAAGCGACGAACGGCATTAAAGACTGAAATCGTATTTGCATTATTAAGCGATCAATTCGACGCAGCTCGGATCTCTACGCCACACACCTGACGCTCTTTTTCGCCGCCAATATCGACCCATTAGCTGTTTATGGACAGTGAACGAGTGGTTGAGGAAAAAAAAAAAAGAAAGTAGAAAAAGGAAACACAGAGCAGAGATATTCCAATTTGAAACTCTTTAATTGGCCCATCCTGCTGCACACGTGGTACTCTTATCTTTAAACTTCTGCACATTGCACGCGACCTATTATTTCCGCTCGATTTCATAAGACGATGCATTTAATAACCGAGCGGTGGTATCACGAGATTCTATCATTGAGAAGTACCTGCGAACTTCATTTTTCTCACCTACTTTCTTTGAAATATTGTGAATTGTGAACTGATCTGAATAATTTAAAATTAAAAAAATTTTTCTATAATCGAATCTTTTATTTAACCTTAACTTTTTTCTTTTCTCGATGAAATTTGAATTGCGAATAATAAATATAAATTTTGTGTAATATTTCCGTGATTTTCAAATTAAAGTTGTTTTCTATCTTTTGTCTTAGCTTTCCCCCTCTCTTACTTTGTTTCTTTGAAATAATCTGGAAAAATAATGAGAACGTTTGAATAATTGTGATTCTAATTTTGTTTAAATTTTTACATGAAAATTGAAGTGTTCGTTGTTTCTTATTTTCACTTATATATCTCTATATTTTATATCGTTCAACAGTGTTAATAATTCTACTAACAATGTAACATTTTTACAATTGAAAATTTCGTACATGCAATCCATACGATGTAAAATTGAAATACTCATGGTTTTTCTTCTTTCTACTAATTCAAACATTTTCTATCGTGCCTTTCAAATATTCTTCATTGTACCAAATTGTAGAAAAAACGTTTTAACAATTGCAAATTTCGAATCACGAACTTTTATATCCACTTTTATATCCAATTAAAGCACGGAGATTAAATTATGCGCAATTTTATTTTATTTTATTTCTTTTCTTTTTCTTTTTCTTTTTTTTCCTTCACATTTAAGCAAGAACATTAAAGAACTCGATGAATGCACGATGAATTCACTCTGTGTAACCGCAAATAGCCGAAACTGTTTGCAAAAAGAAAAAAAAAATACTTCACCCACTGTTTCACTCTTTCAAACGCCTACAAACGATTCCAGCAAGGATCGCCAGGAGCTAACTTTCGTAATCGCAGACGCTCGCGAAAAAAAAGCTCGTGAACGAAATTTCGCACCTCCGAACTTTTCCCTGACCAATCTCTCTTTCTCTCTCTATAAAAACAAGCAAAAAAAAAAAAAAAAAAAAGAAATGAAATAAAATAAAAAAAGCAAAGATACAGAAAATGATTCAACGAAGATAAAGAAACAAATCATGTATCCAATAAATGTATATATTAAACAATGATATAACGATATATTTTATTCGAACGAACCTTTCCTTTTCCATGAAATCGAGGAAAAATCAGCAACCTTTATCCTTCTAATTTCAAGCGACAAAGTCGCGAATAAATTTTCAAAATGGAAGAAAAGAGATTGTCTCGTCCACAGTTTTTCCACAGTTGGGTGAAATTTTCGCGATATTGTCCCGCGGATCGTTTTGTCGCGGATGGTCGTCGTTCCAGGTAAAATGGCCGGAGAGCAAGGGTGGCGGAGGACAGTGTGTCAGGGTGGAGGGGGCGAATTTCGATACAGCGGCTGTAATACACGTATTCGTAGCTATCGGGGTAAATGGAGCATGCCGGGTAACGGCACATCTCGCTCTAAGGGATGCTGCTTGCCGGGATACGCAATCAACTCTCCCTCTTTTTCTCCTCCTCCTCCTCGAGTTTTGAATCGATGCTCGTTTCACGCGGGTCATGTCGATCAAAAATTATCCGGGGATCGAAAAAAATGGTCGTTCCACTCGAAACATTTTTTTCTTTTTTTTTTTTTTTTTGGAAAATGGAGAGAACCGGAATTTGAAGAATTTGAAAAATATTCGCTGCTCGTGAAAGAATTCTTTCAACCGACACTTGTGATTCTTTAAATCACAATGATCGTGATCGTTATAATTCGAAATATTTGATATTTGTTCCAAAAAGCGTAAGATTCCTTTAATTAATTATCGTTTCTTTTTTTTTTTCTTAAAAATATAAAAATTCATGTTATTCTTAAAGTAGCTTGTTTATACAAAATTGATTAATATAAAATTTGTTAATTAAATGACGATCATACTTTCTTCTTAGAATATTTAAATTCTTATGCATAAAACTAGAAAAATTTTATTAGTATATACCGAAAAACGTTATTAATTCTCTTTCAATCACGCGACACCGTAATCACGCGTTAATCAACCCCACGTCTCATAAACGTCGTTTATAATGGCTCATTCTTCGTCATTCACAATGGCTGCCACATCTCGCTATAATGACACCGACGACGCGATTGCACGCCCGTTTCATCGTCAATCTATCCATCTAATAGCCAGCATTTATTCCACTTAATGATCCCTGTTAACAATCATCAATATTCAGCTTCGAGTCGTCCCGTTTCTCGTTTATCTTCCCTCTCTTCAAATGTTCCGAAAAAAATCTCTAATCCATCTGATCTGAATCTGACTCTGCCTTTCAGATTGGTATAAACGTATATAAATACATCGAAGAGAAAATCAACCAAATCAAACATTTCATTTGAAAACTCGTCTATGTATATTCGCAATATTTCGTACAAAACTCGTTCCAACTTTAATAACACAACTTATTACAACTCTCACTTAATGTATACCGGAAGACCTTCGTGATTAATCGTACAATACTTTGTAGACGATAAAAAAAATGTTAGGAATCCAAACGAAATTTCGATTCTTTTAAACCGTATGGCGTATGAGTAAAAATATCTGGTGTAGGATTAAAAAAAAAAAAAAAAAAGAGCGTAGGCGAAGTAATGGAACGTTTCTTTAAGCGGACCCGCACATTTTTCCATTTTTCCGTTTGAAAGTCACGTCTCTCTCGTGCCTGTTTCTCTCATTCGCTCTGCCATGCCTCTGGAAAAGGCCTTTTGTCACCGACCTATCGTGAAACTATATTCCGATACACCTTTTTATTCGAGAAATCGAAGGAAAATGTGCGACTAGAAACGAGTTGTTTAAAGTTGGGGTAATTGAACGGGGAGCATGGCGGGAAGTTTGAACGACGTCGATCGCACACACGGAGGAGGATGGGACCACGTGGAAATATTAAACTGCGGAATTAATAACCAGTTTTTGCGGAAGCGCCGTGAGATTGCACGGGATTGTACACAGTTAGAAATATATATGGGAGATTGGATGTAGATTTTTCGATCGATTTCGAATAGGAGATTGCGAGGGGGAATTGGTTTGGATTTAATGAAAAATTAGAAATTGTGATGAAATTGTTAATAATTCACCAATATCTTTTTATATATTTTTTTAATTCACGTATCGTAAAAAGTGCGAATTAATTTTCATATTTTCTACGATTCAGATCTCTATTATTGGCCTCGAAAAATTTTCAACGCACAAAAGAACGTATAGAAATTTCTTTTCAGAGACAACTTTTCAATATTAATTACCCGTATCTGGCAAATTTTAAAATCAGATATACGTATATAATATTCATATAATTAATGAAATTCGAGTCCTCTTTATCGAGTTTATCTCCCCATTTAATCATCATTCTTCTGTCCTTCGTTGATCGTCGCCCAAGCGAAACAATGTAAAATTGATTAAAATTTTTGGTCGATCGGTGGAACCGTTTCGCAAATTTACGCCTTCGTACGTAAATTATTATTCAATTTTGTCGTTATCATGTGTCATCAGCTACCACGGCCGCTAATTACTGTCCGGTTTTAATGTTGTATTATGTTTTAACCGCGATACGTGCCCATTAAATCCAAAGGGGATGGGGGAGTATGGGTGTGCATAAAGGTACACGTTTTAACGAACAGCACTACCTGGCTGGCTTTTAATTAACAACGCGTGAAATGACCCCCCCCCCCCTCCCTGTGTCTCGACGAGGTTATTACGTCCTCGTTTTTCGCATCGTGTGCACCATGGAGAAGTTTGTTTCGACTTCTCGTTTCGATTGGAATGATTTTTGGACTGCAGATTGAACTCGAGTTACAATATCGTCTTGCTACGTGTCCGTGTAAAAGATTAAAATTAAATTGGCTCGTGATTTCGGTTAATATTTTAATTGGAAGAATAATATTTTGTCATCGGAAGATCAAATATTGTTTTTTTTTTTTTTTTTTCATTTGGAATATTTTTATTTTCCATTCTTTCGATTCATCGATATACGCGAGAATGAACGTCAGGATGAATGCAAAATTGAATTTCCTATTTTATGATTATGCAGCGAATGTAATTAAACTTGACGATGCAACTTTGATACGCATAATGAGACAATCTAATTGTCACTGACTCTTGTTTATGTTGCCCTAAATGGGACAACTTGCGTCGTACTAAACGATCCAGCTGTTTATATATGGTTCTGTTGAAGTTAACTTATCAAGATTCATTGCGTCAAAGTAAACTCATCTCTGAACTCGTGATAATCTATTTTTAATTACATTCATATCAAAAGCATTTAACAATTACCGAATCTTATTATACATTTCTTGTAAATTTTCCTAATTACCAAGATTATATTCCTTCTATACATTTATAAAAAAATATTTAATTCGTCAACATTTTTCACGGTATAATTCGTATAATCGTATAAAATATTTACACCCTCGAATATTTCACGAAATAATCAACATTGATCCAAAAAAAAAAAAAATTTCTCGAACATTATTTTTTACCACCATTCAAATTTTCAAATTTTCTTCGAACCCTCTCCCATTTCTCCCAAAGATAATTCATCAATCACCACGCTGCAGTGCTTCAAAAACACTCGAACCCCTCGGTCGATATCTCACCCCAGAAATTAGTCCAACCAACGGTACCAACGCGGTTATACACCCTCTAGCAATCACCAGCCCCGATCCAACGCGATTTTACAAAGGCATCGTCACGCCAATCACCTGCCAAAAGACCCAAAACTGCGCCTTCGTATCGAACATTATTCCTCGTACATTATTCAACCGCGACGTCATTTTCACTCGCGCAGCGCACCATGAATTCACAGTTCGATCATTTCGAAATTAAGATAAAATTCTTTCGAGTCCTACAAAATGTAAACACTTTCGATGTCGGAGAATGAATAATAAAAAATATATTTCAACGAAGAAGAATATCGCTCAATATCACGAGGATTAAGGTCTAAAAAAGAAGCAACGATGGATCAAAGTTAAGCAAGTAGTGGACAAGAATCAACAATTCGGTCAGTGTCCAGGGTGGGCTCCCGTTAATAACGGGCCGTTGTCGCAATAAATAACAATAAAACTCTATTAATGTGGTGGTACCGCTAGTTACCGGGCTTGGCAGTCGGCCAGAAACATACCGGGACGGGTATTCACCCCACGGCGAGGGTGGGCCTCTGGCCAGGCCTCCAGCTGCTGTTGTTGCAACCGGCATACCTCACTGGCCGTGTGTAATGCAGCATGGTTATACAGTATTGCACGGTGGAATGGTCCCACCCTTTCGGTTCGATCGGTGGTGAAGATGCACAAGATGCTCGCGAAATTGTGGAAATCGATTCGAATGCCTTTTGCTACTGCGGGGCGAAAGAGAATGGGGTGGATGTGGATGTTGCGATGGAGGCGTTGCACGGTGAGAAAGTGACTCTTGAGATTACATCTTGGGTTTAGTTTGTACTATGATAGAGCTGTGCTTGGTGAGATAATGTTTTGACTGTTAATAGACCATGATTTAATGGGGATGGGTTTTACACAACCGTGGAGGTTAAGAAAATTGAAAGAAATATAGAAAGTGAAGCATTGTCGATTGACGTTGGACGATTAATTCTATGAAAATATTATTTAGTTAATCAAATTTAATAGACCAAGAGATAATCGAAGGTATTCTAATTATGACTTACTTTTATCTACATCATGTAACTGTCATAAATATTGTTGCATGTGATTATTGTATCGTAATTTCAATAGAATATTTTTACTGAAATTGAATATTACAAAAACTAAATGTGAAATATGTACACTCAAAATTTCTCTTTGAACAGAAGAATTACTAAACGTAATCTGATTTCATTCGAGATACATAAATTAGCAATATCAAATGGAAATTATCGTTTAATAAATTAATATTTATAGAATGATAAATATCATTTGATATAGCAATAACGAATCACTTTCATAAGCATGAACATCATTTCGCGCGCAAATATGTTCGCACATGTACTGATTAAAATATTCAATATGAATATTTTTTGTAAAAATAATTAATGTGCTATAATTTTTTGCAACAATTTTACATAGATTATTTCACGATTTTAAATAAACGAGCAGCTTGTTTGATGCGCCTTCGCAATCGCCAATGCATCAATTTGTCGTGCAATAAACCGGATACGACTGAAATTTGACTTTGACTTCAAAGAAGCCAAGATGCAAAATCAAGAATATTTGCTGCTCTCAGCTTAAAAATTCCGTTTGCTATTTAAAGATAAAAATTATTCCTGCTAAGAAACTATTTACTCAATTTTCTTTTTTTCTTTTTCTATTAAATCTTTCTTTATATAAAATATTATTTTATAAATTTTGTATACGAATCATTCTATGTATATTACACGTAAATATTACACATATATTTGTAGTGGAGAATAATCAAAATTACACGTTCGTCTTTCACATTCTATCTCGATCATCTCAAAAGTTCCAACAACCACATCTTAAAAAGAATATCTTGTAGCAACGAAATTACGTCTCAATATTCTTCTCGACGAAACAAAATGTCATAAAAACATCCACCAAATAAAACTACAATGGTATCCACCAATGTACGACTCTTACACGACTCGTACATAAAAACAAAATCCAATCAAGCTTTGATCGTCCATTTTTTTCTGCGTTCATCGTGGCCGAAAGTTAGTTGGAAGGGGCGCGATTTCGAAGACGAAATGAGGAAACGTCGATTACCACTCCCTCCACTTTTAGCCGAGTTTATCGAGACGAAAGGTTGGAGATCAAGAGAAAACTCGAGGATGTGAAAAAGTTTCTTTCCTGGTGGGTGGCGCCGACGACAAATACCGTTTCCATCTCGATCCGATAGCAATCGAGAGAAAACAAACGCCTGTGCTCGAGCAGGCCCTTTTCCCTTGGACGACGGATCACTCCAAGCCCTTTCCTTATTTCATCCCACTCGCCGACTTCCGCCGCTTCGGGGCTGGTTTTTTGCGGACCGTGCTGACGCTCGTTCTTTGCCCTCCATTTTTTTCAACTCGCTCGAAATTATTACTTTCCACGGCTTGCATGCTGTTTGCTTTCGCGAAAGTTCGCCAAATCGAAGATCTTGCAATTAGGAAAAATATTTTATCCGTTGGAAGAAAAATTAATTATCGAGAAGGAGCGTTTGTCAAGAGAGAGAGAGAGAGAGAGAGAGAAGTTTTTCTAATTCTTTTCGAGTCTTTCATCTTTGTTGAATCATCCCTTGTTTACCTTTGAATTTATAAAACGTGAATATTATATTCAAAGGGAGGAAATTTAATAGGAAAATACGAAGCAGTTTTCGAAGTGAAGAATGAAAAATTGAAAAATTTATGCATAAACACAATTATTCAACATATTCGTAATTCATTCGTATTCACCCTATGTTGAATTATCATTTTGTTAAAAATCCCTTTCGTCGTATCTCAAAATCAATCTCTTACGACGATGATTTTGCAATTTTTCCGCATTGAATACGACCGATGTCAAAAGGTGGTGTACACGGAAAAATGAAAACTGTTGCGTTGGTTGGGTAGCCACGTGAAAAGGTTTTTCTTCCGTTGTAAAAGGATAAATGTGGATGAATGTATGTGCGGGCTTGGAAAGCAGACTTTCGAGTGCACTAAACCATTGTTCGTGCCAAAATACAGCACGCTTAAGTAAAACACATTTTAAGGAAAGACTCGGCTTTTAAGCTCCTTGAAATTGAAGTTTCTCCCGTGCATTTTTATTTCGTCCTTGAACAAAGTTTAATGAAAATATTCAAGATTCGTATTATTATGAAAAAGAGATTTCCTATTCGTAAAAGATTTTTATTTTCGTCATTTCTTTTTTTAAAAATTAAAAATCCAATATTAGTTTTATTAAATTTTAAAGATTATAATATTAAGCACAAGAAATAAAAGAAAAAAAAATAGATAGAATTAAATAATTATTAGAAGCATAAAAATTCAATCCAAGAGTATTTTCTATTCCTTTCTTACTTCGTATCAATGACAATTTATGAAATAATCCTCTGCAACGTGTTACAAAATCGTAATAAATCAAATGGAATAAGACAGTTAAGTCTATACAATTAATGGAACAGTGTCTTTGCGGTCATTCAAGCAGAATAAGATTATTCGAGCGAGCAATGTCGGCCAATCATAATGAATAAGATAATCCTAGACAACTGGCGCAATGAAAATTATAATCGAACAAGTCAACCACAGATACCTATTAAATTGTACGATATAAGTTCGATACACGAGACCAAGTTGAAACAATATAATACATAACATTTCAGTGAGATTTCATTATTCCATTATCTGCACTTGTAAAGTATTCGTTTAAACATTGTCGAACTATTATTTGTTTCAATCGCTATTTATTTCTATTTTTTTTTTTTCTTCCAAACTTTCCACTAAGTATAAAAAGCACCACAATCTCGTCCTCATCGGCATGTGCGCGTCGTTCCCGGGGTCGGGGAGCGAGCTTTATTCTTTCGATACGGCAGAGAAGGGGTCGTTACAAGCGTTTCTCAATATTACATTATATATCAACCGACCTTTACACGTTTCGACTTTTAAAACTGCGGTAGCAGTTCCAGAGGGTGGAAGCATCGTGCGCTGGAAGATCAATGGCTCAATCTCGAGCCGCGAAGGCGCCTGCATTTTTAAACCGTGTAATCCTGTTTCTCTGGCTATGGACGAGCGAAAAGGGAGGCAACATGGTAGATAAGAAGAGGAAGGGTAATTGATAAGCTTTGGTCGTGAGATTAAATCGAGCGTGACGCGTGGTTAGACCATTAAGTTTCTCAAGATCGAATAAAACGTTTACTCCAGATTGATCTTCAGTTTCTTTCGAATTTTTCTTCAACGAAAACTGTTTAATGCCTCTGTTCTGACGAAGACACGACAAAAATCCAATTGAGAGAGAAAACCACGTTCCTGTCACTGAGAAGATTTTGTCGAATATGGGTAAGGACATTTATGAAGATTTTTCCTCGATGAAAGGAAGTCTTTCCTTTTGTTTCGTTTTGGACATTGAAAGATAGATTTTGACAAGATGAATGCATAGTATTGAGGAAATTTTTGTGGAAGATGATTATGAATGAATTATATTATAAATAATATGTACTATTATATCCTATCAGTTTCCAAAAAGAGAACAATATGAAAACAAAACAATCATGTACAAAAATCACCACTAAACACCTGATAATTCACCTGATAGAAAGCCACTTGCCACCGTAACATCCGTCGAACCGTTCTTCTTTATGAAACTCATCCAGATTCCATAACTGATTCGATAAAAAAAATTATTTTGCGAAAGATCCGTGGAAAAAAGTTGGAATCTCGCAGGTGGACGCAAAAGAGGGGAGAAAAAATTCACTCGAGGCAGGCTTTCGAAACGGCGCGCCCTCATCATCGCGCACCCCTTCGAACCACCACGATTTTATTTCACGGTGCACTGCACCCGCGCAGCCTTTTCCAGAGTGTATTAATGGCCTTGGATGCAAGTTATACCGGCGAAATACCCGCCCGTTTCGAAGTGTTTATCGCTGGATTAGCAATTCTGTCGTCCGCACCCCTGTCACGTTGAGAACAGCCTTGAGATTTAATGGAAAAAGTCGTAAGACGGGGGGCATCGATTTCGCGCCAACCGATTCCATTCACTTTGTTTTGCTTCCATTCGTCCCTCTCCTTTCATTTTTTCGATCATTCGTATCGAAGTTTCTTTCTGCCATTGCGTTTGTATCGCGCGCAAGCTTTTTAGTTCGGATAGTTGGGGAGTTTTTGTTTACTTTTAGAGGGGAAACGAGAAAGGAATATTTCTTTGATAGAACGAAACATGTTTTAATTAAAATAATATGCTCATGTGATTTTAAAAAATCATTTGTTCATAGCGACACTAAAGGGTGTAATGCTCTTATTTTTCCCCGAGAAATTTAATTAAAATGAAAAACATTAATTCGAAGAACTGGTTTTTGTGGTGGAGGGGAATGCTTGAATTACAAAAGAGCGAAGGCATTTACATTTGATCACTTCGGTTTTAATTAAGCTAGTAAATTTCACGTCTCTCTCTTTTTTTTTAAAGTAGAAGTTGAACTGTTTTAAAGTTGGATTAAATTCCATTTTAAATTTAATCGAAATGATGTAAAAAAAAAAAAAAAAAAAAGAAAAAGAAGAAAAAAAAGTAAGCGAAATTAAATATTTTAAAATTTATCTAGAAAACTTCCTTTCGATTTTTATTTTAAAAATATTATCCGGATCATTCAATATTGGTTTATTTTATCGATCGAATAAAATAAAAAACACTTCTCTCCTCAAATTTTGTGGCCGTTGGAATATTTTTAACAGAATAAATTCATATTTCGCGTCAT
Organism: Apis florea; assembly: GCF_048593485.1. Taxonomy (NCBI): domain Eukaryota; kingdom Metazoa; phylum Arthropoda; class Insecta; order Hymenoptera; family Apidae; genus Apis; species Apis florea. The sequence continues at coordinate 367,024 of NW_028256599.1, read as the reverse complement.
CTGTACGAAATACACCTTCGGCAATGCCATCATCGCAACGATTGGTTGCAACCGACTGAAGGTATGACCATAAGGAAGATTCGTGAAAATTCTCGAGGATAAACTCGATATTTATAATCTTAATATACATAAAATTCAGTGGTTGTCGTTGCCAAGATGCCTAGTCGAGGTTGTCGGCCGAGAGCAATGCGCTTTATTACTACTAAACAAGCCGCACTAGGCAGTATATTACTAGTGGACGGGTCTGATATATTACTAGGCAGGTCTGCCAACCCACTGGCCAATATCCATACCGAGGTCCCATCGGCGGCCAGCTCGTTGCCCCATCCCCAGAGCGTCGCCTTTCCTTCCAGGCCAAAACTATTAATTTTGGTTTCTCCTACGCTCTGTTCAACGGCTAATTCAATTTGCGGCTTGGTCACCATGGATCAGTGGATTATACCGAACTCGTCGTCGCCTCGCTGCAATTTATCTTTAATGAGAAAAATATAACTAAAGTTTCTTGCTGTTTCCTAAATTAAAAGTTCCAAAACCGTCTGTAAAATCGAACTTGAGTCCGAGAATTCGTCGAAATAAACGTCGTAATCGAACAGCACGAATTAAGAATCGAGACGAAGTAGTATTACACGATCATGAGCAGGCAAGTAGTGAAGACTGATCGCGTACATCGCTTAAGATCAGACGCGTGGAACAGGACAGTTATGGCCGGACAAGTGGAACAGGTCAATCGTAAACGATGGTCAGCCAAATAATTCTTTTCCATTCACGCGTAAAATTAATTCTAATGCGAATTATTATTGATCACGAAGAATAAACACGGATTGAAACTTTTCATACTTTAAGCCCCAAAACTAACAACGAGTTATTATTATTACTCGACCACTGAATGAAAACTTCGAACCCTAGTAAAGCTCAATTTCGTTGAATACGAATTTCCTCCTCCTTTCGTAATTGGAAGTCTTAAGAGGTTTTATTGAGAAAACGTTCTTTCATCCATTTACATTTCTCAATTATTCCACGATGCGAAATTCTCGAGTACGCGGCATCTTAATTACCGGCAAGTGGGCACCGTATAATTTAAACGCTTCAAAATTAGACTCCCTTTTCCAGTTTGAACCGCGCCAGCTTTTTCCCTTCATTTTTTCCCCTCTCTGTTTCCCTGGTTTCTCCAACCGATCCTCCTCCTTCTGCCCTTCTCGAGGAATTGCAACAGAACTTTTGCCCCGTGAAAAATACGCTTAAACATTTTCAAAAACTCGGTGAACTTAGAAGCGCTCGCTAAGAATTTAATGAAATGCTTTCTTTAAAATCAAGCAGTAATAATCTTGGGTTCAAGATAGAAGAGGCAATTAAAATAAAGCAGGGGAAAGGTATTAATGCTTTTAACCCTTTAACCCTTTCAAAGGAAAGAAACTTTTTGAAGATAAATAATATTCTATATATTGTTATAACAAATTTTGTTTATCGCATAATTTTGACTGAAAATGGAGAATTGTATAAATCTACTACACGTTTTACGTTTTCATGTATAAGAAATGAACTAAACTGTGTTTAAAAAAAAAAAAGGGAGAAGAAACAAAAATATTTCAAAGTGGAAGAAACATTATTCGTATTATTACAACCAAAAACCTCAAGACGAAAAAATCCTTTCATTCACACGGTCGAAACAGATTATAAAATCACTCTCCTCAATTCTATCGTTTATTAATTCAGGAAGCACAAGATATATTTATTATATTATATTATAATTATGTGATACATAATTAATAACGCTACCTTAAGCGTTTTCCAGATATTCAATCGAATGGATTCAGGGATGGAATGATCAGAATGCCCGGAATAATACGATACGAATTCCACGGTTCGAATTCTATTCTATTTACTTAAAATCACGAGTTATCACGAATAACGGCTATAACCCGCTCACCTCTCGAAACTGTTTTCCTACTAATTACTCGCTGGCTGATCCAGTTTATTCGGCTCGATTACAAAAGGAATTATCTTGGAAATTTTTATGCAACGCCGCCGCCGTGATAAACGCGATTCATTTTTCTGCCGAATAAATTGCGACCGCGATATCTCGCGTCTCTGATGAACGGGCCAGTAACAAGTTGTTGGGCGAGTTCAAAAGCTGAATATCTGGTAGGCAACGAATTTTTATTCTTTAATCCGGCTTCTACGCCTCCTATTTGCATACACCAATTTTTTCTTTCTTAATACATTCGATTCGGGATGATTTTTGGGGAGAATTTGAAACTTTATAAATCGATGTGTTAATATTTGTGTTTACAATTTCTTCTCGCTCGATTTATATTTGAAGTAAGGATGTATGGGTGTTTTATTAAAAATGCTTTTTTACGTGAATTATTTTTAATTGAAGCTCCTATGCGTTAAAATTTCATAGTGGTTGTCCTCTCGGAAATTGCGTTTTTAGGATGGAAATTCTTTCATATTGCCAAATTGGAAAATATAAATTTTGCGATATTTATTTTTAAAGAAATTAATTAAGATGAATTAAAATAATAAAAATATAATATAACGAATTCGAATAATTTTCTCATTGTATGATATTTTTTATAAATATTTAGCACAAATATATATAATATATTTTATTTCGCCGACTTGGATTCGAAGATGAAAAAATTTCTACTTTTTCGAGTCGCGAAAAAATTTTAAAACTATCCAAATTAATCTAATTTAAAATTTTTTCCAACTAAAGTGAAAGTTTCGAAATCAAATTTTTCGACGAAAAAGCTTCCAACAATCTACAATGTACTCGACATACTGTATTCCTTCAGAATCAAAACGGGTTGCCAAATTAAAAAAGGTAAATTACAAAAGTAAAGAAAGACCTCCTCCTTTTCAAACGATTTTGAAACCTCGTAATTTCCAAATTTCATGGAATTTTTATGGTTCGGGTTATCGCGACACGAAATACAAGAAACGGTCGCTTGTTCATAATAAAGTTACACCTTCCGCAGCTGCTCGAACTCGCTTGCTATTCCGGTTTGTACGTAATCCGAGCACCGCCATGCATTTCCATTGGCCACTTGCTGCGGAGGCGTTCATCTTGCCGGAAGCTACTGAAAATGCATAGAGGCCTGGCTCGAGCTTTATTTTCGATTAAACAGAATGTTGCCTCCCTGGATGCAGCAACTTTTTACTACGCTCCACGTCGATATCACGTTGTCGATAAGCTTCAAAGTGCATTTCCTAGCGAAAGCACTTCTTCTTCTTCTTCTTCTTCTTTTTTTTTTAGTTTCTATTTCAATATTTATTATGCCATTAACCCGATGTTCCAGTCTCACTCGATTCTGGAAAGAAATCTGATAGACGAATCGACAGACTAGACGATTAATTCACTCATAAATCGTTGTTTTAATTCCTCCACGAACCCTTGATTAATTAAAATTATATTTCGATAAACCCGTTTCACCAAATGAAACTGAGAATATCTTCATTTTAAAATATATCAACGTGTGATGCGATACAATCAAAATGAATCAAAGTTTAATTAATAAACGATTCGAATATTTGGTCCACTCTCTTCCGCTTAATAATCCTTTCGAAGGAATATACGAAGAAGATTGTCGGACAAAATTTATACGAATATCTCTTGTTCCTAATATACATCAGGGGAGAGAAGTGAATTTACATGATCTTTTTCCGACGATCCAATGTCTCTGTTTTCGCGCGCAATTTCAATTGCACAATTAAAAGCTCGAATCCCGACGAATTTCAACTTTCTCGGGAAATGGAACGTTTCGAAACGTTCACGGTGTGCCTCGGTGGCCCGGCGACTGTACACCGTTTATAATATATACCCGGCCGAGCACCATGCTAGACCATTAGCGCCCCATGAAAGAGGGACGTCGAATAATTTACGCGCTTTGTCGGCAATTTCTCGCGATAAAGCTACCGGATATTGTTCGCGTCGAAAGAAAAAAAAGAGTAAGTAATGTTTTTTGTATAAGAGTGTGAAATTAAGTATCGGGATGGATCGATCGAACGGAGATATAAATGAAACGTTGATTTTTTTCTAATAAGAAGAGGAGAAGTGGAGAGAAAAGTGGAAATTCTGTCATCGAAATTCAGTCGGGAAATAGAAAATATTATTGAGATTATTTTTCGATTCGACCATGATATCTCAATTTAATACGTAATATAGCGTGAAAATGGTACGAATAAATCTAGTGGCCTACATATTTTTGGAAATGCGTACGTTTTTTCCAGTAATCACTTGTCTGGAGTTTAGGATAGATCAGTGACACGAGATGCAAGGGAAAGATGTAAATAAGCGACAAACATGAGGAACGATTAAAAATTATCCTTTTCTCTGAACGATGGTATCCGGAAGTGATATCGAGTTGAATAAAAAAGCATTTTAATAGCGTTCAATCGAGTTTTAAATCTCTAAAAAAATATTCCTCATAACGATTATATATAATCTACTTCATTGAAAATTCTGAATTGATTTAAAAAACTTATTTCGAATCGTGTGTTCGAACATTTTACAATCAAGCTTTTTTAAAAGCTAAGAAAAAAAAAGAAACAAATAAAACCTTAGTTATTCTTCGTTTCCTTAAATTTTCATACATTCTTAATCGTACCTCCTATCTATCATACGCGATCAAAAATTAGCAAAAACTTCGAATTACAAATATAATGATATTCAATTTCTTCTGTCCAATTCTCAAGTAATATAAATATCAAGTTCGCGTAAAAGTTTCGCTCTTGTCGTAAAAAAATGGACGAAACTTTATCCGGGGCTCGCATTAACGATCCCAACCCCAGGGAAAGGGAAAGTATTTTAATTATCCCCCCTCCGAGTTTACACCCGAGGTTATACGCGATGCAACAAGATACTCGACATTTAAGTCAGAAGAAATATAGTCGTTTTATCGACGACGAGGTTTTCAAGCCGAGGCACGGTGACACGTTTCAGATGCATTCTACCGGTAATGCTAAAATCCAGCGGAATGTTTCAATTGTCCGCGTGGTTCGCCGCTGTTCCACGTCCGATCCTTATAATCTATTACCGCCCACCCCCGCCCTCGATGCAAATCTCTGTTATCCGTTACACGGGAAACTGTAACGAGCTTTCTAATTTCGAAAATATTCGAGGATAAATGGGGCGCGATTTCCGGCAATTTCAATTTGTAATTAATATTGTAATCGTCGTGCGCATCGTGATTTTGAATAATAACGCGAAAAGGCGGAATCGTAAATCGTATTTGCCCGAGATAATGCGATAAACGACGAGGAACAATTTGTATAAATTTGTAGAAAATTCGTGAAAATTCTGACTTGGGGAATTGTAATTTTTACAACAAAAGTTAACAAAAGTCTTCGTGTTGTACGCGTTCTGTAAAATATTTTATTATTATTGGAATTATTATCCCACGTTCAGGAGATTAAGAATTGTTTTGTTATTGTTTCGTTTTATTTAAATTATACTAAGAAATAAATTTATGAAATGCGTATATGCATTGTTTTAATACAAATACTCCTTTATACGTACGAAGACTTTTGTTTCGTATAATATAATATGTAAAATTTCTATTATTGTAAATAAATATAATTATTAAAGTAATCAATTTCGCGAGTTTGTTCGATTAACTTTTGATTTTATCAAATTTGCACGATAAATTATTTTGTATTAAAAATATTATACATTTTTTTATCACGAGGTCGATACACACCGCAAAAAAACACTTCAATATCGAAACTTTTACGTTTCACGAAATAAATTCGAACAAGTTTTCGCGAGCGTACTTTGTAAACATACCGCGCGAACGTCGTTGGCATACTGATTCGTCTTTCTCGAATAACAGTAGTCTTAAACTAGACTATCCCCTCCACGTTCCACGCGATAAATTAATTAAACCAATTCTTATCTTTGTCCTTTGTTTCCTTTCATTGCGATTGTTTTAAAATTAAAATATTTTCCATTTTTTACATAAAATTCTTTCGTTTCAAGTAAAATATAAAAATATAAATATAAAAATGCAATTTATACATTTATACAGTTTCCTTTTTATTCGGAATCTTTCTAAAAAACAATTTATCGATTAAAAAATTAAACTTTTTCCCGTATATATATTTATAAAAAATAATCTTACCTTTTCACCGATTAAAAGTATTTGCTTTACTTTCTATAAAAATTAATTTTACAAATTTTAATTCATAGTTAATTTCATTTATAAAAATACAATTTTTACATTTACGTAGTAAATCCTTTTCATTCGGAATTTTTCTAAAAAACAATTTATCGATTAAAATATTAAACTTTTTCTCGTATATACATTTATAAAAAATAATCTTACCTTTTCATCGATTAAAAATATTTACTTCACTTTTTTTAAAAATTAATTTTACAAATTTTAATTTATAATTTATAATTTCCTTAACAAATTGTGGAGAATTTCTGCAAACAGTTTACATTAAAAAGGCCATGGGAATCAGATTATACGGAAATTAATGTACCGACGATCAATTTCAAAAAGAAACAAATTGATCACACGATAGAACGATCATGAGCTATTTGTTCCACGATTCTAATAAATCTTCGCTCGATATCTCGCTCCTGCTCGACGTGAAATCGTATTACATGCAGATTTTCGTGCATCAAAGATTCTCTTTAATGAGATTCGTTCACGTTGAAGTTGTCCGTAAAGCTCAATTGTAATATCTCGTTCTATCATTCGTTGATTTTCATATCACACGTCTTAATTAAGAATTTTCTACAGACGTTTTCAATCGAATCAAGTGTTCCTTCAACGTTTGTCAAAGTCTGATGAATTTTTAATTCCTCAACTCTCCATACTCATCTACTAGCTTCACACTATCAAATTATCAGGCCAAACCAAAAAACGCACAAAATACAATTCCCCCGATCACGTAATTAGACAAATCGAACAATTCCAGCAATGAAAACAGATCCGAGAAAAATAAATATTTCCTTAAATTTCTTAAACGCGACCGCGTTTCACAACTTAATAACAACGTTTCGCGGCAGATTTGCAGGCGACGGTTCCTGGAGTTAGTTAATGAAAACACGAGGCCTCGTTTTTCGCGGATTCCCGCGTAAACCGTGACTTACTCGGATCGCGGCAGCCGGTGATCAACGAGCAAAAACAGCGACGAGCCGCCACGCAACCGTGGAGGAACGTGGGTTATACCTCCTCCTCCCTCTCCCCCTCCCTCTTTCCATCCACCCTATCCTGGGACAAGGAGAGAGAGGCTCGTAAACAAATAAAAGCAGCCGTTGAACGTCGCCATCCGGTTCTCGTCGGACGGCTGGGAAATGCTTTAATTTTCCGCCCCCGTGTTTTCAACCCCCCACGTTCTCCATTCCCTCGCGTCATCAACGGCTCGACCCGGTGTCTCGCCGCGAAAATTTCAACAACGCGACCAGTCATACCGCCGCCGCTATTCAAAAAAGCGACGCGTGAACTTCGGGAACATCTGTCTGGGGATGCCTTTTTTGTTCTCCTGCCCGGGACACCTGTGCGTTCCGGGAGGGGAAACTGTGATAAAAAAAAGCGATAAGTCTGCAAATTGAATCGTAAATTGACGCCTCGATATGGTACGTATTTCGTATCAGAGAGAACCATGGGTGTTTCATTGATCGTTCTTCTTTTTTTTTTTTTGTTTTTTAAGAATTGGAGTGCACGATTTTAATTTGGAACGTTGGAAAGGTGTTCGATTGATAATTTTTAGCAACTTCGCGTAATTGAGATGGAACGGATGTGGTTCACAGGAAGATATAATTGGAGAAAGTTTTTGGATGTTTTTTGAAATTTTTTTAGAATTAATCGCGAAATGGAGGATGATAATATTGTTTTGATAAGGAGATTCTGTATTTACGAAATATATAGAGATGCGATCGAGATGGAGTTTTTTTCAATCAGAATTGGTATGATCGAGACGTGCAACGATTGGATATTCGAGCTTCTCCGTTCTCTTATATTGTTTTTTAAATGTTCCATTCTCGGATTTCATTCTACGAATCCAATTCCTTTTATCAATAGGCGATGAAATCTAACGTTACCGACGTAGAGCCTTGTCAACCTCGTGTCGTATTCGTGAAAGAAGATAGGGTTACTCGGATCCAAATTTGATATTCCATCCCTCTCCTTTCCTATTATTTCTTTACAAGATTTTCCTTCTATCGTATACACCCTCTTGAAGAATTCGAGGAATATTCATCACGTTTCATTTCTTAAACAATTATAAAATGCATTGTAATGAAAAATTGTACCAAAAAGTTCTCAAAAGTTTATCACAAACAAGAAGTAAATTAATTCGTTTTAATATCTTTTACCAAAGTTCGAGTGTACCAGTAAGTGTAAAATCAAATTTCTTTGTCGATATTCAAAATAATTGAAAGAAAAAAATTAATATTCGCCAAATTTCGAGTATCAAACATACGTGATTGAGAATTATTGCCATATTGCAGGAGCTGTTAGACAGATTCGTCGCCTGTGGCCAAGAATTTGGAAAGAGCCTCGCTTGGTACGATTCGACACCGAGCAAAGTAGCACTCGCACGAAATCGGAACCGTACTCTCTAGTGACACACTCCAGCAACAATTCCCCTCTTCTGAAATTCCACTCTAAGGTAAAAGGAGTTGCCAGGTACAGTTTATAAACAGATACTCGACAGGAAGATCCCGAAAGATGTATATACTCACTCATCTCCCTGAAATAGATCTTACTCCTTGCGCTAATTAATTTCCATAATTAGTTTGCAATACACATTTGAAGGATCCTTGTCAATTATTTCAAAATTTCAATTTTTTTACGACATATTTAAATTTTCTTCCACGAAATATTCAATTTGTATTCACACGTTATTGTTACACGTGTTGTAAACGTTACTTGCAAATTATATTGCCAAGAAATATTCTAAATACAAATTCTGAAAAATTCTGATTTTAATAATTATTCACTGAATATTTATTCCCAACCAAACACTGTTATTGATACGACAACAACAGATCCGTTCTAGAATTCGAAACTGCATAAATTTAAATATCACGCATAATCATCGTGGAAAATAATCGGGTCGAAAATTCGCAGGAACAACAATCCTGTGTTCCAATGTAATTAATCGCATACGAGTCGATAACTTCTCTAACTAAGTCGATATAATACGTAATTTGTCTTCATTTAATTTCATAATTCGCTTGTCCCGATATGTCCACGCCAATGATCAAGTTGATGATAATTAGATTTCCGCGGCAGCGTATCGAAAACCTTTCTAACGGTGATAATCGTATTCGGTACGAATTTAACACGACCCCCGAACGGGATCATCGATGTAATATTCACGATTCGGCGAGATATATATATATACATACGTATCTCTGTGTTGTGCAAATTTATCACGAGATACCGGGCGGTGCATCGGTCGCATCTACTTATCTAGAGCGTTCGAGGGAACGTCTTAGAACACGAAACGCGCGGGTAAATTGCGCTCGCCGAGTTAAATGTTTCGGAATTCTCATTTATCATTTACGAAGCATGCGACGTTCCACTGAATTCATGAATCTAGATGCAACTATCCGGCAAGGGAATTACTCGTCAATGAAAGATCTCGAGATAAAGAAATTGCACTGCATAATTTCTCTGTGCTGCTCTTCTAATTCGATGCGATTGATATATGATTGGTATTCGAACGAAATTTTTGAACGGGTCTGGATGGGCGATTTCTTTGTCGACACGTATTATATGAATTAAACATTAGATTGTTCTATGACCAATGTCGTTTTAAAAAGGACAATTTCCACAGATACACTCTTCGATTGATCTTATTCTGATTCAATTGAAGAGCTTGTTCAATTATTTATTTTTTATAAACAAAATTATCTATTTTGATATTAATTCGATACTGGTATATATATATGATTTTATAAATGCATCATGCATGTTTTAATTATTTATGAGATTGCGTTCGAAATTATTAATTAATCTAAACGCCTCTCTCAATATGAAATGTTTATTATTAATTTTAACCAGTAATATTCGTATGTTTAAGAATTTTTAATTAAATATAATCTCTATTCGTGCCACCTGTTATAGTGTACAGTATTAACATCATGTTCCAGAATGTTGGATGTACATTTCAAATAAAAATTATGAATTTCACTCTTGATAAAATTACCAAACAAATTTAATCGAATTAAAAAGTTTTCGAATATAGTTATCAATGAAACCTCTCGAAAATCCACTGTACGCTCCTCTTCCCAGCGAGCAGGCACATCCGCAATCGCTCGTAAATTTAATTTCCACGAGGGTACTTCGCCAATCTCGATCTTCCTCCACAAAAAAAGAGAAGCCAGCTCTCAAAAATTTTCATTCCGCCTGTTTAGAAATTTATTCAATTTTCCGAGTGGCGGCCAATTTTCTCGCCTCGATTTCATCAAGAAATTCCCCGACCCCGAATTCCACCAACGTTTCACACGGGAATGTATAATAATCTCATTGTTGCGGCCATGTTGCAACTCTGAATGCGTTTACCTCGAAAAGCAAGCCACGAAAGCTGAAGATATCTTTTATCGACCGGAAGAAGCCGGAAGGCTTAGATGTTACCTCGTGTTACCTGACCCTCCACAACAAGAGAAATTCGCGCAGATTCAAGCTTTGTTCGAAGATGCAAAAGTTGATTTTCGAACGTGTTAAAGTACAGCGAAAGTCGAATTAATTCTGACACTGTTTCGATCGAGCAAATGATCGATCTTCGAATATTTAATGGTGGAATTTGCGACGAAACGGAAGGGAATATTGTTAAATATTACTTTTCGATGATTCGATTGTTCATTTCGTGAAAATTTTTTTCAATTCTTTTTTGTTATCTTGGGTAGAGAAGAATTGTTGGTGTTATTTACATTTAATTCTATACGTTTATTTAACACGTTTAATCCGAACTGTAATCAAATCGAGTGAATTTATATTATTTCTAACGAAATTACATCGATAAATAAATATTATTCTACAAACAGATTAAATTTCGAAAACATATAAAATTCAATAAACCAATTACCAAGACAAACAATCTATCGAAATTTATCTTTGTTTAAATATGTCCAAATTTGCACGATTCCTTTGAGCGCACAAATATAAAATTCTACCAGCTTTCCGGATTATAAATACATCCCACTATACGATAAAATCAACTCATAAAGATCCTCTCAACAACGCCTGAAAATTTTCAAAAAAGAAGAAAAGTACTATTCGAGCAATTTCAAATATCCTTCAATCCTAAAAAAAAAAAAAAAAAGAAAATAATCCACAATCAGACTTACCCAACAATGGAGCATCAAATCCTCATCAAACACCGTCCAACTTAACAAATTAAAAACGATTCCACCAAACCCAACCAATCTTTCCACCCTGTCTGTGAACGCCTGTCCGTTCTGACCATCGACCAGACCTTTCTCCACCATTCTTCCTATTATTCACCTACACGACATCGAACACGGTGTACACCTGCGTTCGAAAAGGTAGAAACGCCAGCTCGTCATTCGTCCCGTTCCAAGCATCCCTCCTCTTTTCAGGCCTGGCTTGGCGTCTACAGACCCGTCTTTCCACCCCCTCGGGGGCCATTGTTGGCCAAGCTCTCATTGTCTCCGCGGCGTTATCGGCCGTCCGCTGGAGGCTGGCATTCCGTGGGCAGATTCGAAACCGTGTCTCTGACCCAGTCGCGCGCCAGGACGCCGCGAGCCAACGCGCCACGATTCATTCCCCACCGCTTCATTCAACCGTGGAATGAATGGGGAACGAAAGGTGGCGCATCGCCGAGAATAACGGAGATTGGACGCGGGGCCGCGGTTCCAATGGGCCGTCGATTGAAAAAGCGCGGAATTCTGGTAATGGACGCGGCCAACGGGGATGGAAAGTGACGAGAGTAATTTGCTGGACGCGCTGGCGACTGTTCTTGGATTAAGGGGGGTGCCGCTGGAATGCGTTGGCTCGGGGTTGTTTTCTCTCTTTTTTTTTTTTTGGAAAATTTGTCTTTTTTCGGTTTTTATATCGGTTTAAATCGGTGAAAATGGATCCTTTGTTGGTGAATTGATTGCACGAGTATGGTCGAGTAGGAGTGAATTAGTTTCTTCGATGGACAAACCTTGAAGGACAATGTTTATTCGATACTTGCGTGGGAGAAGAAGATATTAAAAATGGCATTAAAAATTTTGATAAGAGCACCATAAATATATGTACTAAGAATTGAATTCTTTTTTTTTAATTAAATCAAACGAAGATTTCGAATGTCTCGAAATTTTTTTATCACAGCGTTTTATAGCTCTGTGAAAGGAAAAATGTCTGACTTGTTTCCAAAAAAGTTTTCAAAGAAGCTTCATTTATTTTTATGCAGAGTTTTACAGCCACGTTTTATAGGCTTAATAAAAATAGCTACAAATCACCAATATATATTGGATAGTGGAATCCATTATCGGATGGAAACGACTTTCTAACAACGACTGATAATTTCGATATCAGTTTATATCAAAGAATCGACGTAGTCGTGCAATATATTACACTTTCATTCAATTCAACGCCCATCGAAATAACAGATTGTCGATATACCAGTTATATAGATAGAAATTTCTCAGAGGCAATTACAGATCTATCAAACTCGAAGAATATTGTTGAAAAATTCTCACATGTTGAAAATTTGATCGACAGTACAATATTCTTGTTCATCGAACCAATGCATAGTTGGCAGTGTGGACTTTTTATTTCTCTGAATATCGCGAAACTTTTCCGATAAAACATTGAATACAAAATGTGAGTTCGAAGTTTACTTTTTGAGAATTTGTGAAATTGTCAACAGGAAATTTCGTTGATAAGAAAATCTCCATATTTATATATAAAACAGTAAAAAACTTTATATCAATGCCGTATATTCTTTCATTTGAAAATCAAACTCAAAATTCAAAATTGTCATCTTCAAAAGATTTTCAAATCTAGTTTCAAATTGTCGTTCTTCAGTGCATTCCAGATTATTATGCACTTTATAAAACTATTCAGATATTTTTCGATTTAGAATCATATTTAAAAATTTATTATCTTATTATTCGCACTATCATAATTGATTTTCCTCTTCGAGTGCACAATTTGGATGCAAGTTGCATTGTAAATTTTACAACCACGGCTCTTCTGAAATTTCGTCTCCACCATTGAAACGTCTGAAAGATACCTTGTTGAGTGTTGATTGTTCAGAGTGTATGCTCGAGATGAGAAAAAACTGGACACAAGTTTAAGCATTCGAGCCTTGTAAAAAGTCACTTGAGTATGAGTATGCACTTTAATTAAGATAGATATAAAAAAGTAAAACTTGAGTGTAAATCCTTGGTAAAAGATTAAATTATTTTGTGCTTCTCGGTCAATTAAAATTTACACGTTCAATTTAAAATATCTTCTTGTAATCGAAAAATTCACTATTGAAAATTTTAATTTTAATTTAATTGTTATTTCTTTTTATATAAATTAAGAGATATCGTTCTGAAATAAAATGCATCTTTAAATTCGAAACGTATTGAACGCGTATAATTACAGTTTCGGTTTATGCATAGCTTCGTGAAATTTCAAACATCGAGCTAGTTTATACCCAGAGATTGGTCAACCTCGAACCAAACGAAATAAACTGAATTTCCATAGAGGTAAACCGTTATGGTGAAATGATTATCAAACTTTGGATTCACGCAATGCGGAATATCAAGCACGTGTTACACGAGAAATATAAATATAAATTCACTTGTAAATATCAGCTTTCTTTCAATGAAATTTGTTTCGATAATTGACATTTGTTCGAATCATTTAAATTCTTACGACAGATATGAACCTAAAAAAATAACTAAATGAATAAAAGTTTCTGTAATTTCTGATATTAGCAAAAAGATAAAAATGTAATAAAAATTAGGATTAAGAAATATATTGCTCTAAAACCGATCAACAAAATATCAGAAACGTGTACGATGAAAAGTGCGCGACCCAAAAGATTCGCGGTTCGATTCAAAACGAGTTTTCACCGTGGTTAGTGGCACAAATAAATGGGTAGAGAAAGACTAGGTGAAAGGACGATGGTGGACTGAAAACAGATCGATATCTTCACCAACTATGATGCGAAACACACAACCTATTCTCTACTTCCAGACACAGAATCTTTTCTTTTCTGCAAAAATAAGAAAATTTCAATATATAAAAATTACTGAAAATTTAAAAAAAAAACAAATTAAAATGCTCGTACAAATATAAATTAAAAATTCATTTTACGTTTAAATATTTCCAATTTTCTCCCTTTTTCTTCCCGCTTTAAAAAGTCAAAATAACAGACGTACGGCCATATCCGTGGTTCCACGACATCCGAAAAGGTTTTGCATTTTCGCTTAATGGGAGGTTTTTTTCGACCGATTTTTTCCATGTCGAATTTATTGCTCGCAGGATAATCCGATAGCGGCCAATTGCGGGGATATTTTGTCACCGATTAGATGGCGATTCGCCGCGGTAAATTTTTCCCTTGGACGCGTTGCCACCGATTAAAATGGAAATTCCGGCCGCATTTGCATAAATAACGGAGAAGTGGCGAGCACCGTTCAATGAAACTGAGAACCGATCCTCCGAGAATTTATGTATTCGATTGTTTTCTTTCTTCCCTTTTTTATCGACGATCGGTATCGGTCACCCTTCAGGGATCTGATCATATTCCATTAATTCGGCAGGCGACCGCCACGATTTCGACAGGAAGTTTGCGCGCTACTGGCAATTGTATCGTTGAATTGCAAATACGATAACTTAATTGAATTTCGACGGACTGGAGTGGCGCGTGGATCGCGCAGCATCCGCGTTACGTGTTATTTTAATGGATGAAAATAAAAGCCCGGGAGTGATTTCGAATCAGTGATTTGTGTACCATTTCCTTTGTTCCCACTGTTCCAATTTGATTTTCAAGCGTGCACTCTTTTATTTTCCACCTCGTTTCGCCGAAAATTAAGAGAGATAAATCTCTCCAAGATCGTTTTATCATTTCCTTCCTCGCGTGCAAATTTGAAATTTTGCAATGCAAAAAGTACGGCTCGAAATACGAATTACAAATTTTAGAAATCTTTCTCCAAGGATCACGAGACAAAAAATCGAGCCTCGCCACCTGAAAATCACGGGAGAACAAGCGAAGGACAAACAAATCCTGTGCTTCCAGGGTTATCGTTAACGGATAATCCGATCCGTGCCGGTCTTAATTAAAATACTGGTGCGGCGAGGCGGGAAGGTGCGGTGGGCTAAAATTCGGTTGAAAATCGAACGCGACGCCGTCGTCTAGGGGGCGGCTAATTCGAGTCTACCCTTTAATTATGGTTGCGCGGGCCGCGGGCGCATCACCAGGGCCCGGCCTAATTAGATCAAACGTTCACGACAATTTCATTTGGCCGTGATTCCCCAATTAACGTGGCACGATCTCCGCTCTCGCTTCCCCCTTCGATTCTCGCCCACCTTCGCGGACCACCCCTTTGAGTACGCGTGTGTCATCGTTCATCTCGATTTCCACGGTGTCCACTTTCGCGCTGGAAAATTGAGTGCTCGGTTTTGCGAGCATCGATAAGTGGCGTGAACGTGTTTCGCGCAATTAGAAGAGGAGGGAGTTTCAAAGGGGGTTTTCGAATGATCGATGGCGTTGGAAAGTTGGAGTGGCGAATGTGCTTGGCCAAGGTGTTCAAGATCGATCGGTGAAATTCGGGTTAATTTGAGATCCTTGCCTCTTCGGTTTTTGCGACAACAGTTTTCGTAATAACGGTGCATTGGAATGTTCCTGCTAACTATCGGGACAAGAGAGTGAGTAAGTTTCAACGCTATTAGGAATTATTTTATGGCGGGCAATTCTTTTAAGCAAACGATCGAGTCTTGATTTGTTGTTTGACGTGAATTAACACGAGGCATTTTTTATTATAAAAAGAGAAGCCATGAATTGTCAGAATTGTCAGAATGTAATTCTAAATTTTCGTTTAACGATGAATCCTGTTATTTTATTCTCTCTCTCTTTCTCTCTCTCTCAATTTCATTGATTTCCTTTCGAAATAATCGAAATAACATTAAACGACAGATAGTAGATAGCGGAACGAGCGACATTAAATCAGAGGATCGATCTAAAGTGCAACTTTCAATTGGTCCGATTGCATTTTAATAGCTGCGGGCGCCATTAAGTTTCTATTGCGTTTAACACGAGCATCGAGGCCACGGGACAATGCGGTTTACAGTTAATGGAAAACTGAACCCAGGAGAATTCTGGTCGCAATCAAAAGTCCACCGTAGCCGAGCTTTTTGTCCCGGCCGATGTTTGTTCCCCGCATTCGTCGCGGCTCCTACTTTTTCTCCTCGCTCGTGGCCGTCGCTAAATGCGAAGATTTCAATCATTTTATCGTTCAATTTCGTTTCGAGAAGAGAAACTTGTTCCTCCTCCTCTGCCGGAACAAACTACACAGAACAAACGATTCAGATTGAATTGAATTGTCTCTTATTTTATTTATTAAAATATATATATATATAATTGAATAAATTATTATTTATTGAAAGTTTGAAAATTGAGAACGATATTTCGAATTGCAATAAACGATACAGAGAAACATCTTTTCTTGATTTTTATAGATTTTTGAACGGAAGATAACAACAGAATCATAAATTATTATTTCTCTTCTCAATTTTTCGATCTACATTTGAATGATTCCAAATTTTTTTATTTTCCTATCCTTTATAAACGATTTTATTTTTGTACTTTATAAATCGGGGGAAAAGTTCGCGATATCAATTTCCACTCCTCTTCCTTTTACGATAGCACCGATCATAAAGT
This sequence comes from Apis florea, assembly GCF_048593485.1. Lineage (NCBI taxonomy): Eukaryota > Metazoa > Arthropoda > Insecta > Hymenoptera > Apidae > Apis > Apis florea. The sequence goes on along the minus strand of NW_028256599.1, from coordinate 350,182 downwards.
GTAACGTGATCACAGCGGGATTATAAGGATGTGTAATAAATAGCCACATAAAATTTCATTCACTATTATGGTTTGATGTTACATAACGAGGTTTCGCGTTACGGAGTACTGCGGCTCCAATTGCGGGGGTGAATTTAAGTTACCCGGAAACTTTACTCGGAAGCTACCAGCAACAATTATTTCCAGACGTAGGCCGTTCGATGGGGAAACTTGGGTTCGAAACTTTTCTAATGGTTATCTCCAAACTCTTATCTCGTGTTTGATCTCGTTGATCTCAGTCGTGATTACTTTTAATCCTTGTTTTACTACGAAAATTTTCCCTATCTTTGCAATTCTTCAACTCCACTTTCCTAATTTTTCGAGTCGAATCTTTACGACGTTAAATCAAATTTGTTTATGTCACCCAGAATATTTTTGATTGCTTTCTTTTAAATATAATTTTTTTCTCTATTTCTTATACATATTTTTATTGTATTTCATTTATTCGTTCTCGTTATAAATTTTTAAATTATACATTTCAAATCTTGCAATTGTGAGAGTTAAGATAGCAAAAAATCACGATACTATTTTATATTATATTAAATATTTGTAATAAGATAACGTAATAAGATATTAACATATTAAAGACGTGTGTAAGTGTATAGGATTGAAAAGTGTAAATGTACGGTATTTAGTGATTGGATCCACATTCGTTCGGAGTTTGGATATCGAGTAACTATATGTCTGTGGTATTGAGCCATCTCGGATTCGTGGTAAATGAGATAGAAAGTTAGACGAGGCTGGAGAAGTTAGGGAACCGACTAGGAATTCAAGTTCAGAGGGCTCTCTCGTGATTATTATTACCGGGAAGAGCTTAGGCGAATCGATTTTAGACATTCAATCTTATTACACTGGCTTATGGTCGTAGGAAATATTTCGATAACGAATAACTAGATACACGATACAAAAAACTATGGAATAAGTTGTATAAGCAAGTAACAGAAATTCAAATTAATTTCTATATTTGATAAGAGAATAAAAAAATTTTATCCTTTTTAATTAAATATTATATTACCTATACATCATTCTCTTTACTTAAACAAGTTAGATAGATTTTTAATTTTGTAACTCCATTTGAAAGATAAGAAAACATCTGGACTTTCTAATGTTAGCGATAAATCTTGAAAAATGAAGAAATGAAAGATAACAAATTATTTAATTAAATAGGACAGAATATCTTTTTCGAAACTCCCTGCCAACATGTGATTATTATTTTATAAAAATAATTTAATTATGAAAGAAAAGGAATCCTACTTCTCTCAATTTGTATTTCGTTAAATGATTTCTAAATTAATTAAAGAAAAAAAAAAAAGCATCACAAACACGTTCAATTAACCCAATTAAATTTCCAGCAATCAACACCTCAGCCATCCCTAATTCGAGGCCGTACAAGGTTCACCCTAATGCAACCCCATCCTTCATCCCCCTCCTCCATGTTACGTCAAGCTAATTGAAACGAATCGTAAGGGTTGTGAAAATTTTCCAATGCGCGCGACAATAACTCGGGATTGGAACATGGACAAATCATTTCGCGGATGGAAACCATGGCGGCCATTATCACCGTGATAATTAGTCCGGCGTGTGGAATTTACACGAATTCTCGATTACTCTCGACCTGCTAACAGCTTTTAACTTCCCTATCTAAAGCTCTGGATCTGGAGAAATCGAGTAACAAACTTTGATGAAGCCGTGAAAGCGGCGAGGAAACAGGCGGTTCCGCAGCTTGTATTCAACCAACTTTCTATGACAAGAAGTTAGGGGGATGACTCTTGGTCTTTGGCAACTTATCCCACAAAACGGCCCATACGGAGTCCACTATGTTTCAATCGTGGCTACTTAATCTGGCAATTTATCGGATAATTGAAAATCAGACACGAGGATGCCTCGACTATGTACAGTAATTTTTCGAAGAATTTGATGAATTATCCTTTTAGAAATTGTAAAATTTTTGAAGATTGATAAAAAGAGGAATAAAGTAACTCGTTGTTGAAGAGATTTCATGATATATTCTATTTTTAGAATGTAAATCGAAAATTAAGAGGAAACTTATTATACTTTTAATATTCCCTGTAGAAATTACTTTTACTTGTCTAATATAACATTTGGCTATATTAAAATAAATGGAAACAGGCAATTTTTTATCGCGTCAAATTTTCATTTGGTAAACACTTGCAATTAAAAATAATACTCTGCAACCTGGTTACAGAGGCACAAAATCAAATTACTAAGACTTTCCTGAAGGAAAATATAAATCACTTTTACGTATTACCGTTTTAAAATTGAATCGAAGTTTTAAGAGCACTCCAAGTTTCGAACATTTTAAATGTTTCGAGACATTGTAGGAATTAAGAGGTAAGTCTCTGTGGTGAACTATTAAAGTATTAATTATTATTATCGTCCCCTCTCGCATACTTTCGCGACAACATAATCATTTTACGCGGTATTAAGATCCCGAGAGACGTTCGGCAACTAAGTTTCAGCACCCTCGAAACTTTCAAGACGTTTCTCCGTTGTAGACGATTTTAAATACTTTGACACTCTTCGTGTAATAGATAATATTTAATTATTTCTCGAACCTATTAAAAAAAATAACATTTTCTCTCGACTTGAGAGAAGAAAGAAAAAGATAATGGAATAAAAAATTAAGAAAAAATCAGATTAGAATTTTGTTACTTGACAAAAGTCTATCGATACGTAAATAAAATTACTGTTAATATTTTTTCAGTTTTAATTTTAAAATTAAACTTGAAGATTCGACGATTGAAAAATTGAAAAATTGATTCGAAATCGTATAGTAAAAGTATAATGGAACGTGGAATATTTGGAATTTGTTTTCTATTGAAGAGAATTGTGATGAAAGATAAATACTTTTCAGATATTTGTAAAACAAAACAATCCATAAATAAAAATAAAAAGATACCAAATTGAATAATGTAAAACGCGTATCTTCCTTTTTCTTGTCCATGCATCTTTTTATGGAAAATATATTTCTCGTAAAATTCACGAATCCTCGTTGCTCGTTTTACATAACAAATTTACCACAGTTATAATGGAACGCATTGCACGAAAAAAAAAGTATATAAATAAATAAAAATAAAAAATCCAATAAAATTCTGTCGCAACGTTAATGCAGTAAAACTGTACTCTGTGCAACTACCATTTTCCAAATATTGTCAAACGAGAGCAAATATAATAAATCTAGCGTTGAAACCTATTACATTCAAACGTTTAAAAAATATTGAGAAACGACATTCAGTCGACAAAATCGTTAGAATAATATCTATTTCAAAATTTGAAAAACACAATGATTGAGAATAATTTCTAATTATTTAAAATAAAAATAGAATTATTGAATTTGACAAAATTTCTATAGAAGAATCTATATGAGAATTTCGAGAAAAAATTATTCATCTTTAAAAATAAATTAATGAAATTATAACCTATCTAATATAAAGTGATAAATTAAACAAATGACGTTTAATTTTCAAATATGAAGAATGATATATCAATTTTGCTTCTTTCTCTTCTCTTCAATTTACACTTCTTAAACTTCTCCGTTCCAAAATTTTTCAGAAAATCCTTCAGTTCCAAAAACTAAACTAAATCTCTCATCCCTACTTGTCACAACTTCTTGTTGACGATGATATTGTTATAAATCACATAAAAGTATGGGAATCATAGTGACAAGGGTGAATTTGGTAGACAGCCGAAGGGATTACGAGAGACGGGGCAAAGTTAAATCGTGTATCACTAATGTTGAATAAATGTACTGTAAGCAGAACAAGAGCGCGCAGCGAACATCAACTTGTCTCGATGGCTGAAATTACTTGTTGGTTTCGTAGATATCGTCATTAATCTTGATCAACCGATATCCTGCGCTTGGCCTCTGTGCGCGCATCACCTCGACATTGACAGAGAACTTCGTTCATAAATCTAAGTCCGTCAAATATCTTTATTTTGTCTTTATTATATAGGGACTGGGAGGACGAATTCAATTGCAAAAAAGAAAATGTACTTCGTTATCGTGAAAATTATTCAGAGAAGATGGAGAAATAGAAGAAACTCGAATTTCCTTTCAATAATAAATTAAAATGACTTAATACGATGAAAGTAACACGACGAAGTAGAAATTTTTAAATGTAACAGATTAACTGTAGATCTAAAAAGAAAAATTGGAAAAAATATTGTTGAGGATTTTGAAAATAAGTAAAATTATTATACTGTTGATATTTGTGTAAAAAATTAGCACGTAATTTATTACGTGTGTTAATTAGGGATTAATAAGATAATTTATACCAAGAATCTTTCTGTTTACTTGGTAAATAGAAAGAGAAACACACCAAGGGGAAAAGTGTTTCTCGGTCGCTGTTTCTGACCAAAGTTGGAAGTTTCTACTTGCGCTTGAGGACTGTTTCAACTGAAAACAAATAAGCGCGGGAAGTGGAGACGTGCGAATAAGTTAATCTTCTTGTTAACTTTCTGCTCGCAACACTTTCAACATTTTGAAACAAGTTATTCAGTTTAATTTAACCGCTTTGTTAACTCTTCAAACTTATAATTTCTTACACACCACATTATTATTATTTTAATTATACTTTTTTAAACAATTTTATAGGGAAATTTAAACGCACTAAGTGCAATATATTTTTGCAATATAATTATTATTATATTTCTTCTTATAATCTTATTATAATTAAAATTCCTTAGATTTCTCTTCAATTTTTTCATCTTCTCAATGCAAGTAATAATGAAAAAAAATTTTTTACGAATTGTTCGATTAATCTAACACTTTTGGAATGGTTTAGTTGTCAATATGATGACAATTTTAGTTGTCCCTGATAACGTGGCGAATCGATAATTTATGACAATTACTATGGAAATCTTTCGATAAATTTTACAGTTAGCTGCAATTTCAGCCTGGTCTTGTACTTTCTTACAGAGAAACTCTCTTTGTCCAGCGATTGCTACGCGTCATCCGTTCCAATTTCATTTTCTGCGAAAACATCGATCGAAAATTTTAAATTATTCTAAACGACAAACAAGTTTCGAAGGATAAGATATTTCTCGATCGATTAATGGAAATGTTCATACGAAAATTAATAATTCGTATTTTTTATCATTTCATCATAGATATTGAAAAAAAATAGTGTTTTAATGCATTAAAGAAAGGTATTTGTTTGAAGGGTCGTTACGCGTTTCTACTTTCGAAGTTCACGAAGTGTCGTAAATGGCAGACTTTCGAGCGTCAATTTATAGCAATGCCAAATGTTCCAAACGACAATCACATTAGTATGCGGCTGATTGCTCGATTCCTAGGTATTCTAAGATCTGACAGTTCTTCCAGACGTTTGAGTCCAACTGAGCGATTAAGTTTTCGAGATGGAAGTTCGTCAAACTCAATCGAACTCGAACACCAAACTTTCTTAAATGTCTCTTCTGACCAGACAGTTAACAATTGAAAAACGGGATGAAATTGTAGAAATTGTAAAAAAATTATTTTTAAAGGGCAAATTTTATTTTTTGTAAATTATTATTTCTTGTCACGATTCTTCTTTATTATTGATTCCCAGCGAAGAACATTTTGGAAGTAAAATGGAATCGTAATACACAGAGTAAATTTCGATCGCGAATGCAATTAAATGATACACCTTTCGAATAAGTAAGTTTCCACATTGAATGAGTGAAAACAAAGAGGCACCTGAACCCTTTGCGTGTAATGAAGGAAATCGACTAGAGGGAATAAGATCTCTATATGGTTAAGATCGTATCGATTAATTAGATTATACAATGTCTAACTTTCTCCATTAATTAATACTGCTAAATAGTTCAATAAAATTTATTCGAATAATTTAAAAACATCTTTAAATTATATTTCTTCTTTTTTAATGCAAACAATATCTTAAAAAAAATTTTTAAATTTTACTTTTCAAAAATACTTTCTGTTTCTAGAATAAAATAATAAAATAATTTACTGACATCCTATGAGACCGTACATTTCACTGTAACACTTGAAACACAATGAACTCTCCCTAACTCTCGTCCATTCAAAGAATCGACAACCAAGAATCTTCTCACAAAACCAGCATTCAAACTATATATATTCTGTCACTCTTATCTCTACCCCTAGAGAATCCTTGATCGTTGTAATGGAATAAATTATACCTAGGATAGGATATAATTTATACACATACACGAACATACATGCACGACTCATAACTCCTATCTAATTGCACATAATGTGACTCTATTGCGCTACATAACTCCTTGTACTCGAAAATGACCAAAACTCAATTTTACAACATTATTATGGAGTGGCAAACAGGACAATATCATTTATTCAAAAATGATAGAAATATAGACTCTTTCAACTCATTCGTTCCTCTCAACATTTTCATCTCTGTTCTACCCTCGGATAAGCAAATATTAATTCAAGTCTAATTTACATTAAATTCCTTGAACCAATGATGAATCAATATCAACCAATCAAAGATAATTTATAAACTACTTTACAACTTAATCAACCTTTCCTTCATCTTACTATGCTCCATCTGTACCGTTTTGGAGAAAAATATAGAAAGGATGTATTTACCTATATTTAGACAAGATCCAATGCGGAAGATCAGTTTTCTTCCCATTTTCACCAACTGCAATAACTATAGATCCGTTTCTCTGCCCGAACAACGTTAAAACATCAGATCGCATCCGATAAATAATATAACAGAGGCGCGAGATGGAATTTTCGCCTCATCAGCGATACTCCTCTCGAGGAGGAACACCCTCTCCGCCCAATAACTGAGTTATCACCGATGGCCGGCGGACGATACACGAATAGGGCGGTTGCGCGTATCCAGTCCGGCTACACGTCATATGGTGGATCCCTTTGTATCAGCCCATTCGAGGGAACATCGGCAATACCGGCGTCGCGTACATTCTCCTGGCGTACAACGAGGCCGGTATTCGCGCGTAATTCGTGATGGCTCGCTCTGATGGTGCTGGTGTGCGTCGAAACGTGAGCAGCCCTAACGACGCGGAACGCTGGAATAAACCGTGTCCCTGCGTCTGGCAGCTCGTCGTTCCATTTCTCTCCCCCTTTTGTGTCTCCGCAATTCCCTCCAAACAGCCGTCATTTCTCGCCACGCGTCTCTTTCTTCGCCCCCTTCGTTCGCTGTTAGCTTCTACGAGGGTGTAAGAATTCGAAAATATGGATCTATGGATCTCGTCGAGGATAAACACTTTCGATTCTTTTTCTTCTTTTTTAATACGACACGATTCTTAAAGTTCGGCAAACTATGAAAGATACGTTTCTGGAAAGATGGAATGCCGAATATCTCTATGTGGAATTTTGAAATCTGAATATTCGAAGAAACGTCTTCTGCATTACCTATTCAAAGAAAGTTCGTCTCGAAGTACGGATTTCGGTTCTCGAAGTTGCAAGAATCTTGATATTTGCGATAGTCCACGAGATACTTTCGAGCATCCGAAATTTTCGAGTTCTGGCGCACTTCTATCTCCGCTCGAGATAAAAGTCATTATCGATGGGTCCTCGTCCGGCCGAGAAAGCGATCGAGTCGAGTTCTACTTTCTACGGGAAAGGAGGAATTGGGTTAAGCCCGAGAGCGAGTAGTCGAGGATCGCTCTTACCGAAACATGCCAATGGAATCGGTCGAGGATACAAGTGGCGCGTAGTAGTTCGTTGCTACGGTTACCCGGAGGATTTGTCGTTTTTCGTTTCGAGGAGTTGGAAGTTGAACGACAGTCGAGAGAGAGAGAGAGAGAGAGAGAGATGGCAACCTCTCTCTTCTTTCTTTTTTTCTTTTTTATCATCAAGGAAATATCCCCGTTTGGAGGGGATGGTTGGCGAGGAACGAAAGTTTTCAGAGTAAGATTTCTGGAAAAAGAAAAAGTTGCGAATGCGTCTCTACCTTCGATTGATCTTCGTTTTTTTATTTTTTCGTTCCTTTCTTTTCTTTTTCTCCCTCCCCTGTTGGAATGGGTATTGCCTCGATTCAAAATTATTTGAATGGTTGAAGTGTGAAGTCGTAATTATTCCCTTGAATGGCTTGAGGCAGGATAATGGGCAATGGCGAAAGTTTTCCAATTTCCATTAAAGACGCTGGTAGATTCCTCCAACGAGACATTTAAAGTATTGCAACAACTGGGAGACTCGTCGAACTTCTTTCGAGAACCTTTTTTTCTTCGAATAGGGAGAGAGAAGGGAGAGGGGAGGAGGAAAGTTTGTGGTAAAATCTCACATCGATTTTCAAAATATAAAATTCCTTTTTTTTTTTTTCAACTCGTAGAGCTTTTTCTCCCTCGAATATTGGTTCGCGCGCGCACACGCGTGTTTTCGAACTTGTTGATTTTGTGTTGGTAAAAGTTAGAGTTGGAAATATTTTTTTCTTTTTTTTTTTTTTTTTTTTTGCAAATGAAAATACGTATATTTATTATAAGCAATCGCAATGTATCTATTTGATTTGATTTTATAACGTTCTCGCTTGCAGATATCGAATCTTGTTATCTAATAGAAATTTGAAACGATCATGTTTTAAGAGATAATCGAATTAAAGTTTCGAAGAACGTCGAAAGAGAGAAATCTGACTGAAAATAAAACTAATTTAATGCGAAACTATTCTTAGAAAAAAAATTTGCATTAAATAATGTTCCCATTAAAACAAATATATATATTGCATTTGAAATTATTTTTTTCAAACAAAGAATAATTTCCACCCTCTTTGATGTTCCTATCAGTGCATAAATGGATTCTTAATTGTTCTATTATTTAACAAAAATAACCAAACCAAACAATTCTCCATTCTCTTCATTTAAAACGATCATGTTTTAAAAGATAATCAAATTAAAGTTTGGAAGAACATATATATATATTCTATTTAAAATTATTTTTTTCAAACCAAAAAGTAATTTCCACCTGGTCTTATTAGTACACAAATGCATTCTTAATTGCTCTATTTCTTATCGAAACATGCCATTATTCAACAAAAATAACCATCAATTTTCTATCAAAAACCGATGAAAGTGTCGTTTCGAAACGCGCGAAATTGACACGATCAAACATCATCCATCCATATCCAAAATCACGGTCGGGTCCATATGTCGTCGTTCAATTTAGGGGGCGTGTTTCTCTGGAATTGCCCTTCTTGCAAATTTTATATCAAGAACCGGGTTGGCCGCAAATAAACGGGACAACGAACATTCTCCCTGATCTAATTTCGAAGGAAGCCACTCAATTTAAATGTCCGCCCCTTCCTCTCCGCCCCTCTTGTCCTTTATCGCCCCGCCGGGAGACGGAATTAATTGCTTCTTAAGGAATTGGAATGATGTTTTCAAAAGCCACCACCTCGAAATTTTCCACCGCGGCTCGGACACGTTGCGGAAAATTGATGCTAAATAAGTCTGTCAGATCAGTGTTTCCTCGGCGGAATAATTAGCCGTAATAACAAGCATCGTCTCGCGGAATAAATTCGAGCCGAAAATTCTTTCGATAAAGTCTGTTTACAATACGGGAAGCGAAGATAAAATGAGTCTTCTGGAATTTTCGTTCGAGAGAAGGCTCATTTCGTGAAAAATACCTGTTACGACGATTGGAAAGATTACGGAAGGATTAAAATTACGATACGAAATAATTATAATCGTAATTGTAAAAAAATAAGCTTGGCTAATAAAATAATAACGACAGAATTAAATTGACCAATCTCAGGTTTTTGTTTTTTTTTCCTCTCTTTTTCTCTCTCGTTATTACTAAAAACATCCAAGATTTTATTCCTCGCTCGAAGAGGGAAATTATCGTATCCAATTGTTTTTATAATAATTCCTTAACGACGCGACATTTTCATCCACAAAGATTATTAGCTTTCGAACATAAAACGTACAATAAACAACGCAATATATATAATCACGTATAATCCTTTACATTCCCATTTCCACCACCGTTCAAACGCTTAAAGACGTTCCGAAATTGCTTGGAATGCGAAAGGAACCCGTAAAATTTCGCGTCATCCTTCTCAGTTTTCTCATTTCTCGCGTCTAATCTCCGATCAAACGTTCTTTCGCCCGTTAACGTAAACCGTTATCGTTCGTGTTTCCATTAAAAAAAAAAAAAAAAAAAAAAAAAAAGAAAAGAAAAAAAAGGAAAAGAAAAAAGAGAACCGGTTCTACATCCAGGGTTGAAAGGTATTCCTCGATCGAGGGGATGAAAAGGTATTCGAGGGAATCGTGGAAGGGTGCAAGGAGGTGGCGCGAGAGAAACGGCGGAGTCTCTCTCGCGTGGGAATTGCAAATGCAATCACTGGAATAAAAATTGGCTGTCATCTGACGTGAAACGGGGGAGGGGGAGGGGTAGACGAGGGGGGAAACAGTGGAAGAAGCAGAAGGAGACAGGAGGAGGGAAAAATATACGTAACCGTTAGATGAATCGAGCGGAAATCGATTTCGGGTAGCGTGACGCCTCGACTGGATTGCAAATACGAAATTGCATATGTGTATCGCGTGAACCAAGTTTATCGGATTCCTGCCCGACCGACGTTTCATTCCTTTCGTAATTCAGCGGATGCTTTGAATGAAATCCGTGGGAAATTTATACGGACAAATGTCGCTTTGAATTATTTTTCTTTTTTTTCTTTTTTTTTTTTCTTTTCTCTCCCCCACTTTTCTCTCCCATCCACATCACTTTAGAGAGATTACATTCGTGCAAATTGGAGATAAAATTTGTTGAGGTTATTCGGATTTGTGTGGAAATTGCGCGATAGACAATTTACAGCGGATATAAAAATGGCGATAAAAGAGAGATTGGTTTGGAAAGGGTATATATCGATTCATTCGCCGTTTCACGCGACAATACCCGTTTAAAATTCTTTTAAACCTATTACGTTTTCAATTTTGCAATTCTAATTTCGCAATTTCGATCGCAAAACAAGCAACAACTTCGAGATAATATTTCCCGGAGAGTGAACAATTCGCCCAACCACTTACACATCGACGTACCTATGAAATAAACTGCAACAACGGAAACGATCAAATCGAAACGCGCCTTCATCATTCTTCTAACTTATCATTTACCTATTATATACTTCGTTAACGCAACAACGAACGGGAAAAGTTTCGAATGAATTCTCAAAGCTGAATAATTAAGATACGAGAAGAATTTACGAGCGAGCGTACGAGCCGAGAGAAAGAAAGAAACCCTCTCGCGAAATCCCTTACGTTCTCATTTTCCACAAATCCTGTCCGACAATTTCCACTCCGTGCGTTCGACCCTTTATTATTTAACCGAGGACGAAACAAATGTGGAGAGGAAATGGAGGGGAGGACGGCCCGCAGGATTCGAAGCCAGCCGAAATCCGGCGTCTGATAAATCGTCGAAGGGGATAGGACGGATTCTCGTCGAGCACACTCTTCGTTGGTCGCCTCGAGGCGAGAGGTGACACCTCGCCATTCTTTTTTCTCTCTTTCCTCCGCTCTACACATTCTCCACGTGTGGAGGCGCGCCGATGAATCTTCCAAGTTTCCTCCGAAAACCGATAAGGTCCCGACTGCGCCAGCGAAAATGAGTACGTTAAAGCGGCGGGCGTAGTCCTCGATAAATTTCGTGGAAATCTTATCTTCCGGGTCGGATGCGGCATGGCCGACTCGTAGAATGGATGAACGGAGAGAGAGAGAGAGAGAGAAGAGAGAGAGAGAGGGAGAGGTTTCCTCCCTCTGTCCGTGTATGGCTCTGCTCAATAAACTACGAGAGAGCCTCGTCGAAACGAGAGATCCGTAATAAAGACGAATCGCTGTTGGAAAGTTGTTAAGTGGGGTTATCGAGGTGTATGGTGTACGGAAGAGGGTGTGTTGAAGCGGAAAAAGTCGAAAAATTGATGGGGAAAGAACGAGGAGCGAGAAGATTCCGTCCGATATGACAATAAAATTTGTATTATACGGCGAATTTGTGAGATTGATCGTATCTTTTTTTTTTTTTTTCTTTGTACGATATGTTGCTCCATCGTTCGAAAATTGTTTGAAAATCGTTTATGAGAGAATGGTATTTTTTTTTTATTGGATATTAAATTGAATCTAAAAAAAGAAAAATTCAAATTTTCATATTTTATTTTGAGTTTATTTTTGTAATCACGTTATTCGTCACTTTGTATTTCAATGATAATTTTGATATTCATTTTTACGAATAAAATACTCGAAATATTTTTTTTTTTTTAGTGAAATTATTTAGTTAACTAACTAACTGTAATTGCTTGTAGAAAAAGATCAAATTTAATTTTTGTAAAAAATAAAAATCGATCGACAATTGATCTTCAATTAAAATTGAATTGCTCGTTAAACTAAAAAGCAAGTAATCAAACAAATAGTCGTAAGAAATATAGATGATCCCAGTTTCCGATTGATGCGCATCTACCAGTTGTAAAATTATAATTTAGATCTCCTAACTTTACGATTACGCCTTTCAATGTTGTTGTAAACGAATCGTTATAAAATTGTTTAACGAAGAAAAGAAATTGTATCACGCACGATTCCTTTAAACGTCTCATTTATATCGCGTTCATACAATTTTTAAAATCGATTTAATAAAAGTTACGACAAAGTTACGAGCCACGAAGTGATTCAAATGCAGATAATAAACCGACGATGATAAACCGAACGTTTCATTCGAATTTCTACTTTATTTCAAAATTGCATAGAACCGATACAAGACACTATTATTCAAAAAACAATTCAATCTTAATTCAATCATTCGAAAATTAAAAATTTTCCAAAAATTTCATAAGTGTCGTGTCGAAGATGAAGAACACGATCACCATCTCGTATATAATTCAATTCATTTTTTCAACGACTACGCCGATTTAAAACGTTCTTCACTGTTTGCATTTTAATATCGCATCCGAGGAGATGCATCGCATCGGCGCAACAGGTGACACGATTCAAAATTGTCAACATTTCGTTTGACGATCGAATCAGATCGGAGTTTGCATGTTACATCTTCCTGTGAGAAGGATCTTAGACAATTTTTCAAATCGTTCCACGTCGATCAGCCAACATCATGCGTTCACACGTCGTCGTGACGCGTTTGAATATCGCGCAATCGCGAACAATTCTTCCTTTTTGGTACTATTCGATTCGACAGAAACTGTACGGTTCGAGGAATTTCTACTATTTATTTTTATATATTGGATCGTAAATTTATTGAAGGATGTTGTGACATTTAAATTGAAACGTCTAAATATTTCTAGTTATTTATGGTTTTAATAATATGACAAAAATATCATTCAAGATAATCGTTACTTTCACGTATATTTTTTAATATATCAATCCGTACACAGCTGCTGGTCATAAATTTTTCTGAAAGTTACGGATGGAAAAAAATATGGACGAATTTTGTAATTTTATTAAATAACGCGATAAAATTATCACACTTTATCAATTTTTTCTCGAATTAACGAGAAAGCGTAAAAATAAGTAGAGACAGGTTTTAAAACGGAATTCAACAAATCTGTAATATGATTACAGGGAAAAATAAAACATTTCACAGAGAATAAACAAGGATATAAAAATTGCAAATCGTAAAGCATGCTGTGATGCGTGCAAATAACGAAAAAAACGAATACTTAAGAAAAGCGTTTGCAACGAGCGGACAACGAAACGTTTTGTTGAAAACATTGAAACGCTCATCTGTACACGTAGATTGTGCAAAGAATGGTTAAAAGGAAGGAGGGAAAAATAGAAGGGGAGTGAGGAGATCGGCGAAAAGGTAAATGAGACTGACTCTGAAATATGTGGCTTCGCTATACGAAGGTTACGTACTATCCTCCGACCAAGAAACTTATCCTTAACTCTTCAACGATTTGCAATCGCGTTAAAAGCGTTTAAAAGTGTTCATGTCTGCGTTTAATACAGGAGGACTAAGAACGATGAATATTAAATAAATTTCAATAAATTTTTTTCCAAATGAATTTAGAATTATTTTGATACGATTTTTAAATTTAAATTGTTCTTTATATAGAAAATTCTGGTCACTTGGCGTGGAAAGAATTTTCTAATTTTTATGCAATTCAATTATTAATCGAGCAAAATTTATGCACAACATTTTTGCAACGAAATTATTTTATATCTATTGTTAAGGTATGTTAAAAAACGTCTAAAAATGATTAAAATAAAACAAAAATCTGAAACACAAACCTAAATTCACTCTCTTATATCGCGACGCAAGTTTCACAGAAAGATTTATAAAAAAAAATCTGCGATAAAAATTTCTAGTTGGCAATATTTTCCCGGGTTTTTCGGTAAATTAAATATTTTTCCGGTGTAACATACAGGCCTCCCCCTATATATGTCTATGTGAAAGGATTTTCGGTGGAAGCGGTTCCGCGATGAATTATTGACGGGTCTGTGGTCGACTTCGTCTCGTTGGAAAAGTAATTTATAGCTGGGTGCAAGCTCTTAGCGAGGCTTGTAATAACAAGCGAGGCTACGATCGAATATTCTTGCGCAAAGTGTCACCGACAGCGTGAAAATATCGCGAATCCTTTACAACAAATCGTAGTCGATCAATTAAAGAAAACAGGAAAGGAGGATGGGAAATGTGTTCTGTCGAATTATTTCCAAGATGCGTCCAAATGCAGTGAAAATGATTTTTAAAAAATTGGACGAGTTAGATCTCAATCAGAAAATTTTGAGATATAAATTTAATCACTTTTCAATTATTACCAACTTTCTTCTACTCATCGTGCAAGCAAGTCGAGTTTCTGTCTAGCTTTTGACATTTCTCAATAATTCTCATTTCTCAATTAAATTAATCCAAATAGATTAATTTAAAAAAAGAAGCTAAATATTTATAAATTTTTCCACACCAAACACAATCGATTCACTCCGTCTATTTTCTATTCGATTTCATCTTCGATTCCCTAGGAAAATATTCAACGAGCCGATATCAATTCCACCCTTTCTTTTATCTCCTCCCCTCTCCCTTCAAAAAAAAAATCTATCACGATCGTTCAATCAGAAAACTGAACCGTAGATATCGCGCTCGAGCGATCCAGCATGAATTCCAGAGAAGATTCAAGAACCTTCTGCCTTGTTAAATCCGTTTCAGATTTCCATCGGTCAGCCGCCGCGTAACAAAAACGAAATACGGCCGACAAGGAAAGTATTTTCGGTTTGGTCGAGCTGGTAATATCCGGTGTTCATTCGACCCAGAAAATTCCCGAGTTCCAAGAAGAAAAAAGCACGATCTTCTGACGCAAGAGGGACGAAGCCGCCACCTTGTTCCAAGGTTTCGTGCACAATGGCAGGAGGGTTGGGGCCATTCCAGGGGGTGAAATAACGGCTAGTGCGATTTCCAATCTTCGGTGGCCGAAAATCGCGCTTGATCCTCGAGTGGAGGAGGAGAAGGGTGCTGCTTGCAAAGCCTGGAAAACTTCTCGACTTCTGGACCACGAAAGGAAGAAAAAAGAAGCCGAGTCGAGGGGTGGTGGTCCACTTGGATTAAAGGCAAAATACGTAGAAATTCTTTCGTTCCTTAATATCGATTTTCTCTCACCACGTGTTGTTTCAACCTGACACGATGGATCGGAGAAACTGATTTCGAGATGTTGAGTTTAACGTTTAACTATTTCACGTTATATTTTCAAGGAAGGAAAATTAAGTTGAAAATTTAAGCAGGGATTTCTACGTCTTCATATATAATGTTGAAAATTTCTTCGATTTATATCGCATAAAATGTAATCATCTATTTCCAACAGAGTTATCGATTACAAAAATTAAACGATCGATCGAAGTCGACAAAATAAACGATTGAAACAACTGGCTAGCTACTCTTGAAAAACGCAACCTCTGTTTTGCTTGCCACCACTTTCCCAGTTTTCCACTCTAACAAGGATAAACCTCTCTCGAGAGGATAAAGACACGGCGAGGAAGAAGTTGAGAAATGAACACGGCCAGGCAGACGAGGAGAAAAGGAAAAAGAGGAAGGGAGGGTGGTGGCGCAGAAATGCAGTGGCGGGGAAATAGATTATGGCCTGAGGCCGCGAGAGGGACTCCGTTATTCCACGAGGAAAAGAGATTACAAGATGTATCATCGGCGATGCTTGCCAAGACTTTATAGAGTTGTAAGCGTTGCCACGATCGAGACGTTAATGCGATGTAATAATTTCGATCTGGGTGAACTTGACTCAACCATGCAGAGAAAATAATTCTTTTCGAGTTTTTATCGATCAATCGAACACGATTTGGAGTGATTGATCGAAAGAAAGGAAATTGAAAGAATTTTACTAATTGTTATATTAATGTTAAACTTGTGTATAAAATTTTGTTAATTTTATTTACTGTGACGAATTTTAAGTAAAGATTTTGATAAACGATGAACCCCGTACGGAATACTTAAATTTCATAAAATTTACATACACTATTATACAATCAGCTCATAATTTTAAGAATGAATGTACGGAATAGATATAATCTACAAGCTAAGACCTCTCACTTATATATGCTTTCCTTGATTGGTGGTTCAATAAATCTCAGTAAAAAAAAAATGAAATTATAAAAGAGCTTCAGCTTAAAAAAGGATTTTGAGCATAACTCCTTAAATACCCTATTACAAATGAGACTATACATTTCATTTAAAAAATTACACGAATTCCTTTCTCTGGAAAATTCACTTGGAAATATATACCGAATCCCCTTTAATTCAATTTCTCAGGATTATCACACATTCCGTGCACACCATAATAAAAGAAAAGAATAAATAAAGAAAATATCACGAAAGCTATAAGCGTTGGAATCTGCCATTAGAATCAGGGCATTATTTTCATGCTTCTCTAATACGAAAATTTCGAATGTTTCGAACAGCAATGGGGCTTGACGTCCAACCCGATTCGAGAAAATAGGATTTCCAGAGGGATTCTATATTTTCGCTAGCGACAACACGGAGGACAATGCGACCCACGATTCGAAAAGCTGATCGTGTTTTCTGATAATGATTTACGGTATGTATGTAATATTCGAACGCGGATTTTTGGTCGGATGTCGCCAAAATTGGTTCTGCTGCCTCAGAGTTTTCCTCCAAACCGTGAATTTTTTCCCGATCCCGATGTATTTTTTAGTAACGTCTAAAGTAAATATCAACCGCAAATAGTGGCTGTGGATGCGGCAGAGGTAACAGTAGACGATCGTCGATAACCTAAATAAAAGAGGTAAAGCTGCCGGTATGTTTATTTTTCTTTAGTCGAAAACGTGGATACACACAACAAATAATTTAACATCTCTCGCTTTTTCCCTCCCTGTGTACTGTTTCATGTAAATTTGTCCTCTCTCTCTCTCTCTCTCTCTTTTTTTTTTCTTTAAGTTTTTGCAAAACGTTGGCAAAGATCCATCGATTTTAAAAATTCAGTAGCAGACCCGTGAGAAAATATATTCACACGCATCGAAAAGTATTTCATCTTTTTTCTAAAAAATGAAATACATTGATAATATAATATATTTAATCTGAATTCAGAATCACTTGTTCTTTTGAAAAAAAAAAAAAAAAAAAATACCGAGAAAGAATTCCGCACCCTCAAATCGAACAAATTAATTCTATCGATTCGTGGCCACGAATCAGTCTGAGATCACTTGGTAATCCGCATAATAAATCATTAATCCCTCGCGTCCGTTCGTCTTGGCAAACAAAAGAGAGTCCAGAGTTGGCAGCGGATTTCTGTGCCGGCGAGAGAAGCGACTTTTAATAACCGAGTCTGGTTAAGACTTACTTAAACAGACCGAGAAAGAAGTAAAGGAAGAAGAGGCGAAGAAAGACATCGATCCTCGACGCTTGTTGCCAACGAACGCGTACCCGAACGGTTGGGAAAGAGGGGGAGGTTGGCGGGGGAGGCAGAGAGCGGATCCCTTTTGTTCTTGGCCGCCGTTTTGTTTCTGGATTACGAGCTTATGAAGTATTCGCGTTTATCTGCACCGACTACATGATACGGCGACAGGGGTGCGTGGTGGGTAACTGGAGCGAGACAACTAAAAGCCGGGCTCGGCTGTCTGTTAATCTCCGGCTGGTTCTGCTGATTTCGAATTAATTATCGCGTTTAAACCGATGTTCGCGTTTAATTCGTGTTCTGCTATTAACTGGTTACCTTCTATCGTGAATAATCGATCCATTGATTTTTTTTTTTTAACGTTTCCTCGAAAAGGAAATTTTAAATTTGGCGAGGGGTATTGGTCTCGAAGGGGCGAGGACGAATAATAATAATACGATTTCTTTTAATTCCTATCCCGATGTTGCATTGATTATTTCCACAAAACGAACGAGTGATTGCATGATTGATATTTTACTGATTATTAATGGTTTCGTCAATGGGATTTTTGTGAAAAGGGAGGGAATCTTTTTGAGGGTGGTATTGAAATGTTTTTTTGGAAGGAGGAAGGGGGGAAGTTTTAATTCAACAAACCAAGGGGATTCGAAGGGATGAGGATGAATGGAAAAAAGGATAATGTGGATTGGAATCATGGAGAATTATTTCAGAATGGAGATGTAAATGGTATTGGGGTTTTTTTCTTTTTGTTTCCTATTTGTGACGTGAATAATCATATAGGGATTTTTGTGAAAAGAGGATTGGCAATTTTAAATTTGAAAGAGTTGGTTTCGAAGGATTGAAAATGAAAAAAAAAAAAAAAGTAGTAATGTGGATTGGAATTATGGAATTATTTGAGAATGGAGATATAAATGATATCGAGGGAATTTTTTTCCTGTTTCTGCCTGTTCGTTACTTTTATCGTGAATAACCACATTTCGCTGATTTTTCGTCGGTCTCGTTGATGGAATTTTCGCGAAAAAGGGATGAAATGTTTTCGGGAATTTTTAACTTGACAGAGTAGGATTAAAAAAAAAAAAGGAAAAAAATAACGCATCGAAATTGTAGAATAATTTTGCGAACGACGATATATAAACGATATTGATTTTTCTTACGATTCGATTGAGTTTGAGAAATTTCTCTCTGCTCCTATAAATAATCCTTTAGCCTCAATTTAATTAGAACACAGCTCTCGATTATCATTTAATTAAACGCTGTAATAACGACACGTTACGTAATTTGTTCGCAGCAGTTGAGTAATTACGGGATTAAAGAAACTACAAAGAACGAAAATCCGTGACGTGAATACAATGAACACCCAGACACGCGAATTTCGAATTCGCGCTACCATCTAATCACAGAGACTCAACACGCGCTCTTTAATTAAATACCTCTTTTAATTTACATTTAATTAAATCCATCTCATTTTTCATACTCTAAATTACTCTATTTTTTTCCTTACAACACCTCTTCTTTCCTGCATAATAATCACTTTGAAAAACTCTTCAAGCTTATTTTTCAATTATGTTATTACATACATTGTTACTTCGTGTTCTACATTTGATACGATATATAAAAAAAAAGAAAAAAAATACTATTATTAAGTCTCTCATATACAGTGTAGATAAAATGTAGAACAATCATTTTCCAATAAGTTTCATCTACAAAGAACTCGTCCTCTTTTAAAATAGATTTTCCATTAAACGTGTTTCAGAAAGCATCGCCATTATTCCAGTAACAAAAGGGTTATTCAATTCCGATAAAAATGCATCACACAGTGTAAAAAGGGTTTATAATAGACCCGTTTACGGTGAATTAATATTGCATGCGTGTCACAGGTCAATCAACTCTTACCTTATTTTCGAAACGACGATGGGGGTGAACTCCAGTTGATGAAACCCTAATTCCTGCGGCCTTACATCCTCCAGGCTGCTGTATCTTACGTAAGTGCAGGGAGGTGTGGAAATATCTGAAACAGAAAAAAATGTCAAATTTGTTAGTAAATCTGCACAAATTTATTTTTACAACGCGATTAAAAAGATCGCGATTTTTTCACGAAGTGGTCGTCCATCCTGGTATGGTGGCAGCTTTAAAAAAAAATTGTATTCATCATTCTCGAATGATTTGTAACATATAAATAATAATAATGTATATTTTGATATTCAAAAATATATAGATATCGACGAAAAAATGATTGAAATTGGAACTTTGTTGCAGTAATCCAACTTCACGATATTTATTTTAACAATTATTGAAATGAATTTTCCATCGTTATTTGTTCTCCTCAGACGCTTTCATATTCCACTAAAATTTCTCATCGAATTTATTTAAAAAATCGAACGAAATTATTCTTCAATCTTTTATAAAATCAGGATTAAATTATTTTTATATCGAGGAAAATATATAAACAAAATTAAGTTCTACTAATAAGAAAAAATTAATAAATCAATTAATAAGAAAACAAATAGTAAAAAAATATAATAAGGAACTTTAAATCACACAAAAAACATAGACACGATCAAAAAAGTAATCTGGACTAATTGAACTAAGATAAATTAGAAAAAGAACTTTTAAAGGAGCATAAAATACTCGAGCAAATAGTACAAGTCAATCATATCACAAATAGCATAAGTTAACCATAACAAAACAAAATTATTCTTAATTTTCAATACTTTTAACACGATCCTCCGATCTTTAATTTTTCTTCGTTCAACAAGTCTCAACATTTCCATTATTACACGAAGAATCAAGATTCATTTATTTATTTTTTTTTTTTTATCACTTGCAAAAATCCTCCCCACCTAATTTCGTATTTGAATCATGGTCCGCGGCATGAAATTGATCATCACGCATTTTGGACTTTTGCCGGCTAGGCCCGCTTTGTTCGTCGGTGGAATCGCGTGAAAAGCTGAAAGGGGGCGCGCTCGAATAACGAGGCGGCGGCGTTAACGTCGAAAAATCAATAGGGCCGCGTACATTCCTCATAAATAAATATGAATATCTCGTATCCTTGCTCTGCGTGGACGAGTATCGAGGGTAAATTTATTATAACCACGGTGTTTCGCGCCATCATGCGATCCCATTGTCGAGGCGAGAACTTCGATCGATCGATTCGAATTTCGATTTCTGGCGAAATCGATCAACCGCGCAACGTTCACGCGGCCGAGCTTTGACGCTTTGCGCTTTGACGAAAAGTGAAAGCGGATACTAAAATTTCAATCGATGTTTTTTTTTTTTCGAAATTTAACAAATCATCGGTCGTTGCGTGGAATTTTCTTTAATTCGTAAATCGACCGTGTTACGTTTCATCGGTGGGAATTGCGTGACGTTAATCCGAAATTGTTCCTCGACAAAACGAGATGTAATTCAGCGAAGATAATGGGATAAAAGTTCCATTTTATTTTTCTTTCGTGAAATGGGGAGGATGATGTGATGATTCAACTTGAAAATTCGAAATTCAAAAACAATTGTATGGATAAAAATTGTTGTGCGGAGAAAGAGGCAAGGATTCTCTTGTTTTGAAGCAAAGCTTCTTGCTCTTAAATTCTCAAAAGGGAATTCGTGGAAGTAAATGCAACGAAAAGTGATATTGATGAGGAAAAAGGATAGGTTTTTGATTTAGTACTTTCAATTTCTCTTTCATTTTGTAAACGGAATTTTCATCGTTTTTTTAATAAAATAGTGATGAAATTAAAGGATTTTTCATTCTTGATATTTTTAGATTATTGCTTTGAATAATTTTTATCCTGCAAATTCAACTGCTTTTTAATTTTCTCGTAAATTTTTTATCCGATGAAATTTCTTTCATTTTGACTTATTTTTTCCAATCTTTCTCATGTTACAAAGTTTAAAGGAAACGAACACTTCTTCCCTTTGCACATAAATTTTTTAAACTTTCGACACATAAATATAAATTTTTATCGAAGCGTGACGTTTCTTCCTTTAATAATAAAATGAAAGCATTCTTTTTTTTTTTTTTTTATCTTCTGCAATGAAAAGAGCCACTGACGATGAGAAAGGGATGAAACGTTGACTGATGGAGTGCTCCGTGATGAATAAATTTTCATCAAAGCGTGGCATTTCTTTCTTTGATAATAAAATTAAACAATTTATTCGAGTTCTTTTTTAGTCTTCGAATACAGCGACAAGAGTTACCGATGAGGAAGCGTGCCGGGCTTGAAACGAAACATTTTATTCATTTGTGACATTTCATCCGTGAAATTTTCACCAAAGCGTGACGTTTCGAAACAAATAAAGCGATAAATTGAAAACAATTTATTCCTAATTTTCTTTCTTTTCGTTTCGAATTGATTAGGAAAGGGAATATCCAAATTGTTCAACAGAATCGATAACTTCCTTACAGATATATGTGAACTTGTCAAAACTCTTTTTTTACACTTTTCACAGTTCAACGATCAAATTAATTTCTTTTCTTTAAATAAACATAAAAAAAAATATTTCTTGACGTTCCAATTTCACACTCGATTCAATATCGTAAGATCCAGCAACGATAATGGAAAGTACGATACGAAAACCAACTTTTGCTCGAACAAATAACCAGTGAAACGAGAAGAAACGACAAGTTGTAAGAATAATGCAACTATATCATCGTTTCACGCTGTCGTTTAAGTATCTCATTGTTATTAAAGGATTATGTTCAGAAGAGATTAATTATTACAACAAGAATGAAATAAATTCTTTGAACGATGAAATCGAATCTTTTTTTTTTTTTCCGTTCAGTTAAAAGTATCCTTAAATGTAAATTATTCGAAGCTATAACTTTTACAACCTTTTCTGGATTCCATTAATCTGAAAAGTGCCTACAACACAATTCAGCGAGAGAGAAGTTTTACGTAAATCTAGATGAAAAGTACTTAACGATAGTAATCCATTACGCGAGAATGAATTTCGTCTCACTGGCATCACGACTTCGTAATTATCATTACGAGAATCTCGTTATGAATTGTTCACCTGGTTTTACGTGAAGCACGATGAAATAACGAGGGAGGGAGGGAGGGAGGGAGAGAGAGAGAGAGAGAGGAAAAAAGAAAGGAGAAAAAGGGAAACAAAAGCTGCGACAACGAAGGAACAGCGAGCAGCTGCATCGGATTAAATCGCGATAAATCTGAAAGGATTCATCGACTGTACACTCGAACGGATTGAAACTTTTAATTATTTCGTGCATCGTGCTTGAAACCGATCCGTACCGTCCATTATTTTTCTTTCGAAATTCATCATTTATCCAGGGCAAATATTTATCTTGACGAACGTTAAACTGAAAGGAAAAAATTGATACACCTCTGAAACACCAATTTAACGCAATGATACTTGAGAAAATGCAACTTTTCTTACATAATCTTAACGATTCTTAGATATTTCACGTATAATTTGAAAAAACAGCGAAGAAGTCGAAATCAATTATATGATAAATCCATAAATCCTAAAAAAGTGAATGAGAAGAAGTGAATTGTATCATTTCAAGAGCATAAATTTTCGATCTTTCTGATCATTATTTGATAAAATTGTCTTACGCTTTAAAAAAAAAATCCCCTTCTGCGAATACATCGATGATCCAAAAATGCATCGATGCAATCGACCAATTAATTCTTTATTCAGTGGATAAAAAAATCCAATTGCCATCTCTTCAATTCTATTCGTACAACTTCCTCCCTGTAACCCAAAAATGTATCAGTCAACTGCTCGATCGGTTATCATGATACAAAAATGATCAACGTCCCTACGAGTTTATTGTAGACATCTCTCCCGCTTCGAGAAGGGCGCGCGAGAAATAACTTCCTCGAGTTGCTTTCATCCAAGGAAATTTGTCGCGTTTTAAGCTCGGCTGGCTTGAAAAAAAAGCGAAGCGATCCCTCGATTTCGACGGCCTCGAAAGAACCCGATGAACCTGGCTCGCGCCAGACTCGAAAGAACCTCATCGATTTTACAATCTACGCGGCCTCCCCCCTCCCCTTCACAGGCTATTACCTCCGCCAAGCCCCTCACACCTGATAACTCCGTGTCCCGAAAATTCTCTCTACCCCTCTTTCTCTCCCCCTGTCGCTCCTTTCTGTCTCACGCTTGTCCCGTCCTTTTCTTTTTCCACCCTCGTCCTGTCCATCCCCCCTTGGAAAGCTTCTTTTTTTTCTCTCTCCCTCCCTCCCGGCCCGGTATTATGTTCCGCTGATTCGCAGTTAATGAGGCGAGAACAGAGCCGTGAAGCTATCCTGCATAAACCGAGGGTGCTTGCAAATTATGAAAAAAAATTCCTGTCCCTCTTCCTCCCTCTCGAGTTTTTTCGCTCGAGCATGGAGAATACTACCCCGCCTCGTTTCGCGAGGAGGTTTCTCACCGGAAAATCGGAGGAGAATGGTACAAGGGTGTATAGTTTCTTCTTGCCATTATTTTTTTTTCTTTTTTTTTTTTTTTTACGGTTCTTGGAGATTTTGTTTTCCCTTTTTTTTTTACGATGTTTCGATCGAGCACGGATGGAATTTACGTACATTTCATTATCGAATGTAGTTTTTTTTTATGGTGGAAAATTATTGATCTTTCAGAAATGGAATTTTTTTCGCCACGTTTTAAATATCAGATCACTTGATCCAAGTATGCTTAAAAAATTTCTATGTATAAAAATATCGTACTTTTATTCATATTATTTTGGAGGAGGATGGTACGAGGATGTATACTTTTTTCTCGTGATTATTTTTTTTTTTTTTTATATACATTATCGAATGTAGTTCCTAATTTTTTTTATTCTTAATGATGATAAAATTATTGATTTTTAAATTTTAGAAATCTCATAATAATAATAATAATAATAATAATAATAATAATAATGTTTAAGAATAGTTTAAAGTTCGTCCAACGAGATTTCTCCTCAAGTGTCAAACATATATCGACGGTATTCAATTTCATTTACGCGATTTCAAATATACAAAATTAAAATGAAAATTAAAATTATTGATCGGATCTGAAAATTGGCCGTGAGGGAACAAGTTTATCATTGCAATTGGAGGAGGAGTACAAAAGTTTCTCTCTTTAAATTTCGCTTCATGCTCGACGAAACGTTGACGCTCATTCCCCGCGCGTTCCGTATCCATTAATCCCGTCGCAAAAATGAAATAAACGGGCACAATTGAACGCGGGAGGGAGGGGGGGGGCGCGAAGATTTTATTTGTAAGCGGAATAAATTTCGTTAAGTAACTTAATATTTTCGTACACTGGCCGGCGAAAAATAAGCGTACGAGCGGCGAAATTACGCACATCCTATCCCGTATTTTCGTGAAAAACTGTGTGATGCAATAAAACTTTATACGTTGTGTAAACGATCATGAAAACTACATACACGTTCCGACGCGTGTGAGGCAATTTAAAATTGTTTGCCCTGTAAACGCGTCAGAGTTCCAGACACGTATTTTGCCGGTGAAGTTAACAATGCGTTTCGGGCTACATGTTATTTTACGCAGTTTTCCGAAAACCCCCGTCGAAAATTGACCGATTGCATTCCCCTTACCATCGATTCGAAGATCGAGCCGATGAAACGTTCCGCTCGACGACCTTTCTTTAAATAAATCGAGCGAAGTTATTTCATTCCTCCAACCGGAGTGGAGAAATAAATTGATCGATCGATCGCTCGTTCCTTCAAATATAGATACAGTGCGGAATTTTACTTCTGAATATTTTATCGGAATTTATTTATAGTTTTGTAAAAAAGGATCGAAATTTCGTTTCGAATATTTATGAGACGATTTCGAAGTCGTGTAATTTCTTAATATATTTAATTTTTTAATTTCGAACGAATGATTTCCATTATCCTTCGTATATATTTAATTTCACAAGTCTTGATGTAATTTCGTAATGTAAACTCTGATAATACTTCGTTAAACGTTAATAAAGATTTGATTAAAACTCCGTTAAAAACTCTCGTTAAACTTTATCAAACTCTGATGCTGTATATTTCAGTTTGCACGAGTTTGTATCTTCTTTTCTTTGATAAAAATGAAAAAGTATATTTTTCGATGATAAGTAAGAAATATTTATAACTCGTAAGAAATCGTAATATTGGACACTTTTTCCAAGCTCAAACTCTGTCAAATCTTGTTGATCTCTGTGTTTGACAGGTGTCTAAATCTTGGATGTGAATCGCAAGTGCATCGATGCTTCTACATACGCCCATCTAACTATTTATTCATCGATCTACCTCTGCCTCTTCGCGTATTTACTTCTCGTTAATGTTTCACACTTGGCACGTTCCTATCTTATTTAACTTCACCGTTTGCTCCTTTTGGCTTCAAATCGTACGACGGATCATCAAACTCGACATCCAATTCAAAACGAGATGTTGGAATTATTCGAGTGTTATCGGATCCGATATTAAGCTTGTCCAAGGATAGCATTAGGATCAAGACGAATTTCGACAAAAATCCCTCTCGACTGACTTCATTCGTTACATAAGAGAGATCCTCCAGGAAGCATTGCCGCGTGAAAACATCAGACAAGAAGACTTACCGCCTTTCACGACCAGATGACGACGTTTCATTAATTACAAACTAAATCACCACCACCACCACGTCTCCTGGTTCAATTAAACATAAGTAAAATCTGTAAAAATTATCTATTGAAAATTGTTCTAGAGAAGAATTGAAAAGTTCTGATTAAAATAAATTTGATAAATTTTCAAAATTATTATATATCATATTACGAAGTTGACAAAAAATTATTATTTAAATTGTCATAATGAAATCTTAAAATTAAAATTAAAATCTATTAAGAAGTAATTAAAATTGCCATCCAATTAAGTAAATTAAGTTCAATATCGTAATCACAATTATTATTAGAAAAAATGATTTCAAATATTTCTTTTCCATATTAATTATAAGCAAATGCAAAGTGATGATAATTTTGATTGAACACACAACTAAAATAGTAAGAAATTCTAAAATTCTATCGTTCTTATAAACTGATTCGTTAAAGTTGATCGAATTTCCACGAATAGTTCCATCTGATTTTAAGGGTGAACATTATACCAGCGAAACCAGGCAAAATACACTTCGCCCCTGCACAAGTTCCATCTCTGCACGATCGTGAATCATGTTAACAATTAATTGAATACGTTGCACCCATGAGACGAGGCGTGCACGGTGGACGAAATTTCCTCGCCGACATTTCAGGCGTGTAACGCGACACACGTGCGTTACAGTGTGACATCCTGGCCGAGGGTAGATTTTCATGAAGCTTTTGAAAATCCAAATTAGCTAGACCGGTGACAGGTGCGTCATCCAGCGTAATTTAAAACGTGGACCGGCCCTGTTCCATGAAATAGCTGGTAATCACATGTAATTGATACATCTCGCGCGAAGAAAATAAGGAAAGTGTTAGAATCAATTTCTAATTTTCATACAAATTCTTGCAATTTTCAAAAAAAAATTATAAATTTTACGCTGCAAATTCTCTCGGCAATTTTTTAAAAAGAGATCAATTCAACAGAAAAGATACATAATTTTGCTCGTGAAATCGTCACACAAATTAAATAAACCGCGATGCACGGAATAAAATATTGTTAAAAAAATGAATTATTCGTCGAATCAATGTATAAGAAAAAACACTGCAATTTTCACGATCGAACCACTCGAACCATCGATTCGAATTCAAAGACAAAATCTGCCCTCTTCGGAGAGAGCTGTTTCTAGCCAAGTTCCGGCGATCTGGCATCAAAGGACGGTCTGCTGCTTTCAAGAGCGACGTTTGGAAAAGGCACAACACACGCCACCGAAAAGGGGTGGCGCGGCAAACGATCCCCTTGAAGGCGGACAAGCCAGTGCGCGCCAGCAGGCCAGCCAATTTTTGTGAGTGCACCTTGAAATAATCATAGCTTTTCGAGCTAAGTGGAGTCTCTGGTACCCTTCTACATACACGTGGAAATACGTGGGGATCTACACGTGCGGCGAGTCTGTGCGGCGAGGTGGAAACACGTATATCCGTCTGCGCGCAACCAGACTACGTGGACCACACCGCGAGACTGCTCCCCTCTGAGACGGTTGTAAAGATACCGAGTATCTGGCAAGATGATGGCCGTGCGGATACCATATAATATTCATGCAACGATATTGCATCTTGAGTGGTGCTATTAGAAGCAGGGAGTCAGGCATCGCGGTCTCATGGCGGTTTGTTGTTGTTCTCCTGGCGCCTTTCTCGCTATTCAACCATCCCCTCGTTCCTCTTCACAGCCCTCGTCACACAGTTTCTCCAGCCTCTTTGGCATTCGTGAAAATGTCGCTGGAATTAAATTTATAACCGAAGGGACGCGCACTGCTCCCTTGTCTCGGCTCAATATTCACTTCTTATTAAAAAAATTGCATCCCTCGCAATGGATTCACAAATTTTATCTCCGAATCGTGGAAAGAATTTTTTTTATCTCGTTACGAGTTATATTTGAAATCTGACTTCTTTCTTTTTTTTTTTTATTAAAAAGTCGTTTCCTCGATAAGGGGTTGGCGTTCCCGATAATTGTATTTCTGATATTATATGACAGTAGGATGATAGATAACATTATAGAATTATAAGTTGTGATTGATCACAAACATTAAACGATTTTCTGACGATAATAATGTCGAAACGTAGAGCAGCACGTACGATAACGAGACACGAAGCAAAGTCCTCGTATTCTTCTGCATTGAAACGTTTCGCGTAAAAATTTCAAATTTGGCGATAAGAGCATGGGACGACGTGGGACGAAATTATTATCGAACGTCGCGTTAAAGTTTCGCGGTAACGAGGCGGCATTAGCACGCTACGTGACGAGATCCGCGTTAACGACGAAAAATCGTTTCTTATTTTTCGTGTCGGCGTGGAAGAGGAGCGCTTCCAGGGATCAAAAGCGTTTTCGTCCCGCGCGGTTCTTTTTCGGGGGTGGGGGAAGGGCGTTTAAGTATTCATCTGGCGTTTTCGCGTCTTCGTGCCTTCTCGTCACTCGCCGCGTCGTCGTGTCTTCGAAAGTGGGATCTCAGAGGCACTCCGCCCCTATAACCGCCATTATCGCTCGCTTTCCACCCTCGATTCTCGCTTCCTCGCCCTTCGACTTAACGCCCCTCGTCCGTTCTCAACGTCGTCGCGTCACCGGCTCGATATTACTTATGATATTATTATTCTCGAATTAATTTCAAATATATATATATATTGCAATTAAAAGTTTTTGCAAAATTTCTAATTTAGATAGATTCATTTTTCACGAAAGTATGAATATCGAACATTATTGTCGATATATGGAATACGATATTTAAATGGAACAATATCTATTTCGATTGGTTATTACGTATACAGATTATATTAGGATAGAATTCTTGGTTCAATTTTCTTTTTTTTTTTTGTATTGATTTTAAAAAAAACTGATTTAATCATATCGCAATAATGTCTATACAAAAGATATGAATATAAATTTCGATTCCAAATCGAATGATTGAAATGGAACAAAATGTTCGGAATTAATTTTATCCTTTCATTCTTCGTGAAAAATGGATAATAAAAGGAGAGCGTGTGTTTCAAAAAAAAAAAAAAAATGCGAATAATTTTTAAACATATCTTGCAATTTTTATGCAATGTCCCTTCAATTAAAAGTAATATTAATAAAAATTTAAATATTGAATAACAAAAACGCGTATATATTTCCCTATATAAATAAAACAAGAATACAACTAAATAACAGAAACAATTAAATCGCCTATACTCGCAACACCTCATATTTTTTTACAAAAAAAAAAAAAAAAAGAATGAGAGAAAATCAAAATCAAAAGTTTCCATCCGTTTAAATCTATCCACACGCAACACGTCGACGTTGCTTCACAGTAATTGCAATCTCCACTCTTTTTTTCCATCTTCAGTCACAGCAGACGGCGTATCGCAACAAATAATTACGTTTTCACTCGGCCCTCTTAAATCGTCCAGCTCCATTTGCCGTCCGCCAGATAACGCTGGATTGTAACGGATGCCGACATGCTAAGAGCTTTTCATTCCACCGCCTACTCTTTCCAGGTTTATAGGATTTCGTGGCTTTTTACGCCGGCTCCTGGGTTACAAGGAAGGAGGGGGCGGTGGATGGGTGCTGGAAAGCTTCCACAACGAAATGGATTGCGGGGACGAAAATCGTAAGCCTGGCAAGTAGCGTCAGAAGGAGCCTCGTCTGTCAAGTCCAAATACTCTTCTACGAGTACCCGTGCATTCTGTGTCTGACGTCCTTCGAAATTCCCCGAAACTCGTGGAATAAGAAGTTGGCCGAAAATCTGACGAAAATTGGTTACGTATCGAGCGTTTCGTTCTCAATTTTACAATTGAACGTATTTACGTATTCCACGTTTTAATTGCGTACGTGATTTTTATAATTTTAATGACAACTGAGTCCTGGTTATCGAATTTAATAACCTATCACAACGATATCTTCGTTTTAATATCATTAATTTGATATTAAAAGCAATAACGAAAAATTGTTAGGTTAGGATTTCATAACCTCAAAAAATTCTTTTGCGAAAAATTTATATAAATATATAAGCGAGATTACTTGGCTACTATAAATCTATATTTTCAACATATTCCACAAAACAATACGAAATACAATAACAATAATTCCGTTTTATTTAATCAAAAAAAAAAAAATAACTATTCCAACAAACGTAATTACTCGTCGACCAAAAATCACTAGCAACGAGAAAGAATGGACTATCCTCGAGCAGAAGAAACCTCGCCAGGGATGCATTATTCGAAGCATCATCCGGGTAAAAATAATCGTCGACGCAGCGAGAGAGGAACGTTCACCCAGGGAAGAGTTCCAGTCATTCCCTATCCCTGAAGCGGCAAGATGGCCGGCCAAAACAAAGAGCTGGGAATGACGTTGTTTACGAGGCTCGATTGTTTTAAAAAGGGACGAAGGTCGAGCATCGCTCCCTGTGGGGCGACGAGGAGGAGGAAGGAAAGAAAGAACGAGGAGAATCGTGGATAGTGGCGAGAGGCGGGCGGTGGAAGAGGAGGGGGTTGAAACGAGGAGGGTGAGGATTTCTCTCCGACCTCATCGACTTGAAGACACTGCAGTCGCAGCGAGGAAGGCAGAGGAGAAGAAAAAGGGGTGGAGAAGATCTCGATTGTTTTATTGGGTCGGATTAAAAAGCATACTCGGGGCCGATTGTTTGTAATTCTGATGAAAAAGCTGGCCGATAAAGGAATCGTTGCCCGAGGGCTGCACCTGGTGGAAACGTTGCATCAGGATCCCTCTTCTCTCTCTCTCTCTCTCTCTCTCTCTCTCTCTCTCTCTCTCTATAAAGCGTGGCCGCGAATAAAACGCGCGGATTTAAAGCCGATCTATCGGGACCTGGGCTCCTCGAGGGCGGATTGAAAAGATGCGTCATTGCCATCGAGAGAGAGATTTTGCAGGAAATTTAACGGGAGATGATGTGCTTTTATTTTTCGATTAATATCTTGAGAATAGTATCGTTTCATTTTATGTAGAAAATTATATATGAAATGTGTTGAAATCGCGTTAACATGGGCGTGGTCGTTAAGGGATTAATAATGAAAGGGATACCATTTTTGGTACTGATTTTGTAAGATTATTATTATATAGGTGAGTTGTATAAATTTTTTTTAAATATTTTGCGATAGATTCTTTCAAAATTTTACGAAAGACAGGTATGAAAAATTCTTCTGTTTTAAAATGTTTTAATGTTTTATTCTAACTTTCTTTAATTTCTGAGTGAAATCTAAAATCAATTGTAATTCATTATTTTTCGCAACGAGAAAACGAAGTTATAATAGAGGAAAATAAAAATTTTTACGTTTTCACGTACAGTTTTTGAAATACTAGAAAATACTAGATATTTTAAGTAAGAAGATCGGGGTACACCTTTGGTGACTTCTATACGACTTGGTTTAAACCAGGCTATAGTCTGTAAATCGTTGAGAGGAAGGGAAAGGTAGCAAAAAAGCACGAGTTATAAATCAGAGCTTTCCCTCTCTCTCTCCTCGCGACTACTGTTCTTGGTTTACGACATTATCTAATTTATTATCTCGCGTTAAATACATCTCTGGAATTGTTCCTGTAGTTCCAAATTAAATCGTTTTGAAATATAAATTCGATTTAAAAGGAAATTTTAAAGTGGAGATAATATTTGCCATAATCTATAATATAAATTTAAACATAGGAAAAGAATATAAGAATTTCCATATGTCCATCGTTTAACATTCGACAAATTACGGATGCAATAATAATTTTGCACAACGCAAACCTTTTTTCCCTTCGACCACGGACGAGACGTCGAGGTCGACGCCCCGTGAGACATTTATTACCGCAATGAAGGATCGTTCAGGATTATTATGCGCCGTGCTGCATTTTTATGCAACGCTTAATCGCCTTTGTTCAACACTCTTGCGAGCCCCGCCAATTCATTCTGGAGCACGATCGTTAGAAGAAGCGTGCATCGTAAAAATTTCACAAAGTGAGATTAAATATTAACGCTCTTCTACTGCTGGAAGTGTGGGACATAAGAATGAAATATTCCTTGTGCAATTCGTTATCGAATAATTTACAATCCCGTTGAAAATTTCTATGTCTATTTCCGAAAGTTTCGTCGTCGAAACGGGTGTTCAACCACCGATATGATCCTCTTGTCCAGGAAACTTTGTCCGATTTAGATCCGCCATTTCTTTAATGAAAAATTTTTCACTCGGGAAAATTGGAAGGTATATACTCTTTCCAAGTATCTGCCACAGACAGGAATTATATATCGGCGATTTCACGAGAAATCGTTTACAAACATCTTCCTTATCAATCTGTAAGTTTCACAATTCGAGACGAGCTTATGAATACAGGTGCAATCACTGAATGTGGCACAGCAGGTGAATTTTTATGCCGCATTTAAATGTCGTGGCTCGCTACTACCGTCCTATTAATTCCCTGGATCGTTCCGCTTCGAGCTACGCGGAAAAGAAACGGCAAAAAAGAAAAGAAAAAAAGAAAAAAAAAAGAGACGCGACGTTGGAATTAAAAACGTTGAAATATCTGTTGTAAAAGCTGCCAACGAAATGACGCCCTGTATATACATTTGACGGATCAATTTATCCGCGACTGGATTCGAATTGATTTCTCGAAACGTTTCGATTCGAGACAATTTAATAAATCATACCGTTTTATTTAATGATTAATTTAATTTACGATTAATTAACGGGAATATCAAAATATGTGGAATTAACGTTGCAATTAAGGTAATTTATAACAATTATCGAGAGAGTGTAAAAGTATTAGGAAATATTTCAAATTTTGAAATTTATAAATATCGTCCACATTTTTTTCTCCTTTCGATAATTTATACTCACATGGAACGAATTCTTAACATCTTGTCAAAACTTTAGAGTAATCAATAATATTAAAAATTGGCAAAAAAAAAAAATAACAAGAAATAATAAATAAAATTAGAAATACACTCTTGAAAATTTACAATTGGATTATAATATAACACGATCTTTATATTTCAACATCACCGGCACAAACAAAACCCAGTGCGCAAACAGAGAATCGCGGAAAATTCCCACCAATTAAATCCCTCGAAAATGGACGCGAATAATTTATGAAAACGTTCACATCCAAGCTCCCTTACCCAAGCACGTGAGTACCCGCAATACATTTAACTCGGCTCCGTATTTCAAAGTTTCCTTCGAATTAAACACGATGATGTCCCGATACAGGCATTAAAATCGAGGCTAACTCGCGAGGAGGTGACCACTATCGCCAATCCATCGACCAGTGAGAGAGAGAGAGAGAGAGAGAGGGAGGGAGATTTCAGCAAAGCGTGAAATTTCCAGTAATTTCGCCCGAACAATGAATAATAATTCAGGAGTCATCCACTTGTCGAACAATTCACGACGACCGTATGGCGCCACCAGCGTCCCGCTAATACATCGCAGGGGCTTTTGATAAAAAGCAACGACTCTCTTTCCCCCTCTCTTCGCATGTATCTGCATAGACCGGGCATACCGTTCCGCAATCACGCACACGTGGAATTAAGCCCCCATTGAAACGGCCAGTCATTATTCACGACTCTGTTTCCGCTCCCCATTAAAGACAGAAAATTCACCGAAACGCACTCTTTTCCCCACCGATGCACCTTCGAAACGAGAGTTATATTCGCGCCAGCCCAGCGCCGGACGATCGATCACCCGGAAAGCATTAATTAAATCTTGTTAACCGATCAATCGATGCAGCAACCTGAAATTACACCGGTGTGTCTAACACACTTGATCATCTTGTCTCGTATCTACGCCATTTTAATTGGCTGCTTTTTTCTTTGTTTTTTCCTACCAAAGACTCCTCTAATTTTTTTTTTTTTTTCCTTCGAGTTCCAGTTTCCAGTTTCTTTATTTGTTCGAGTCGTCGATACGGATTAATCTGATTTTCGAGCGATTATTTCGTTGACGAGTTGTAATGGGACAAAGGAGGATTAAAAATATCCTTGTTCGGAATTGTTACGTATGTATCGATAAAAAACTTGCGCGATGAACTCGTGACACCATTTATGATTACGCCGATAATTATGGATATTCTCCATTGTTCCATCTTCTTGAGATTATGGTTTTTGTTCAATGGGTATGTAGGCTGGTCCACTTTCTGTGAAATTTAATTATACACGTTCGTAACGTTTCGTAAGTTTTCCTTCGCTTTTATCAGAAACACGCGAATGATTATTGATAATAGTATGAGATTCAAATCTCGAAATTTTGCATGAATGCAATTCATCGATTTCCAATTTTTTATTTTTTTTTTCGAGACGTAAAATTAATCCATCTACTGAAAGACTTGATATACTCTCAAGCACAGATGTTGGAAAAAACATGAATTTCTTACTATCCAGAAAAATCTCGTTTTCTCTTTGCACAGAAGGAAATTACCTTCGTCCAAGATTAAAATAGATTTAAAATCGAAAAACAAATTGTTGCTTTAAAAATATATAAAGTAAGAGAAGAATCAAATTTCCAAGATCAAGGAATGAATCCACGATATCTAAGAAGAATGTCTAAACAATTTCGTTGTCAAAAAAAAGAAAAAAGAAATCAATGCGTGCACGCGTTATCGATGCACTTTTTGATCCTATCCTTGACACGGGTGACCCGGTTCAGGGAAGTCAATAACTCAATAACCGGACGGGCCTGGCAAACAAGTAATGGATCGATATGTTTG
The DNA here is from genome assembly GCF_048593485.1 of Apis florea. Lineage (NCBI taxonomy): Eukaryota > Metazoa > Arthropoda > Insecta > Hymenoptera > Apidae > Apis > Apis florea. The sequence continues at coordinate 315,091 of NW_028256599.1, read as the reverse complement.
TTCGTCATCCGCGTGATTGATGATGACCAACATGGAACGATGGAGAGACACGAGAATCTGGCCGGTCGCACGTGACAGACCGATAAATTTCAACCTTTCGTTAATTCGACTTTTTCCCTCCTCCGGCTTTTCCACCAAATTGCCTAACTTTTGACGCGTTCATCCACCGCAGATACATCCACCTTCAGCTTCTTTGATCGCCACGATTTGCGGTTCAATCTCGTTTATTCCTTTTTCTTCCGATTCGACCAAGGAGAACGTAATTGGATTGGCAAATCTTCGTAGCTTCGGGATCGAGCAAATTTTTTTTTCACTCTTTTATTAGATTTATTAATAAATCTGGAATCTCGATTTTAATCTGACGCTTTGCGTGCGATGAGTGTGGATTATTTAATCTTACAGTATTTTTTTTTAGCGCACTGAAGAATCTGAGACGCGAAACATTCCTGAAGATCGAACGTGATTTCATCATTAAGTGGAATAATTAATATTCAAGAATATTAAAAAGCAATGCTCCCTCGAGACCATCCTCAAGAATAATCCTCGATTCACACTCGATTCAAGACACTCGGTTATCCAGTTATGAATTAATAATTGGTCCCTCGTCAACGACTGTTCCAGAAATCAAATCAAGCGACCACGATCGCAATCGCCTCCTCCTAATCCAAGTAGAATCCAACCAATCGATTCCTCGTCGACACGTAACGGCGGAACAAGTAAGGATCCGATCCAATCTGGATCTACGCGTGTCCAGGAATTCCGCTGGTACGTGGACGGCGGGTTATGGCAGGTGGCATCTCGGCGGGCTCGTAAAAGTCGTCGTTCAAGGTGGCAGTAAATTCAAAGTGCGGAGAAAGATTGCTGAGCTGGCCGAATCGTCTCGATTCCCTCGATCGGGGAATAGAAGAGGATTATTACTCGCCTGCTTCCGGGCTGTCTTCACCCGAGACGCGTTTCGGTTAATCCGACGGTGACACTGATTCGTTCTGGATTAACTCTTCTTCAAGGCGGCGTCACATCTCGGCTGATGGTGTTCTCGTGTCAGCTTAAATAACACAACAGGGTGCGGCCTCGTATTTCGAATAATTTTAGAGTCTCGGTGAGCCAGTGCTGACCGAGAAGAGATATTTCTGAGTTGACTTCGATTATTATATATATATATATTTTTTAGATCCAATCCATGAGTAAGAAAATTATAATTTATTTTCAGTTGTCACGTTGAATCGTACGTTCGACGAATGTTCGACTATATGAAATATAAATCGTGTATAATATATTATTATTATTGATTTTAAACACGGTAGATAAACACGGTGAGAGCACTTCATCATGTGATATTGTGTTACGTGGTGGAAGTATCCTGAGATTCATTGGTAAATAAACTACGGGCCGGAAGGTAAGTTCTCCGGTAATCATCAATTATATACGTCGGGGAGAAAAATCGATAGCGTGCAATGCGACCTACAACAGCGCTGGACATCTGAAACTTACCACTTACAATTACTAAACTTTGGTATTCGGTTTCTAAAATATGCTGCTTCGCGTTTCGATTTTTTTAATATTTTGTCCGTACGATGAAAAAGTTTTTCTACTACAATAAAAAGTATGCATGTTCTGCTCTGACAATAATTACAAATAATAACGTATTCATCTATTTTTTTTTTCTCGTTCCAACACTTTGATTTTATTTCACTTGATAGTCCAACACTTGTGATATAATTATTACCATTTACAATTAATAAAATGACTGAAAATCCATTATTATTCTACAGTATAACAGACTATCGATGCAATGTAAATAAATTATAAATATTATATGCAACGTTAAATAAAAGAAATAAAAGTTCGCGTGCCACGCCATCCTTCTGTCATTTCATAGGAATCCATATACGACTAACACTAATCCCGGCCTAACGTTAAACTAACAAGTGTCCCGTTAACAGACGCGAGGATCTTCTTCGCCGGGGAAGCCGATTAAAGTAAAACACACAAATACTCGAGGAATCAGAGAGTTACACGGGGAGGGGGATTGTACGAAGCGATGAGTCGTGAAGGTAACCGAGCGGAAGCGAGGTTGGACGAGCGCCAAAGATCGAACACGAGTGTCTCGGTTGTTGATGCCCCCGACAAAAGGGATTACAACCGAGTTATCTCGAAAAGAAGAGTCGTCGCGATGATATTCGCGATTTATTCCCGATATACGTACACCGCGGCGTACGAACAGATGGCCGTGTGCTCGATCACGATGGGATCTCCCGGATTTGCCAGATTTTATGCAGATTTAACAGATAAATAGACCGATTGCGCCCGATTGTTCGTGCGTGTTCCACCGTCGATCGTTCACGGGAATATTTTAATCGCCGCTGCAAATATTGTTTGGGGAACAATATGGAATGGAGCTTTTTTTATCGATCAGGTTTCTTCTTTTTTCTTGTTAATCGTGCGTGTAAAAGTCATCCAAAAGATCCCTCTCTATGGAATTGGATCGATCAGAGATCGAAGTATTAGGATATTCATTTTTTGGAATGTAGATAACTTCTATTATGGGGTTGAAATTCGTTAAAAAGAGACTCTACTATATACTTCTTTCTATATCCTACAGATCTGGACGAAAGGGACTTTCTTTCGGTTAATATTCGCTGGATCGATCGATCGGTAGTAAAAAGTAAAGCATTGCCGTGTCCTGTCACTCTATTTTTGAATGAAACGAATCGACGGTCCCACGGAACTCTTGATGGATATCTCCATCAAGCTTTTGTAAGAAGAAAAATAAATAACGCGCATAAAACTGTGGCTCCCTTTGATCCCTCCATGTGTAGCAAGTATGTACATTAATCTTACATTGGTGGCGATCCTTTGAAGAGAACGTTCCGCATATTTTAAAATACAAAAGGGATTTCAGGCCTCGTCCTCCCTCTCAAAGGATTAACATTTTTATAGCGTCCGGTATATTCACCGGTAAATTCGTCCTGTTAATTTGCGCGGCCAAAGGACACCGGGTTGTCCTTTTTTTTTTTCGGTAGCAAACGTTCTTTGATACGTGTGAAATTACTGTCTCTCCCCCTTTTATTCTTCTTCTTCTTCTTTTTTTTTTTTTTCGTTCACACAAAGCGACGTCACGACGGTTCCAAAAGCTCGATTGTGCAAATTACGAGCAAATTAGACGGCAGAATTATGAATATGCAAATCAAACCACAAATCTTCCATTCAACGCTCCTTCATCCAATCTCTTCTCTATCAAAGATCGAAAATGCAAACACGAAAACGAAATCACGAGTATCTCGCGTCTCGAATCGGCGGCTCAGTATTTCGAGACGGATAGTCTAAACAACCGGAAACGGAAGGAGACGGCGCGGATAACGATCGACGAAGGTTCATTAAGAGTAGATCGATGGACAGGCAAGCGGACATTAGCCACGGAACGCGCCATCTCTCCCGGCTTCATCGATTTCCGGATTTGCCGACGACGACGGTAACGACTCAAAGCTCGCCCGCCATTTCTCATCGAGAGAGGGGTGTTCATAAATTCTTGCAGCGGGAGGCGAGGATCCGTTCGAAGGACACCGGCTCGAGTATTGAGACCCGCGCCTCTATCAAAGGATGATCAAAGGAGCACGCAATGAGCAACCGTGGTTATACACGTGCTGGCTGTGTTGTGAACAACCATATTTGAGGGGAACAAAAGGCGAGGAGAGGCAATTGGCTGCGTGAAGAGTACGAGCAATAAAGTAAAGCGAAACTCGGCTCCTGTTGATGCCCGTTTTACGCACGCTCGAGGAGTTGTCTGTATTTAGATGGAAATGAACCAAGTTTCCGCGGATCGCTTTATTGCGTTGTTATAGAATTTTTCGAGCATTCGCAGCGGCGAGTATTGATTTTAGCCGCGCGGTCTACGCGCGGTCTGATAAGATTTTCGTTTAATTGGAACTTGGTGAATGGGTCGTGATTGAATTAGGGGGAGTTTCAGGGATGAAGGGTGCTTCGAGGGATGCTCGTTGGTCACGTGTCGCGGTTATGGGATTTAGCCTTTTGGCCTGTATCTACGTGTACATGTTTTCTTCAACTCAACAGTTTCTTTGCAAAATAATTTCTTAAAATTGTATCTAATCTATTTAATAAGAATCTCGTTTTGAAATTTCGTTTATTACGCGTTCATCTATGAAGAAAAATCGTTGATTCAACGTGTGTATGAATCTTTATATAAGAATATTATTTTTCTAACAAGTTTCTGGATAGATATCGCTAGTTGATTCACTCCGTGAATGAGATCGATCCGAAAAATTTCGTCGGAATTACGGAAAAGTGGCGCGTTTTCTATTTCTGTATTGTCGTGGAAATGAACAAAAAAAGAAGAGAAGAGAAGAGATCCTTCAATCGCAGGCGGGAAAATACGGGCAGCAATCGTCAAAGGCGGATGCAACGGGCAAAAATATTCCTTTTCTCCTGTCTATCCATTATTTCGGCACAGAACGTAGCTATCCATTAGTCTGAAAATGGATTTTATAAAATGCTTTCACGTCATCAACTACGTGAACATTAACAAAATGGACGTCTAGGCAGCCTGCCACGTAATAGAGATTCGAATTTAAACTGAACTAGGATTGCACTCTCTCTAAAATTTTAGAAAACGGCATATAATTTATAGGGAAACAAGTATTCGATGAGAGGAACTCGACGACGAACGATGTAATAATTTTTTTGAAATTTATTCGGGTTGAATTTCATCGAATATCGAATATTTGTTCAATTTTCTGTTTGGAGTTTATCAAAGAGGATATCAAATTGGTTTGTCGCAGGATAGGGCAGATTTGAGAGTCGACATCTCAACGGGAGACATTGTCGGCTTTACAAGGGATACTAACGCTAATGAGACTTGCTCTCTTGACGAGAGAGAAGGACAAGATCCTTGCCAATATCCTTGTGTTTGCGTTAAACAGACAATCTATACTTTGAAGTATAACGCTTTCTCTCGACGAATACATAGAATATCAATCTATTTCCAAAAGCGGGATGTCTCGAGATGATGATTCAAATCATCCGTGGATTGATTCAGCATTTTTATTAATTTATTCATCGTGAATGATAAAATTTAATATTTAATTCGTTTGTATCTTCTTTGAAGAACGAGCAATAACGATTTAATTAGGGGAAAATTATTCAATCGAAATATTTCCTCTGCAGTTTCATTCTCAAATCGAATATTCCAAAATGATTTTAACAGCGATATCGTTTCGGAATTTGACCCGAAAGGGGCGCAAAGATGATAATGGAATAAAGGAATATTTCGATCAAAGGAAATTTTGATAAAAGGGATAAAATCGGTTCAACGGTTGAAGGAAATGCTTAATCACGGAGGATTTAATCCGGTTAGACATCTCGTGTTAATGCTAATAATTTCGGAATTCGACTCGGAAATCTCGCTTAATGTAATCTCTGTATTAGCTACCAATCCCCTATTTTATCCCATTCGATCCTCAATCCTCGACTGCCTATCTCAGAGTACAGCCATTGGTGGATCTTATTTGAATTTTCCCACGATAGCTGTTAATATCGTTAAATTGCAGAAACGATATCAATCGTTCAAAGTTCTTTTTTTCGTTCGTATATTGTTTTTTTTCTTAAATTTTTTATTATCGCAACAAATGACGTGTCTCCATGTCACATAAAAATTTTTCTAATATGTGTATTATGCCATATCTAAAAAAAAAAAAAAAAAAAAGAACAAAATTTAAATTTATTCTTAAAGATATAAATTTCTCCTAAAAATATTATTTTGTGATTTTCATTCTTCCCTGAATCTAATGATCATAAAGATATAAATTCATTCAAAAGATAAATTGAAAACATTTTCTCTTTTTCTCCAAATTACGTTTCATCTGAGATGTTAAAAATATCGATTCCAGCCAGATCGTTCCTTGTATTTCCTTTCGCATTTTCACGCGTCGTGAAAATTTGCGACTTGTCCTGTTTCCAACGCGGGAATATTTGCAATAAATTACTGCAGAATAGCGTGAAAAGAAGGTAAAATATTTCTAATCGTGCAGAAATCCACGCGAATCATGTATCCGCCGACCTGTAAAGTTCGATAAGAAGGCAAGTGATAAAAGTCGACCTTAAGGACAGTAAACTAGGATGGTTTATAGTCTTCTTAAATCGCAACCACTGCCATCTTGAGGCAAGTTCATCGAAGATGCATCCAAAAGTTTCGATGCGAAAATTTTCCCCCGTAAGAACTTTTTAAAAACGATCGATCATCATTCGTCGTTGAATTATTTCCCAGAAATAACTAAAGGGAAAAGAATTCCCTTTTTTAATTAAACGATTCGAGGAAAAAATTTCGAGTAAAATTCGAATTTACACGAATTTATCGAAAATGATATGAATCATGAAAAAATCATAATTTGCATAACATTTCAAAAGCATACAAACTTCCAAACAAACATGATATATAAACAAGGCGAATAAAAATTAAGTAAAAAAGAACAAAAAAAAAAAAAAAAGGTTAAGAAACGCTCGCCATTTCTTGTTTACGTTAATCCCAACCCCTCCTCCATTTCCCACGACACGGTCTCGTTAAGGTTTAATTGCATCGCGCATCCTATTTTGATAAAAGTGTCCCGGAGAAAGAAGCGCGCCAAGACGTCCGTCTTGTCGGACGGAGAGGAGAATAACACCGGTCCGTCGGTTGGGGAGAAAGAGGGAATCAAGAAGGGACGTGGGTGATATTGATTTTGCAGCAACAAGGGGGAGGGGGGCCGCATTTCATAGCTCACGGCCTAGGGCCGAGTCTGCGAGAGCAGAAGCACTCGCAAAACAGCAAAAGTTAGCGAAAAGTTCCGAATTTTCGTGATAAATGCAACGATGCGACCAGCTGCGCCGAGTAAACCAGTTATCGACCATAAAACACACGCGCGCGCGGGCCCTGTTCCGCTTTCTTTTTTCCCTTAATCGATTTATTTTCCGGTGTTGCGACACCGCTCGTTACTGTTCCAAGTTATTAATCGTGAATTGGAGTTGGGGATTGGACCAAATTTCCCTCTCCAGCTTCGAAGAGGTATCGATAGCTGCGGAATCGTGGTGGAAATTAGAATCCTCGCAATATTCGGAGATATTCTTCAGATTTTACGTTTTGAAGTTCTATACTTTTCTCTTGGATGAATTAATTTTTTTTTCACGGCAAAATGGAGATTTTTCGACAAGTTTATTCCATTTTGGTGAAAAGAATATTTCTCCAACTCTGCATATTTTTTGTAAATATTGCACTGGAATTGGAACTGATTTGTGAGATTTTTACGTTAACCGTGATATCCCAATTTTAGAATCGGACTTTTAATCCAATAAAACACTACGGTTGATAAAAATTTACTCCAGAAATTTACTCGAAATAATTTTCAAGAGACGCACACCAGTTTCGTTTAATCGCACTCCTCCTTTGATTAAAATATTTAATAAAGGCAGCATTAAAAATTGCATGGCTTGCAGTCTGAGACTCCAAATAGTCTTGCATTTTCTATCTTTTTCAATTTCGTTGCGAACGAACGTTATATCGCGTATAAAATAAACGAATAACAAATTGGATAAAATTATCGATTAATTTTTCCAACGACATTTTCTCGTCCCCCAATCGTAACAATTTTATTACAATCGAAACAAATCACGGATGCTGATCGCCAAAGGTTTCTTCACAACTCCTGAATCCTTATGAGGTACATTTTTTATCCCCCTATCTGATTCTCTGCCCGATTCCCGCCGCCATTTATCAAGAAGGAAAAAGTCAGCGAAAAGAAAATATCTTGTACGCGCTTTCGTGTACGGGAAAAGGTTTTGATGTTTAAAGGTTTGCATACTTGGCGTCCAATTTATTTCTTCAATCCATTTCGCTCTTTCATCCTCGCTAGGAGGATGGAATATTTTTACCTTTTTATCAATACCAATTTGTCTCTTCATTATTTATCACGACGAAACGTTTTTTCACGTTTTATTCCTCGTAAAACGATCTTCTCATTATTTTCATCGCGATGAAACGTTTCATGTTCCTTCTTTCGAGATCAAAGCATATATATATTCGAAAAAAATTAAGAAATATATCAACGAGTGTCTAAATTTACCATTTTCTCTTTCCACTTGTTCTCAATTTGAACAGCCCGACATTTCGTTATTATATTAAATTTTGAAATTATTCCACGATCGATCTTCTGGACTCGTGCCATTTTTCAAATTCGACAATCAAGCTGTGACCCTGATTCAAAATCGAGTTCAAACGGAGCCAGGATTCCCAAGAGTTTCGCTTCGAAAAAATATTCCAAGTTCCGCTCGATCCGCGGAATCCGGTTTGCGTAAACAACGAGGCCAAGAATCCGTGAAATCGGGCAATCTTACCCCGAAAACGCGTCCCCATCTCGTAAACTTGGGCCAACGACGTCGAATCCGCGGACAAGTTGGTGAATTGTCCAAAGGCTCCAAAGTTTTCGCCGATAAGGAAGAAGATATGGGAGGGGGAAAAAATCAAACCCGACCAGCCTCGTCGACAAGAAAACTGCATTAGCAGAGATACAACTGGCTTCTGTCAGCCCCTGTAAAAAGTTTCGGTTAGACAAAAGAGAGGGTGAGGTGGAAAAGCTTCTTTGTCCACGGTGGCCAATTCGAGGTATTTGCTCGTCATCCTTCTTCGTCCCTTTCGTCTCTCTCTATCGGCCCGTCCACTTTCTATCGGCCACCTTCCCTCCACGGCTAGATTCGATTTCACGGGTAAAATGAATTACTAATAAACTTTGGTCGGTCGGATCTATCGGTCGGTTGCTGTTACTTGATACAACCACTTGAGTTTTGCGAGCGAATAAAAGAAAATTGTGTTTCTACCGCGGAATTCTTATTTCTCTATTTTGTCCTCTTCTTTTTTCCTTTTCTTTTTTGTCGTGCGATTACTCGTTGTATCGAAGCAAATGGCCACTCGTTTTATTTTTGTAATCAGATACGTTTAACAACGAGATAACCACCCAGAGGAAAGAGTTATCCGTTTTATCCAATAGAAATTGTATTTACACGATTGCATTTGACAGAAAGAAATTTCATAGAAAATTCGAGATAATAATAAGAAAATAGTTTCGATAAATCGAATCGAATTGAATATATTTATAATTTTATCCCGATAGAATATTATTTACTCGGCACAAATAATTAATTGTGAAGCGTGATTGCAAGTGACGAGGGTGCCAACGTATCGAAAATATGGTTTTTCCTTTCTCGTTGGCCACACGAAGGGACTTCTTTTTTCTTTGTTCTTTTTTCAGCTCATCCGGGGACAGCGAGTTTTTTTCCTTGGCTCTGCCCGCGATGCTTTTCCATTTCCAGCATTGGCCGGTTTTGGCAACGGAGTTCGTTAACCCGTTTACCGAAATCCCACGGAATGAGAGACGGACGATCGGGCTATTTTTAAATGGAACTGGAAACGACAGTGGAATTAGCCACGGAAACTTTCGCGAAAAACCGTCGAGAGTTTACCTTCTTTTTATTAATAAATATCTCGGCTATATTTCAATAATTAACGCTGGTTGCAAAACCGCGCCAATTCCTCACTTTTAATACGTGTCGATGTGATTAGAGTGTTTTTTCCCCCACTTCGATAATTTCGTACAAGAATTTCGTCTCGCTCCAATGATCGGATATTTGAATAAGAAAATCTATATTATTGTCTCTGTCTTATCAAATATAAAGGAATCCAGAAGAAGATAGAAAGTTTATCCAAAACTTTCTGTTAAGAAAAAAGAAAAAGAAAATGATCATATAAGTAATTTAAAAATAGGTATATTGCGTTCAATTCGTTCGATTCGAATGATTCATTGTATATTCCGTGCGGGCAAATCGATCCAAAGTCAAGCGTTTAAAGGAGACGAAGCCTTACGAATCGATTATCAATAGTTGAAGTCGCACTTTTTCGAGAGGAGGTGTAAAACAGGCGAATCGTTCTCGGCTTTTAGCGATTTTCAACGATCGATCCGTGGGATAAAGGAGGAGGGCCTGCAATTTGCAAAACAAATTTAACAGCCGACAAAAGGTTCATTGTCAGTCACACAGCGGCGCTCGAGTCTACTTATTCAGTCAGGATCACTTAACCCACTTCTTCCACGGGGCAGACATTACCTCTTAACCCCGTGCCCGGCATCTCCCGTCCCTCAAAGAAACTCAGAGGCGAGGAGAGAACGCATTGAATTGCAGAATCACGCGGCTCTTCCTCCTCGAGGCTTGATGAAATTTCGCGGCAAATTCTCGCCATGTCGGTCGATTTAAATAAACGCGTGTACAGTTGCTGAATATGAATCGTTAATTAGTCTTCCTTCTACGTTTCCTTTTTTTTCTTTTTTTATCATTCCGGTTTTGAAAACCCAGAGAATTCGAGCAATTGTTAAACTTTATTTTCGTAGTTTTTTTTTTTTTTTTCGTTTCGTTGAATTTGTCACTCGTTAAAGGAATCTTAATGATTCGAGAGGAACATGACGCTTTTAATCCTCTTGATAAGTTGCACGAATGTTGCGTTGAGACGAAACTGCAGATCGTTCGATATAGATCAGAGAAGTAAAGCATTAAGTATAATTAGAGTATTTCCAAAGACATGTTCTCTAGATAATTATCGATCCATAGAATTATCAGAGAGAATCAAGAATAAAAATGTTCACTGCGATGAGAGATTATCAACGAATCATTAAATTTATCCCATTAACTCTTTCGGGATAAAATTTTTTTTAATAATTATTAATATTAAAATGACAACGTGTTAAAATTTAAAATTCGTCGTATTCGAAGAAAAATATTAAAAAAGTATGTACAACAAACTATCTAAATAATGAAATGTTTCAATTAAATTATGCGCAACCATGTTCAAGCATAATCTTCTAAAAAAGAAAAAATTTAACGCAATAGAAGGAGCAAAAATGGCTGATGAACTTCGAGAACGAAATTCTTCTTCCCATTTTTTTTTTAAAAGTCGCGTTGTTCGAGTTCATTCCAAGAGCAAAAAGAATATCTTTCTGGTCAAGAGGATACGATTTCAAAATTAGGTTTGCATCGCAATTTCAAAGACTCTTTTGACTTTTCTCAAAGATCCGTCGGTTCAGCTGACACGGAAGCACAACACGACTACCCTGATGGAAATCTTCTCCGATCCCCGAGGAGAGATTCCCTCCATTCCACGTATCCGGAAACGCCTCACTCTTCGCTATTTGCCCAACTTTTCAACGGCTACGTAGAAGGCGAAAGTAAAATCGAATCGGCCGTACGTACGTACGTAAGAAGAAGAAAACTTGTTACGAGTGAATGGAATAAAATAGCAACACTCGATCTTGATACACAAAGGAGAGACATATTATCACAACATGTGAATACATTGCACAGATATCGTGCACAAAATTTCCTATTTGTCGAAAGAGTGATACGAATGATGATAAAAGAAAAATCTTTCGAATATATATATATATATATATTCTTCAAAAAAGATATTTTTGAAGATTCGATAAATAAATTCCTCTTTAAAATGTAGATAATAATAAAAAATAATTAACATCTCGATTCTCGAAGAATCATTTTTAATTATTACAACGGTTTCTTCGTCAATTTTAACGGAAATGACAACACGCGTTCTTGGATTCAACTACGCGAAACAGAGACTCTAAAACGGATCGTTTGAACGAGGAAGAAAGGCGCATCTCTCGAATTTCTTCGCAGCCCGATTAATTTAAATCGAACAGTTTCGAGCACGTTTCTTGGGCGTGGCGCGAAATGGTTGGCCACAACTCGCAGCTAACTTAACGAGCATAATACGTGTCAAAGTTCTCTCAAAGCGGTCGCACTTGCAACACCGGGCCCGTGTTATACGAGGGCAACAGGATTTGAGCACGCCCCAACTCGGCTTCAACTTGCCCCCAACTTGGCGGCAAAGTGCGTGATCCAAAGACGATTCTAAGCCACGCGAAGAAACCAGAGTCGCTTCGACGTAAAATCATTCGCTGAGCCAGCTTTCCCCAACGCTTCTTACAACTTCTAACAACTTTGCTTAAAGAGATTCGCTTCAACACCAATTGCAATTCGATTTCAGATATTTCCTTGTTGTTGTTTCCTCGATTTTTGACGAATTTTTTACGAATGGAAGTGTAAATGCATTTTCTTTGGATATATTCATTTAGAAATTTGAATCGTTCGAAGTTGAAGCGAAAAATTGCTTGATAAACTTGATAGAATTCACGATTTGTATATAACGAAGAATTTGAGTTACAGTTCTAACGGGAAAAGTTGAGAAAATTGTTGAAATCTTCGAAGTAACGAAAATACTGTTTTCAATATACTTGCTGAATAACAAAGAAATATATCTACAGGATATCTTTCCAAAATGCTTCCAGAAGAAAAAACCATTAACTGTGAACATTAAATAACATCACGATCTATCTCCACGAGAAACTTTAAACTTTCCTATTCTAATTTTACTATAATCCGAAAAATTTTTATCCTCCCCGACGAGATCGTGTTTTCAAAATCAAAACCTCACCGCGAAGACACGCGCAAAGGAATTCCTTAACGATGATTCGATCACAATGGAATCACGAGTGAAACGAGACGAGTTCCACGGAAATATAACGTGTATAACGACGAAAATGTTCACAGATGTACACGCCCTTTCTCTCCCATGCCACGGCTCGACGAACTTTATGGTAATGGATCGCGAAAGAAGATTCGGTTCAGATGAGCGAATACGAGGCTCGGCATTTTCTAGACACGGCCAGTTAATCCTGGCCGGCTCGATAAGTCCCGAAGCCTCGTCGATTTATCGTCCGGCACAATACGTCGTCGTAGTTGCGAGGGAAGCACGCGAGCGGTTGCATTCCAGGGGAGGGGGGCAAGATCGATCGGCAAGGCGGGCCGGTGAAATTTGTTGGCATAATTCAAGCTACCTGGGATCCTGCTGGTATAAGAGCACGAGATTTCGCGGATCATCTGCCTTGGTGCACGGTAATTACGAAACTTCTCTATTATCTCAATTAAACGCGGCATCCCGATGGAATTATTACTTTGGCCAGGCGGTATTAATCAAACATTTGTTCCGCCCCAATCGGATTGATTCGATCCAAGTATCGACTCGATATATCGAGTTTTATTATATTTATCGTGTAATCAAATGAATCGGTTAAACGTTGAAGCAATTATTAATGGAAAGTATTAACTTTGAAATATTTTGTCACGATCGTATAATGATATTTCGCGTAGAATCGATTTCAGAGATATTTTTAATAATGCGTAAGTAACGACAATAATATTCATTCAAACTCGAATCTATTTCACGACGAGTTTGACAAAATAATATTATTACTCGTTTCACGTTGAAACGAAAAAATTGTCGAATGTACAAGTAAAACGTGCAAACGTAGTTTCTTTTTTTTTTTTTTTTTTTACAATGTATTCCTGTTTCCGATCCAACAGAGAGAAAGCACGCTGGGAAGAAATTCTGACACGCATACCAATTTCATCTTTACATACATCCACGTTGAAAACTCCGGAGAGATTTCCTCTCGGCTATGCAGAAACTTCTCGAGCGAAAATAATCTATGAAAAGAAACGCTAAGCGGTCTCGCATTTAGACATCATTCCTCCTACGACTCGCATTTTTCCCCATCCAGAAACTTTTCCTCTCCCTCGTAGGAAACGTCGATGCGTCGTAACTATCGTGTCCGTGTACGTAACTTTTAAAGTGTCGTTTACGGGGAGAAGGACGAGCCATCTCCCCGTTTTATTTCTCGCCACCTTTCTAAGTGCGAGAAAGGGGTGCAAAAGTCGATGACCAAATTCTTCCGAGAGAAGAAACTTCGAAAGAACACGCTTCCTCGCTGTTCTATCATCTACGAGGAGAAATGAATCGACTATCACAATTTGTTGATCGAAATTGATCGTAGAGGATGTTGGGGTTGTTTTCATTTACGAGCATTTACGCACGTACTCGAATCTTTTTCGCAAGAGAGGATAGCCTTTTCTCTTGGTATCTTCTTCGATTATGACCATCCCTTTTTCCTCGATTCGTCTTTTTTTCCAATCGTTTCACTGTAGATCGCTGCGTATCTATGTAGCCTCGTTACCGGAGGGGTTCGATAACGTTGCAATTTACGATGGATTTTCCTCTTGGCTGTGCATTTTATCTCGAGTTATCCGTCGACTCCTCTTTCTTTCGATCTCTTCCGTTCCACTCGAACCGTGTCATCGAGATCTAGGCCTTGTCGAAATAGCTCTGATCGTATCCGATTGGTTCATAATGGAGGGTCGTTTTTTAAATGGTGATTTAAATTACTGCAATTTTCATTGTGGACATACTTTAGAGTTGCAGATCTTATTAAAATTGGTAATGAAAATTGAAAATTCCGCTTCTAAAATTGTAGATGTTTTCCACTTTCGTTCAAGTTTAAAATTAAAGTTAATTTAAACTTTATTCGAGAAGCTCTTAAACAATTATATAAGAAAGTTGCTAACGTTATTATTCGAAAGCACGAAATTCTTCCCTGTGCATCGTTATCGTTACGTAAAATTCAACTGTCGTCCTCTTCTGTTCAATTCTCTCAAAGGAGAAGATTCGAAAGTTCGTAAATTTTCTATGAATGCATAAATTGTCTCAGAAACTTTAGAAAAATACGGCCAATATGAAGTTTCACAAGTTCGACGTAAAATAAGCAACTCGAAATACATATTACAGATCGAAATTTCAAATGTTTAACTGTACTCGTGTCTAAAAGAGATCGAACAAAAAAATTTTCCGATCCATCTCGCTCAAGACACAACGCAAATATTTTTTCAACCCATTCATAATCTTGCATTCTCATCTTGCTATAATATTTCGTGGCAACTATGCGAAGCCTCGGCTTCGAAGGCGAAATTTATTCATAACTCCGAAAACGTGTTTCGCCAAGCGTGTTTTCACGAGGAGGAACATTTTCAAACTTGGTCAAACTGCCGAGGGAAAATGTTTCGTTCAACCAGTTAAATACGCGCACGTCTTTGTACACGTCGAATCGATTAGAATAAATTTCAACTCGCGTTACATATATTTAATGCTCTCAAACTATTAATTGCTAATAAATTTGAACTGTCGTCTGATCGTAGAAATCGTTTTACTACTGGCAATCAACCAACCTCTTGTCATCCATTTTACAATTTCAAATCAATGTATGTATATTTATTTTGCAATATACACCAGTGTCTAATATTGTCAAATATACGTCTCGTTTTATTGTCAGTAGCCTATCATCGATTTTTCTACTTGATTATCTATAATGTCAATTATACGACGTACGACATTATTTATTATATATTATGGATATATTAATGGTTGATCGACAATCTTTCTACACGATGAACCGATCAGAATATTTCAATTCGTGTATATTTATTATTCAACGTATATCGTTGTCAAACGGTGGCCAAATTTTACGTTGCTCCACTGCCGTCCGACCATAGATGCCGTCTTACTACTGACAACCGACGTCGTAGTCCATCACCCACGGCCCAGCATGACGTATAGCTATTTAGCGAGGGTTAACCGCAGTTCTGTTTGTCTCTACTGTCTGCAGTACTCTGGCAGCTTTTACTTTGTGTACACTCCTGGACTCTATGCTGGACATACGCTGACCTACAACCCCGTGGTCCGCATACAAACTTCCGGAATATGTAATGCAGATTCCAAGCGATTTTCGTCGGTGAAAAACGTCGGGGAATGGTGAGCACGAAACGAGAATCTACCGAGAAAATAGGGAGGTTTGTGTACCCAAGCTTTCATGATCTCAGAAAGAAAATGTGTATCCAACATCTTTCGCGTAGAATGAGAATTCGTCAACTTTGCTGGAACGATTTTGCGCCATATTATGATCCGTATTTTTTAAGAAAGTAGAATTTAAGAATAATTTCGTAGTTTTAATTATATCTGAAAATATTGTAGGAAAGATTTTAATCTAATTTGAAAACTTCGTGTAAAAAAGTATCCCAATTTTCGTTACTTATTTTATGCAACAAGAACTCTCTCATCGATATTTATCATCATTATTAGTAATTAAAATTATCCTCGACTGGAATCGTATCTGTAATTTCTTTTGTTTTCTATTACAGAACATTTTTCGTATAAAAGTGCATTATAAAAATTGTTGTATCTCCGAAAAAAGTAGAGCGATCCGTTCCAAAATATATCTTGGCCATAAATTCGACGATTGATACGATTTTCTTTTTCTCTTTATTTTTTTTTACGAGATTCGGCAATCGAAACATTTTTATATTTCTCACTACATTGATTTCACGAGCACCCCCGTATCTCTGAAATGACTATACCCAATATCGATACAATGTATACACGGTGGGGTGGAATAACTTTAAAAAAGATAAACATAAAACGTTATACCCATCACAAACACGAAATACGTTTCAACGTAAATAACAATCGAGCTATTGATTCCCTCTTCACGATCACGCTCCTTCATCCTCGTCGTCCTTCCCTTCTTACTTCTTGCTTCTCCACACCTCGTCTCGTCTCGTCTGGACGTGTGCAACTTTCACGGATTCGCGCTCGTAAAGCTGAATTTGCCGGCAGGCAAGGATAAAAAGTGGCGGGCGAAAAAGGCGAGAAAGTGGGCGAAGGAAAAAAGGAACGAGGATGAGAGTCGGCGGGGGAGGGGGACAAAAGTTTCCCTCCTTCTATCCGTGAAAAAAGCGGCGGTTAGGGAAGGGGAGAAGGAGGAGAGGAGGAAGGAATTCTCTGGAATCGAGGTAGCAAAGTAGCTGTTCTCCTCTTGTTGGAATAATTCCAAATTCGAAACTGATGAAACAATGCGCGAATATTAATTGTTTGTTTCAGAAGGATATCAATCGTTTCCAATTGTTTGTGGAATTCAACAACGCTTTCTTAAGAATTCTTTTTTTTTTTCCTCTCTCAGATACTTTAAATCTTGGAAAAGAATTATTTGTTAGATCTTGAAAAAGAATATTCCAATCTCAAGTAATTAACAGTATGAAGCAGTGATGAAACAGTAAATTTTAATTTTTCGATTAAGGCTTTTAAAGATATGCTTAAACGTGAAATTACTGTTCACAACGTACAATTCTGTAAAATGTTACTGTTTTATATCGATCTAATTAAATTTCATTGCGAAATTCCGAGAAGAGGAAAGCATCAGCACAAACAAGTCAAAATTTTCCATGCCGATGTGACGCATGTTCGTACAGTTGAAGACCTTTTAAACACAGGCTAGCATTTAATTAAACGCTTGTTTCATTATGCGCGTATTTTCTCTGCGTTCTATTAGCGCGTGAATTTCCGGACAACGTTCAAATATAACGTACGATTAAACAAGAATTTTAAAAATACCTGAAATTCTACTTTCTTTTTTATAAAGAAAGAAAAAAAAAAGAAAGAAAAATTCACCAATCAGAAACCAATCATCGAATAGAAAGTTCTTCGCTCAAAGAAACCATGTTGAATCAAAAAATCCAAGGCGAAAAACTTCTCGTTCGATGAACCGTGATTCGCAAATTTGCTCGATCAACATTCGCCGCCCTTCCAAAAAAACGAATCGATCCTCGAGGAAGGTTGCTGGACACATTGGTTACGAATCGCAAACAGGACGCAAATGTCGGCAAATCCGAGTTTGATGAGATTCGATTCGCTTTCGTCGAGATCGATCGTTTCGAGCCGCGGCTTAATTGCCGCGATAGATAAATTCTTAGGGGCCTCTGTTGCGGCGTTTCTCAAAGCCACATTAATTCAATCGTGGTCGCCGGTTAAACGAGTCGCGGTTTGCTAACAGAGGGGGCGGGCTATTGTTATCGTGGCAAAAAAAGCGCCCTCTCGTGGCGATTAAAAGGCCTTTAAGTGGATTAAGAGACGTGACGAAACGAAAGAGCACTACGATTATTTCTTGATCAGAACCTCGATCTTTTATCGAGAAAAGAGGTGTTCAAGAGGCGTTCCTTTATTTCGAATATTTTTCTGTATTACGTGCAAGATGCTTCTCTTCAAGGAAGAATAGAAACGTGTGATTTGCCTTACCTAAGCGATTAAATGTGGGAAAAATTTGAACGATCGTTACGATTTCGTTGTTGGTTAAGGTGAAAGATTTCTATCGTTAGAAGAATCTTGATTTCGATAATTTTCAAATTATGCTTTTTCGAGACATCGTCGTGTAAAGAGAAGGATAATTTTTATCCTCCATCCTTGATCGAATGATACAGAGAATCTGAATTTATTCTAATTTCTGGTTTATCTATTTATGTAGCAACAATATTAATCTGAAATATTATTTCAATATCGAACATCATGGAATGTAAAGAATGTTTTTTTCGATCGTGCGTATACGTATATCGTATCAGTGATACATAAATCTGGTACTACGATAAAATATTAATTAAAAAAAAAAAAAAAAAAAATACGTGGAACGTAACGTTAGATTCTCGCAAATGGGATGGGGTTTGCATGTTGAAAGTTTCATTTTTTACGAGCAATTTCAACGTTGCATTGTTGCCATCGTCAAAGGTAAATGCGCGTTATTAAACAGTTTCCATTATGCCTTGAAGATGCCCCACCAAAAGAAACATCGACCTGTTCTACGCTCGCCGGATAAAAATGTAAGGAGCACGAAGTTTGAAAGTAGTTTTCATGGAACTGAAGTCCCTTATTACATACAAAGTGACTTTAGATGAACAGTAACAAGACTGACGGCCATTTTCTTCCCGGGCGCGCAATTTATGGAAGTTTGCGATTCAAAATCTTCTTATAACGAACTCCTTCGAACCTGTCATCGGAATCACGAAATCAATTTCACGAGAAAAAGATCGAACGTAGCTTGAATCGTAAATTGCTGTCGATTGCCATTGTTATTATTATTATTATTATTAATAATTAATCGAAATCGAGTCGAATTTATCAAATAAATACCCCTTCAACCCCTCTGTTCAATGCGAAGGTTCGCGCTTTGAAGTTTATTAAAAAATGCATCGTTTCGTAAAAAGATACGTGAAAATTAAACGCGCGACTTTCGTAAAATAAATTGCAACTTGAAATTTTAAAGGGATTTGCCATCCGATTCAACTAAATTGCGAAAAGGCTCGATATTCGCGAATCTTTATATAAAAAAAAAAAATCTCTCGAGTACCGTGTTTTAAGCTGAATATCTCTCTCTCTCTCTCTCTCTCTCTCGCTCTCTTCGTAATATTTTTCTCGTTAAAACGTTTTTTAACTAGATGTACATCACTTTGATACAGTTTCCTACCCGCGAAACTTAAAATTACGTTAATCATTTAAGAATATTACAGTACGAAGCAAGATTCAATTAATTCGGTCATATTTCTCTGGAATGGGGGTGGATCCCAAGTTCTTAATAATCGCGTCGTTAATTATATCGAGTTTCATACGCTCGGGATACTTAAACCCCCGTTAAATTTTCATCCTCCGTTCAAGTTTAAATATAATTTTAACACCGATTAAACAGATTTAACGACATC
Organism: Apis florea; assembly: GCF_048593485.1. Classification (NCBI taxonomy): domain Eukaryota; kingdom Metazoa; phylum Arthropoda; class Insecta; order Hymenoptera; family Apidae; genus Apis; species Apis florea. The sequence continues at coordinate 295,582 of NW_028256599.1, read as the reverse complement.
CCGTTTAATTTAATACGCATTATAAGTATTCAAACGATCCGTCAAACACGTTGTTTTCATCGATTTAATAAAAATTCATTTAAACTCGCGAGCAGAAGCAGATTTTTAGATTGCTCAAAAGCTGATCATATTTTCATTCGTTGCTATTGCTTGATCGAGACTCATCGTCACGACACGAAAATAATTTAGAGAAATTACGAAGATTAAAATAATTATCTTTCTACAATATTTTCAGCAAAATTATACAAGAAAATCTCGCGAATATTACGTTGAACGACACTTCGAAGATCGTGTGTGTTTTAAATTTCGAATAAAATAAATTTAAATGATATTTAAATTTCAAATTAATGCTACGGAATTTCCTAATATCTAAGATTCTTGAGAAGTCCTCTTAAGAAGAATTTCTCGTAAAAAGTTCGATGAAACTATATCTGCATATATACGTCATCTACGCCCACAACTTAAAGGCAAACAAGTACTTTCTCAGTTTTCCAATAGGAAATAACAGGAAACGTCTTTCCCCGACGATACAAGCATTCCTATCGCGTATCTCGAGTTAAATTCGATTCGAGACATCGCGTCTGCTTTTGAATGAGGTTAACTAACCGGAATTGACGCGTAGACAGCCGCGTTTCAATGGGCCACGAATCAGATCGAGAAGGAGGTACGCGTTGTCCCTTTTCGATCTTTCGATTCCACGTGGATTCGGGCGGAAATGATGCGAGCACTATCTTTAATCGAATGTGAGACGACGCTTTTCAGAAACGACCTCCAAACGGCTTTTGATCCTTTTATGAACGACTCGCGTGCTTGCAAATTCAGGAAATAGAACAGGAGAGAATCCCACGTCGGGAATGTCGATTCGAATCTAGCTCCTGCGATTTCCAAAAACTCTGATTGTTTATCGTCGGAGCGTAGATGATGATCGAGCAGGAATAATTTTTAATGACTGACGATGATAATGCAATGATGAAAAATCTTTTAAATATATAGATCGTGGATAAATATATTAAAATATATCAATGAAAAAGTGTTCGTGTAATTTCAACACGATGGTATCGAACAATAGCGAATTAACATCACATATATTCTTATTCTTATTTACACGTGATATGAAGATTATATCTCATTTCATTTAGAAAACATTAGAGATTTTTCATCCTTAACAAAAAGATCGGGGGGAAACGTTATAATATAAGATCGTATAAATTGGAGGAAAGTGGATTGCTGCCGGATCAAAAGATGAAAAGAAAACAAACAGAGCAAGGATACAAACAAAGATTTCCCTAATTCATTTTATACCTCGATGTTTCCATTCAAACGAAAGAAACGCAATCCCTTTAAATGCCTGTAACTCGAATCTAAACGAAACCAATTATTAAATATTAATTATATTTTTATTCGAATAAAAATCAATATCTAATTTTCGTCAAAAATACGCACACACCTTTCTTCCTATTACAAAAATAAAAAATACAATTGCATTTCGATTCACTTCGAATTATAGATAAAATACTCTCCTCGAAATCGAAACGGCTGCTGCAAATTAACGACGTAACCGGTGACAAATCGCGAACACGGCCGACAAAGCGAGAAGAAACTCGGGAAATCAATTTTCTCTCGCCACGAACGGAAACGTGAAAAATTATCGAGTTAAGAAAAAAAAAAAAAAGAAGAAGGAAATAAAGGGGGTGCGAGGTCGAGTTGCCAGAGAAAACCAGAGAGCCTCGCCTCGCGTGCGAGAGAACGAGCTCACGAAATTGATCGTGGGGGAGCAAAAGTTTGGGAACCATGCGTCATCTTAATTGGCTTAATGCCGACAAGTTACAACGCTACACACACAGCCACCCTTCCCTTCTATTTTCCATCCTCCATGCCTCCGTTTCCTTTCCACCATCAGGCGCAACCACGTTTTAAGGGGAGAATGGAATCATCCGCAAGGTTTTTTCGCGGCAATTTTCACGTCCTCGTGGCTTTCCACCAGCCTTTTGTGTGAAAACGATCTCTTGTTGCGCGTGCAAATGCCTCGTCTGGCGTACAGGTCGAGTGTCTATCTACGCCTCGTGTGTGTATTCCCTCCTCTTTACGATCTCTCCAATTTTTTTCTTGGGGCGAAAAGCGGTGTCTCTGAGTATCGGTGTCTCGTCGATTTATCGTCGTGTCTCTGAGTATCGTGTCTCTGAGTGTCTGTGCGAAGCCGAGAAATTGAGAGGTATTGCTTTCGCGAGAGAGCATTACAAGGAAAGAATAGAATTTTCGATTTCTTGGATCGCAGTTTCCCTTCTCTTAATGTCACAAATTACTAATTAATCGTTACAATTATCGTTAATCCATCGAACCGAACTAATCCAAACTTTTCAAAGCTTATCTCGACGATCAATGGCACGTTTCCCCCTCAACATCCCCTAATGAACATCCGCGTTATCAATATGATACACGTGAGCGTGATACACGAGCGCGAGAAGCATTAGAAGTCGTGAGGCTGATAGAACACGAGGCCGAGGTGAGTAAATTACACGGCTCTTTTGATCTCAACCCTCGCGAACTTGGTCGGACGACTTCGGATATCTTTTTCCATGCCATCGGCCCTTCCATTCCTCTCTCCGTCTATCTGGACGTCAAAGAGCGCCCCGACCCTTCCCTTTTTCAGGGGACACCCATTACACGAGGGCTGTTTTATTGATAGGCGCGACGTTGAAAAGAGGAGGGAGGCACTCCTTGGATCAATTGCTGACTTTCGATGATTTGTATTTGGAAGAAAAGGGAAGAAGAATATTTCGAGGTATCATTTCTTTTTTCTATTTTTGTAATTGTATGTTCAGCCTTTGCGAAAAATTATTTTATGGCATAATATGTCTGGACGAGTTACATAAATGACGATACAAAAAATGCTCGATGCATTTTGCGATGCGGAATAAAAATGAAGGGATTATTTCGATAATTAAATTTTTTACAAATTATCGATGGCGAGATAAATATCAAGATACGTGAACGGTTTTATATATATATATATATATATATATATATACGTGACTGGCTGTTAAAGCAATAACTCTAGTCGAGAGAAATTCTTTTTCGAGAGAGGGTATAAATCCCCAAAATATATTACGCCTTCTTCGACACTTTCCCCTTACTACCTTTTTATTATTAACTCTTAAGATACGGTTATTGCTTTTCGAATTTAACTATGATATTAAATAAATTTTTAGAGAGGAAAATGAATGGAAGAAATAAAATAGATTCGATTTAATTGTTTGCTATGTACGCAGCTCCGCCATCACTTGACTGTGACGACAGATTCTGAGAAATTAATTATGCATGCGTCCAATCAACAATGTCATTATGGACATTGCTGTTGTATTGAGAAATATCGAAAAGGTAAACTGCTTCATCGATGACATTACGTTACTGTTAACCTACGAAAAGCAATCCTATCAATTTTCATTTCTCTTCGCAAGAGTTTTATAAAAAATTTTATCTAAATTCTTTTACCATTGAACTGTATATTATTAGTACAATTGTCTTCTCTGTTAAAATTATTGATATGATTCAAATAAAAATTGAAAGTTTAACGAATAGAATATAAAATTTTTTAATTTTTCAAAATCCCACTTAATATAAAAATTTAATATCTATTTTATCATTATTAATTGATAAATTATTATCAATATCAATCCATTGTTCCCGCAAAAATGTATTAACAAGAGATAATTACGTTACCAATTTAAGACGATTTCGAGTCGAAAAGATAAACTTAGAATCACCACGAGTTATCGTTATCGCGACATCGTTTTCAGTCCAGAAGGATTTCGACGGGGAATTACGGATGACGAGCTCATTATGGCGGTAACGAAGCCGGAAAATTAATTTATCGGCCGAGTGGAATCACGGATTGCGTTGTTTAATAGCCGCAGCGCGAGGGAAACTAGAAAGCCGGAAGCGTGGTGCGACCGGAAGGTTGAAACTTGATTACCGCTCCGAGCAAAGATATCGTGGCTGATAACGAACCTGCTTTATCGCTTTCCAGTTGAATGCATCTCGTGGATCGATGAAAAAAGTAATTTCGTTCGATCGCGCCAACTATCTGACTACGATCTCGGCGAAAATACAGGTGGAAATAATTTTTCGATCACACCGTGAATCGTACCGTGCTATTAGTAGCGCGTTTTATTACGACCAGCTTAATCAGAATCGTCTTTTTACAAATCTATAATGACTTTTTGCTGTGTTCAGATTAAGCTTGAAGATAATCAATTTTTTTCAAACCGTCAAAATTTGATGATTCGCGAAAGGGGAAAAAAATTCGACGATATTAATCTTGTTGCGACTGGAAGGATGAACCGTTCTCAAAAATCCTCGAAAAGTCAAAATGGCAGTGAAACGAAATCCCGAAAGCTGCAATAGTAGACCAAAGTCGTTAAAACTGATGGGATGTGCTATCAAAAATGGCACTTTATCTTTATTTCTACAAAAATAATCTTGGGAAAAGATTTTCTTTCCTATTCATTTTATTACTTCTACCTAAACTCTGTCGTAAAAATATATTTCTCGCAAAAATTACTTTTTCAAAGCTAATTCCATCCAATTTCTCGCCTATCTATAACCCAAAGATTCGATAAATTTCTAAAATCTTCTCTTAAAATCGAGGCTGGAGAAAATTTTAAACAGTTTGAGAAATACTTTATTAAATATACTTCAAAGTAGAGTGATTATTTCTTTAAATTTCTATTTCGAAGAGAAATGTATTTTCCCTAATCCCGTTCAATTCATCATTGAACACGCGCAATTATCTAAGAAAAAAACAAGCGCCCTCCTCTCTTTTTTGTTTACGATCAAGAACGAGAAAAATATCTCCACGAATCCATAATCCATAATCTTCGTAACCGAGTATCGAGATTTCTCGAAACGATTCGAGAGCAGGGCTATAAAAGGAGAGCGCGGTTCTTTTCCCTCTACAACCCTCTCGAAACAAATAACTGTCGAAAATGGCGATAGGCGACTGTCGAACGGTCAAAGCGCAATAAACGCTCGAAAGTTTGGCATTCGATAGCTTCGTACCCACCACGAAACGGCGCGATCCGTATCGACAAGAAACACGCCTGTGTTCGTGGTTATTCGCGTGCACGTACGTGCATACAGGGTGTTTCATTTTTTTTTTTTTTCTATCTAATGTGATACAGCGAAGCATCTTGCGGGGAAAAGGTGTCACGAAAAAAAGAAAAGAAAATATATCCTTAGAAAAGTTTTGATAGGCATAAAGGGATGCATAAATGGAAGGCTTTAATTTTTTATCTCTTCTTATGAAATGGAATCGTACAATTTTTCTTTATAACTTTCTTGTAATATTTCTTAATATACTTTTCTTACAAGATTCACTGTAGACGTTTTAGATAAAACAAACACCCCGTATATATGTGCGTGTAACGAGAATAGGCTCGGAAAATTGACCGATAAAGATTGAATTCCGATATCCGGATTGGTTGATTGGCAACCAAAATATTGACGAAGATTCGACATTTTGATGAAATTCTCTCTTACTTCTTTTAATTATCATGTTTGTCCCTTTAGAGATTGGCTGGATAAAAAAGAATAAATCTCGTGGAAAATTAAAATTTAATTAAAAAAGAATAACAATAATAATAATCGTTGGATGTTCTATTTTTAAATTTTTAAACAAGAGTTTACCTTGGAAATAAACGTTTTTTAATTTCTGCGAAAATAAAAGTACAAGTTTGATAAAAAATTTTGGCGAATTTAATTTAGGGAAAAAAATTAATATAATGCCAACCTACTCTCTAATATTTTTTCCGTTAAAGATAACTCTCATTGCAAATTTTAATTTCAACTTTGTTTCTTGGAGAAAAGAAAAGAAAATTAATGAAAACTTCTTGTTTCTTCTCCTCTAGGGCGTAATATTTATCATTATATCGATACACGATATTTGTGTGCAAAACAAAGATAAAAAAATTAACGTATAACAATAACTTCTTACTTTTTCATTGTTCCGTTCGCTTCGAAAATAAAATGGTAGGAAACTTTCATTCGATTGGAATCAAATCGTTGAATTAAACTAAAGCATTTGCAAGTGGTTTCACCTTATAAGTTAAACAGTCATCGTATAAATTTAATCTTGTTTCAAGACCAGCAAGACTAGCAGGGTTATCCTCGTTTGAAGATGCATTAAAATAAACCGAACACAGTCAGCAAAGTACACGCTGCAAATGAATGTTTACCAACGGTCTATACTACGACTGGCGTTTCACATCCATTCTAATGAATCTAACATATCTTGATCACGAGACAAATTTTCCTTGATCAATCTTTAACGAATATCGATCTGAAAATATACACAGAACAATCTTCATCAATTTAATAAAACGTCTAATAACAATTTCTCAGAGAAATACTAATTTGATTCCAACGAAACGTACAAAATCATTTTTCTCGGATATCGTTTTAAAAGCGATATAATTTATGAAATATATTTCAATATTAAAAATAACTAGAATCGAAAAATGGAAAAAAGAAGAATTGTTCTTTTTTGATCTTAATAAATTCTCTTAAAAGACAAAGATATATATATATAGATAAGACAGAAATATTCATAAAATTTCCACGTAACATTCACGGTTGTTAAATACACATCCATTTAATTTTCATTTATCCGTATCATCGCCATAATCTCGCACTCGTAACTTCCACTCAAACGAATCTAGCCTATTTAACTCACAACTAGACAATCCTATTCATGAATGAATTAAAACTTACGATCCCCACATTCGAGATACACTGGACACTGATTTCACAGTGCTAATATTTGAACGAAAAACGTAGTTCCATCGTCGAAATTTCGCCCTGACCGTTTCACACTCGTGGATATCATCGAAATTTCGCACGTACTGATATTCCCTTTTCAAACTAATAATTAGAAAGCGTTCGTGGAAAATCTATACGGATCCATATCGATCGGATCTTTCGTGGAACGAAAAATTAGTATGGAAATTTAATTTTTTCTGAATGGAAAATAATGTTGGGAGGAAATGTCTATGCACAATGCAATTGTCTAATCCTTTCGGCTATGAGGTGCGATATCTCGATTCTGAGATCATCAAATTTGTTCGAATGGGAAATCGAGTATGGAAATGTTTTTCGAATAGGAGACAATGGAAAGAAAATTTTGAATGTTTGATGTATCGTTTTGTGCGAGCACGATTTTTCGAATCGTCCATGAATCGATTCATATTTCACGTTTTCCAGAATTTACCTGGAAAACCTAGAAATTTTCGATTTTTGTTTCGTCCAAGTTTAATTGTAAAAACTGCGACTGGAAAGTTCCTTTTGTGGAATCAAACTGGTGAGCTATATGAAACGACAGGAGTTTTTAAGTCGGGAATTAATGAGAAAAGTTTTGAATCTGGAATATTCATGTAGAAATTGGATTGATTTATCGATCGTGGCTTTTGGCCGAAACTTGCCAATTTATGCAAAATGCTTTACAGCGGTTCGTACTTAGCCACTACATTTTATATTCGCTTGAAACTCACGATTTGACTGCCGAAAATCTTCCGTTTCTGTGATCAAATGGATTTTCAATTTCCAAATATATTCCTTTATTTCTAAAAATACGATAGTTTATAAATTATCTGAAATATGCAATTGCAATAATTGAAATATAATAATCCAATTCATACGAATAGATTATACTTAACTATGATTACATTGTAAAAAAGAGCATGTATCTTCTGCCGTATAATATAGAGAGCTCATTTTCCACGCCCAAAATACGCCTTTTTATTCTCCCTCAGGTCTCGATTATTCGCAGGGTCTCGAGGTTAATCGAGATTTCATTGTAACAAGATTTTCCCTAATAAGAATTTCCCTCGGCAAGAAGATCTTTATTTACCTATTATACCAGAAACGAAATAAAAAAAAAAAAATAAAAAGAAAAATGAAATTTCGCGATGTTCGTGGCATAATTATTATCCTAAATGTACCGACAATAACTTTCGTCTCTCTTTCTCTCTCTCTCTCTCCCTCTCTCTCTCCCTCTGTCAATTCAAATTTTGAAATTCAACAGAAACACTGAAATCTATCATCGATGGCTTTTCCCTAAAATTAAAACGAATCGAGAAGCATGGAGACTAACCGCACAAAGGCATAAATTTTTTTTTTTTTTTTTACGAAAGAAGTTGGCAGAAGCTTACCCCAATGGACGGCCATTACGCTGAAAGCTTTCCAAAATTGTAAATCAAGTAGAGGATAGAAGCAGAGGATCAGGTGGTAAGTCGAAAAAAGTTTTCCCGTGTCGAGAGGTTGTCGATTCTCGAATCGACGAGAAGCACACCGAACATCTGCTACATGGCACCGGCCCATCACCCAGTCGATCCGAGTTTCTTGCTGCTTACTCGCCCCCACCCCCTCCGTCTTCCTATGCCCGCGACATTCTTTCCCTTTTTCCCCGGCTGTCTGCGACAATGCCGCAAGAAAATCCCGCAGATTTTCCTGGATTTCTCGAAACCACCGACCGAAAGATGGTCTCTCGACGCCACATCGATCCTGAAACGTCAAGTGTGTTAAGCTCGATCCAGAATTACCACCATTGACTACCGTTTGAATCCAATTTCCCTCTGACTTCGCCTCTGATTTCGCTCCAACGTGTCGGCCAAACGTTTATATCCGAATTATATGACGAGGACGGATGATAAGACACTCGTGTTTCCTTTTCTTTCCTATTTGGCTTCGCGCAAATTTGAACAGTTCTCATGTACGATGATTGGAACGAGTATTTTTACATCGTGGTTATTAGGTGGCAGGTAAATAAGAATTTAATAAGAATTTTATAAAAAGTCTGATACCTAATGAAAATAAAATCTGATTAATTAAGGTTTAAAATGTTAATAACTACGATACGCAAGTAGCTTACCACAAACAGGATAATTCTATCTACAGAGAAATAGATTAAAAATGTGCAAATCTGGCTAATAATTCTTGGCTAGCAGAGGCTATTCTACGTCCAGAAACGAGCAAAAAAAAAAAAATGTACAATAAAATTTTTCCCATTAGAATATAAATCTGTGGAATTTACCTTCGTGGGAAGAATTTTTTTTTCGCGAATTTTTTTCACAGATTGCTGCGAGAAAAAATATAATTCTTTGGTACCATTTTTTCGTTGATTTCTCCTTTGAATTTAAAAAAAAAAAAACAGCGAAATTAATTAAAATTCTTACAATTCCTCAAAGAATTATATTCAAGAATCCATTCGAAATCGATTTGTAAGATTTATATCGCAACAATCACTTTTTCAACATTAATTTTCCGATGAAATTGTTTCCAGAAATAAGTCGCGCGGGTGGGGAAGATTGAAGGAGTTGGGATTAGATTTTTCACGTAAGTAAACTTCGCCACATCTGATTTATAGCGAGAATTGTCCACGAGGAGGGTAAACGTGACGGAAATGAAATAAAGTTTTTTCAAAGGAGCGGTCAAACAATGCCATGTTTATCCTCGAGGAAATGTGTCAATAACAATTGGTTTCGACGTTAACGGTGAAGTTAAGTGGCAGACGCACCGTCAGAAACGATATTTAACGAAGAAAGCTTTCGAGATGAAGGTTCGAGAAAAGCTTTTAGTTCTATTGCGGCAACCAGAAATTGCTTTAATTCATCCTTGCGGCGGGATAATCTCATAAATGAAAAACAACAATCAACGCGAGTCGTCCAATTTCGTAAATTGTTCTTTCACCCTTTTTTTCTTAATTAACGACGTTTCGATTCATCACCTGAAACTGGTAACACTGGTCGGTAATTCTTCAAAAATATATACGTTATTTCGTGGAAAAGTGAAATCAAATGAAAAGAAACGTGTCGAATATTTCTCACGAATTTGTGAAAAAAGGAATGATTGGTTATTGCACGTGTAATATTTATTCTTCTTTTTTTTACTCGTTTTTTATTAGTACATTTAAAATTCATTCCGTGTAAAAATATTGGACGAGTGTGTGTTACACGTGTATCGTAAAGAAATCAAAGCGAAAAAATTGGAAAGCGAAACGAAGATCGAAAAGAGAAATTTTTCATGTTCATGCGTGTAATTGATGAGCACCATTGCCCGAATTTCACGTATGCAAATGTGAAACCTCAAAATTGTGCATGCATACTTTTATCCGACATTTCACGTGAAATAGAAAAAAATCAAGCATTTTTGAGCAGCCCGCTTAACATTTCATTTTTCCTTTCTTTTTAATATTATTATCCGGCATAACGCTACCTCTCCCTCCCTCAGCAAAATGTACGGATGTAATTTTACGATGGAATTGCGCAAAACATTTTTTTACGTTCTCGTTTCATCACAAAAAGATGAAAGGATCATACCGTCTTAACCAAGTTTCAAAAATGAAATTTCTTTTTTTTTCGCAAAATTCTACACTACATATTTAATACTTTAATTTTCCCTGCTGCCATTTTTTCATATAATAACATATGCAATTAAAATTTATTTAAATTTTGTTCCTACGATTCATCGAAAATTCAAAAACTATAATTCACTCACAATCTCTGTCCTTACCTTAACCAAAAAATTTATTTTAACAAAAAAGAAAAACTATTTTCAAATGCTCAAAATTCCCAAGGATCAAAAAACTTTTTGACCAATTTTTTTCAACTGATCGCAATCTTAAAAGTTTTCCACATACTTTAAATATTCCAATTCACGAAATAAAAAAAAAAAAAAAAAAGAAAAAAGAAAAAAAAGATTCAGCGAAACAAAATTAATTTCACACGTTCTCGAAGTTTCTTTCATCCTCTTCTCTTTTTTCTCCATCACGAGTATCCAATAATTAAATAATCCGAACAACTGCAATCGCGTAATCGCGTGACTAACAGAGGCCATATTGTCCACGATCAACATCAAATTTCATTGGCCGGCATTTAACGAGGCTTATGGACAGGATTATTCAAATTTCCGGAGTAACAACTAGCCCAGGAGGAGGAGGAGGAGGAAGCGGGGATCGCCGCAAGCTCGTGCGCAAATAAAAGAAAAGCCTCGGCTGGTGAGAGACCGATAGGACGGACACGGAACAGGGATGGACTTTGATTAAATTGCTTTGGCGCGAGGTCGAGGTGGAGAGGGGGGAGGGGTGAGAAAGAGGATTTCGCGACAGAGAGACCGGATGGATCGGGGATAACGAGAAACAACGGGAGAGGAGAGTGAAAAAATCGAGGAGGAGGAGGGGAAGGAAACGGAGGGAGGAAAAACAATGGAGATAAGGGAGGAACACTATTTCCTCGATTTAAAGAGAAGTTCAAGTGGGTATCGTGTCATTGGGGGAAGGAAGCTTTCCTGGTGAATGAGGGGGAACGAAAAATGTAAGCTCGAAAAACTCTAAAAGAGAAAATAAAAAGAAGGGGAAAGGAAAGAAAACCGAGGACTTTTCAGGAAGTTTTTAGCATCTATACACCGATTTAATTTTGCGCGCAACAAGAAAAGTTTGTTGTAAATTACCATTGTTCCTCCGGTGTATTACAAAGGAAGAAACTTGACGGAACTTTGCGGTTGTTTCTTGAGCAAAGAGTTTGTAAGCTTTCATGTATTCTATATATATATATATAGAATAAGAAAGAATAAATAAGTTGAATTTTAATAGTGAGTTATATTTGCGACGAGGTAAAGGGAAACGTTTGTCACTATTCGAGCCAATCGATCATTCAAAAAATATATAAATTATCGATTATCGAAATTACTAATAATAAACAAAACAAATAACGAAACCGGATCTAATCTTGAATCAAATGTGCGATAATTGATTCCCAATAATTGTTAATTAATTAAGTTTCTGACTAATAGATTATTTTACACGCAATATACTTATATCATGCAACGAAATTCGATATTAAAATTTTATTATACAATATAATTATTGCTAATTAATACTGTGCATAGAAAATCAAATTTACAAATATTGTCAATATTATAACTTTACTTCGCGCAATTACTTACAAATTGAAATTAATGGAAATGAATTTGTATTGCAATTTAAACATTTGCCAAAAATTATCATTGCAATAATAATAATAATGAAATTACAATATTTCTTCAATTATTAAACCTAATAAATAATTTAGAATCACCAACAAGGATATACATATTATCGTTAGATATTATATTTCCGAATTCCGATATTTCTTCCAAGAAAAAGGAACAAAAATTTCGCGATTTGCAAACGTGAATAATGAATAAGGAAAAATATAATCAAACTATCCTCTCCCCAACATCAAGAAAAATAAACAAAAACTTTACGATCTACAAACTTCTACTAAACGGAATTATTTCCCCCGAAACTAACTGCCAAAGGAAAGGAGAGCTAAATCCGGGACTAAGGTTCAATTTTACTCGAATCCGCGAATTCTCAGCAGCTCAACGATTTAATTTAGAGTATTCAGAGCACTCGTTAGAAGTTAATACGGCCCCGTTAGCGTTTTGCGCGTTTATTTTCAATTTTCCTCCCTTAAGCCCTCCCCCCGCCCCTCTCCCCTCCCACACTCTTTATTTCTCTCTCTCAGTGTTGGCAACGAAAAGCTTTCTTCCGCAACAGTTCTACCTCCGTCCTAGGTAGAGTCGTTTCGTTTGGGCGCGTTTTCCCCCAAGAGAAGGCGGACACCGTTCCGCGAGCGGAATTTTAAGCGGGTAAGATCCAGGAAATTAGGAAGATTTGATCAGTCGGCGCTGGAATTACAAATAATCTCATTATTGTGGCGGAGCAGTGTCGAGACAGTCGCGATTTATATTGTCGAATCTCCTTTTTGTTCGCAGAGAGAGGAAGAGAGAGAGAGAGAGAGAGAGAGAGAGAGAGAGAGAGAGAGAGAGAGAGAGAGAGAGAGAGAGAGAGAGAGAGAGAGAGAGAGTCATTAGACGATTTAAATTGAGCTCCAATGGGTCTACGGTCAATAACTCTTTTCGAAAGGGTTATTTCTTTTCTTGAGCGAAGAAGAAGAGGATAAAGGGTTGAAGATAACAGTGGGGCAAATATTTTTTTAAAGAGCGAACGAGAGCAGTCACAATGAGACTGATAATTGTAAAAATGTCTCTTCTTCTCAGAGGAATTGTTGGGATCTTTTTGCATTCGTGGTGAAAAATTTGTATTGGAGAAAATAACATAAAGTGTATGCACGAGGTGGGTATGTTTAAATATGCTGATGATTATTTGGACAGATTATACGTTCTAAAACTGAAAGAAATAAAATGAAAAAAACTACAACTTTATACTCGTAAAAAGAAAATTTTTCTAAATAAAATTATATTTTACATATCTGTATGTATACTTGCCAATGTTGATGTATTAAATGGAACGCTATAATTTTTAAGGTATCCTGTTTGCTCACCTAATCTAGCTTAACCACGAATGAATCTATTAAATAAATTAAGAACTCTTTGCTCGCTTAGATATTCAACGACATATACTTTCCCTGACAGAACACCATTAGAAACTTACAGACAAATGGTTTCATAGTTTGAACAGTTTGTGAATCAAACACGAGTTCAATTTTAGCTCAAATCTAAAATATTGCAAAACTTTTTTCGACAGACTGCATTCACTATTCGAGCTTCACACTTTCTTCTTACTAGTTCCATTCTACCAAATAAAAGTTTCTTCATTCAACTTCAATATAAATGCAAATTGCAACTTTACCTTAATTCTTCTCGTTGTATTCTTCTAGACGTCATAAACATAAAGTAGAATAATTCACACGTAACTTGACATTTTAGAAATGAATTTTATCTTTTTGATCTACTTTTGATCCAAGAGATGGTAAAAATCGTTTTACAAAATAAACGAATAATAATGATTAAATCGTATTAAAATATTATTTTATTTTGATACAAAGATTTAAGGCAAAACTTATTTTACAGCTGAACTCGATATTCTACAATTATTTTCTACTTTTAACAGTAAAAAAATTAAATATAAAATATCAAATACCTGAGCTGTTTGACTCTCAAAAGGTTAAGTGAAAGAGTACACCGATATATCGTATACCAACATAGCTTGAAATTCTCACAAAATTTGTTCTACCAAGAAATTACCATCTCCTACCCTTAAATTCCACGATCAAAGCAACCTAAAGTCAAAACGAATTTTTAATGATCATGTCCTTTTGCCCACGTCCTCATTCTTGTACCCGAATCATTAACAATTTAACCATTAATCCGTCTAACTCAAAGAATATAATATCTAATTATCTCATTTTACCAAAATTTTTCTTTTCACCTCGTTCATCGTCCAAAAATAAAAATTTTACGAAACGCAATAACGTTTCTCCGATAAAACCAACATAAGATTCGAATAAAAAAATTTAAACATTCATTATTTAACTCGAGCTCACATTAAATCCTAACATCTACATCAATTGCCAAGAATGTTAGACGATTAATTAGATCAAAAAGCTATGGATGTCGAGCGATTTGTCTTCATCGAAGAGACGACTTATCAGATTGACACGATGCGCGCCAAGAAGAGAGATCGGTTGATAGAAGAAAAAGCGAAAATGAAAAGGAAAGACAAAGGAGGGTGGATTTGCTACGTACGTGGTGGAAAGAAACACGCGCTATATTTTACCACTATCCGTTTGGCTATCGAGCCATTCATCAATTGTTTTATAATATCACAACGTCGTTTGTCAATGTTTTTGTCCCTGATCCCTGAGAAACGTTATCGGAAGCCGTTTACGTTTCGAGTAAAAGGGGAAACAGCTGCTGAGAAAGCTATACAGTTTTTTTTTTGGAAACCAATCGTTAGCTGTCCATGTAGAAAATTATAGAAATTTCTCTTCTGTATCGAAAATCTAAATTGGATGACGAAATTAAGTGGATTTTTTTTTATTGTTATTGTTACATTGATTTCGTTTTGAGGATTTGGAAAAAATACTGTTTAAGAATAAATTGATCTTGACTCTCAAGTCAAGAATAATAAAAATAAAAAGATGTTTTGAATGAAATCTTTACAAAATTCGAATTTCGAAAGATTTTTTGTGATTGAGATTATTATATCAAACAAATAAAAAAAAAGGAAAGGAATAAGTTAAATGATCGATAAGATGAAAGCTATGAAAATTTTTGAACATTTAGTACATTTTTTCATTCTACTGTTCAGTTCAAATTCACCCGCGATTCAATTTTGATTCAAAATAAAAATTAAATTCGCTTCTCGAATAAAATTTAGATGTTAATTGCTTGTCCGTTAAACAGTTTAATTCAGGAATTTCTATGGAACAATAGAAAATAATGGATTCCATATTATCCGCAATATTAATCTCCAGCTATGCGATTTTCACGCGAAATGTAGGTAAACCGATATGTAGCTTAGTTACTTGTTCATGACGTAATTTGATTACTTTAAAGACTACCATTACGCTAGTTGACACGAAATTGCGGTAATCGGTCAATTAGCGTGGTTTAATCATTCGCAGGTCTGCCAATCAGTGCGCCCTTGTATCCGATTTAGATCAATACGTGACATAGAATTTGGTTTAACATTGCAGTCAACACATAATGCCGATCATTAATACGAATAACGCTGTATAATCAGAGACATCAAAGCACTCTATATACTTTCTATTTTAACCAAATATATAACGCGAAATACGCAAACACCTTCAAAATATCAGATGTTTCGCATAATTAGGCTCACTCCTTAAATGCTTGAACCTTTCGAAGATAGAAAATAGAAAAATATCTCGTTGAACGATGGAATGAAGATCGAAGTAATTTCTATATTTTTTCAACTTTAATTTTGAAAAAAAAAGGATTAAAGTACTTAGAAAAGAAATATTTTAATTCTAAGTAAAATTAGTTAGCGCGTGAAGAAAAACTATTGTAAATCTAAATCAAAATTGAAATATTTTATAATATAATCGATTTACGACACAGGTATAATATGATATATTTTTTTTTATATAGAAAAAATAAGAAAACGTATCGATCGGTCTATAAAAAAATATCTACTATGCAATTTATAAAAATAGAATCGACCTTGAAATCTTCAAACCTTTATCTTTTAATTAAATTTAATTGAATTATTGAATTAAGAGGAATTGATAAATAACCGCGTGAAGGGAAATAAATCCCCAAATTTATTTTTCTAAAAACCATGTCTAATACATAATCATACAATACACAATATACAATAATATAATATATCTTCTAATAATATAATAATTAATAAATCTCCGTTCGAGACTTACAACAGCAATTTTCCACTCCGTAAGTACCGAAATCTATCTACCAGTATAATCAAACCCATCGTAATTACCAATCCATCGATCATTAAATCACGCTAACGCGTATTCTACACCGTGTCCGCAACTAACCCGTTGTCCCAATTCCGATCGACACGAGTGTGATCAGACCAAAAAGAGGTAATGTCTCACGTTGATCCATCATCATTTCGAAACGATCTCGAGACCGTTTTGTTCAACTGTCCGTCAACGACCACCGCCTCGATTCAACGAAACTCAACCTGCGAATACCAATGATTCGTTGAACCGACCTACGATTCTATGGAAGAATTCATCTTGGAAGGAAGGAAAAGGGGAACTGATGACGAGGGATAATAAGAACTCGTTAGAATCCCCTCCCCCCGCCCTCCCCCCTAGCCGGTAGATTTTGCGGAAGAACGAGTTCCTGGCCAAATTCCGCCAACTTTTTCCACCCTGTTCCACACGCTCTGTGAGATCAGCTTTTTAAAATGCCGGTAATTTCCATTTTTAACGAGCCGGGATGAAATCCCCAGGCGCCACGTCAGATTTATCTTCCTCGGTCTAACGACTCTGATCGCATAAGGGAAATTAATCGTGTGAAACTGGAGGGAAAAGCTCCGCTAGACTTTTCTCGCTTGTTTGAGGAGAGGGAGAGAGAGAAGGAATTTCGTTGAAAACATGGCGAAAAAAAGAAGACATCATCGACCACGAGGATAATGCCGAGGGATACTTTGGTAAAATGCAAATGGTGAGTAGCTTCAATGTAATAATTTTTTATCTTGATTCGTCTAACTTGTATTTTCAACTTTTTTAAATTTATATGGATAATTATAGATAATGAAATGATTGGTATTTTGATTGCGAATGATTCGATAAGAATTTATATATTCGATATTAATCCGTTTACGCACATTTGTGGCGCGTCAATTATAATGCTTCGACATTATCAATTGAATTAATCTATATAAATGCGTTCCATGTTGTTATATAGATGTTATTCAATCATTGATTTCAATTTAACTAATTAACTTCTAATATAATAATGGAGAATTCCATTGATAAAAAGAGGAATTGTCATCTCGAAATCTCGATTTACTCTAAACTAAAATTATACCACAATTATTATAAATTTTAAATCGAACAATTGTTTTAATAATTATTAGCAAAGATGTATATAATTATTTTATCGTACCAAATAATATCACGTTAATATCTACGATAATTTATTATGAAAATCTTCAATTTTCCTCTCAATTGTATTTAACTTCTCCCCCTCCCCCCCCCCCACGTTTGATTTCTATAAACGAATTTGTCTTACAGCTGCGTGTTGGTACGTCGGATCGTCGAGACGAGGGGAAAAAAATCGAGGCAATATCGGACAAGACAAGACCTCAAGGGAATACGTACACGAAGAAAGGATGAAGGGGATCTCGCTTGTGCAACTTTCACGGACTGACCCTTCCCGTTTCCCTTCCATTCATCGAAACTCAAGATCCGAGTTTCCTGGTGAGCACTCGGTGAAGAAGAAAATAACGAACGAATGAAACGCGAAACTTGGGCTATCCGGCTTAAAAGATTAACCGAAGTTTCGGCATCATTGTGCACGGGATTGCCCTTACATGGGCGTTAACGAGATGAAAGCTCAAAGCAGTGTCGTTTTTAATTAGAAAGAGAATCTTTTGAAGATGCTGGAGGAATGAATTAAAAATATTTGCACGAGGAAAAATCTATTCTCAAACACTGTACAACAGACAATCCTATTTGTTTACTAACACGAGATGCTGAAAGTTTGTTGAGACAGGAGGATTAAGATATTTCTTATGACAAATTTTAATTCTAAGAATCGATAAGAACTTGGATGATTTAAGATTACCTCACCTAATCGGAATAATCTACGTTATATTTCTAAAAATTTATAATTTCAAATAAAAACTAATTGTATCGTAATAAAGTTACCTTAAAAAAATAAAATTTAAATTTATTTATTTCATAATTTCTTCCATAAAATAAATACTCAATCGTTCATTTTACGAGCCTATTCGTTCTTGCCAAAGTGAATACGAAAACAAACTCGCGCAAGATCGACACGCCTATAGAAGACGTACAAACGATCTTCGCACAGATTGGGCGGCAAAAAAAGATCTTAGATCCAGGAAGCAAAGAGAAGAGAAAAGAGCGGACGGAGAGAAGACAAGATCCACGAGAGAAGAGAAGAGGAAGATAAAAATGGAGACCTCTCTTCCCTCGGAGGGAACGAGATGGAACGAAAATAAAAAGAAATTGTCATCGTCCGGGTGGTTGCAACCACCCTTGTAACCGTCTTCCTCTCCCATGCCTTTCCTCGAGACCCCGCTTTACAGCCACTATCATTTGTTTTTACGTTCGTTCCACGCCCGTCCCTGAAAATCCTTTCGCCTGTCGCGACCCATCCCCCCTCACGCGAGATTTCCTCTCTGGGAGACATCGCGCCTCCTCTCCCTCCCCCTCGTGAAAAGTTCAAACGCGGTGGCAATCTTCGGGATTCCCTGCCCCCCCCCCCCCTCGTGGAATAAGAGGGGAACGGCGCAAAGCCGACAGAAAATTTCCAAGTCTCTGGATAAAGGTGTTCTCGAAACTCCTTCCCTCCCCCCTCCCCCCCGTTCCTCTCCAGCTATCTTCTTCTATCGGTCCAAGTTGCCACTGCGGGGCTTCGAGGAAACGGAAGAGGGAACTTTGGACGATGTTTTCTATATATTTGTCGTGGTGTTGAACTTACCAAGGAGCAAGTTTTCGGGATGAAATTCTGTTCAACTGCAAGATCAACCGGGGGGAGATCTCCGGGATTAACTCGACTGGATATTGACTTTGTGAAAATGCCTGATAGACATCATCTGTACGGACGGAGAGTTTCGGGGGGAGGGGGAGAGGGAGGCTTGGATGATTTACTAGGGATTGACGTCGTCGACGTTTTATTCCCTCCCTCCCTCCCTCCCTCTGTCTCTCCTCTCTTGGAAATGTTGTCGGGATTCAATGTTTGGCTTTCCTCCATGGCGAACGAAATTCGTCTGAGGCGAGAGTGTAATTCTGCGATATGTATTTCTTTTAAAAATTGAATTACTGTGCAAAAGTGAATTTTAAATTTTGAACGATATCGATTGAAAGGCGGTGGTGGATTTTTTTATTATAAAAGAAAACGAAAACTAATGGATTATAAAGATATTATATTCAGATATCGAAATTACTATCGTAAGGAAATTAATCTAATCTCTTTAAAAAGAGAAAGAGTTTTGAATAGACGTTCTATGCTTGAACTTCACGGACAGTTAATGCGGAAAATAAAAAAGCTTTGGTTCGAGTAATGTTCGCGAGAAGGATGAATGTTGAAAACGAGAAAATATCGCGTTATCCTGTCAAACTATTTAATTAGCAAGATCTAAGTAGAGAAGATAAGAGTTTAATGAATGCAGATAGTCTTGTAATCCTAACAGTTTTCCTCTTATCTTGCTCTTTGTTCCTTAAGGAACACTGGAAATGAAGTGAAAATTTCGTTGTGAGAATAAAATTATTTTTTACACCTTTCAATTTTTAATACGATGCTCTATGAATTTAATCGTAACTCTCCTTTGTTTCTAATTTAAAAATTGAATCGAACTTGAATTGGAATTATAGAATAATCTGGTGGTTACAGGATTAATTCTTACCTCGAAACATCGATATTTTAACGAAAAGTTGTAACGATATAAAAAGAAAAAGAAAAAAGGAAACGATGATACAATTACTCACGGATTGTCAGATTGGCAGGCTTCACGATCATAGGGCAGACCCTGAACAGACCCAACTTGAAACGTACGCTCACACCATTGGCGAAATTGTGTGATAGATGAGGAAGATTCAGATTCAACTTCTCTTCGGTATGAAGCCAAGCAGGACCCAGAAGCGCTGTGCTCAGTGCTGCGAGCGCTGCAATTCCGCATACCACACCACACCTGGTCAATCTGATACCACCAGGGCCGGCCGAGCAGCACATCTTCGTCTATAAGATTCCTCGTTCTCTTCAGGAAGACATTCTATTATCCCCAAGGATAATCACCTCGCCGATCTCAACGATCCTCTCCTTTCTTTTCGACTGGAAACTTCTCGCCAACTTCGACACATTCTTATACGATTTGTCCACGAATCTATCGATACACACTTTTTTGTCCTATTTTGCCCGGATTCACTGTCGCACTCAAAGTTTCACGTATCCATCATCGTGTGGATGAAGAAATCCTGCTCTCGAAGCATTCCATTCGTTGGTGTATTAAGCATGCTGGAAAAATACAATGAAGATTTAATTAGTAGTTATTTTGCATTCCATGCATACAATGACTTTACACTTATGTTATTCTTGATTTTAATAATTCTTTAATAAGGATATTCTAATCACGATTGAATTGAAAATCTTTTGAAAGAGATTGGCTAGTAAAACTTGTTGATGCTCGTTATAAAATTTTGAGATTGTAGAAAAATCAGCGAAACGCATTAATATAATTAATATAATTAATAGTGAAAGTGTCTTATCTAATTTCGATTTTCACGATAAATTTAAAATATTTCACTGATGATTAGTCGCCCTCGTTCGATGAAAGCGAATAATCCAACTTCGATAAGCGAGTTATCGAGGTACCGTCGAGTTTGACTTTATCGTGTTTCTCTTGGGGGTTGCAGTGACCATCATGTGCCACCACCCCATAAGTGCCATTTAATACACAATGAAAATTTTCATGATCTGCACTGATTCCCACCAAACGAAAGTCGAAAATCGCGGATAAATAATTGGATAGAGAAGAGGTTTGTAAACTTTGTCGAAAGTTGAAAATTCTCTTTAAAACACTAAATGAAAGTTAACATTCAAGATCGAATAATAAATAATCTTCTTTCACAAAGGAGAAAACGAAAAAGATTTTAATGTAATATTTATTATTGAATAAAAATAGAAAAAGCTAGAAAATAAAAAATAAAAAATTAAATTTTTAAAATATCCTAAGAGAAAATTAAGATAAAAAAAGCAATTAAATTGATTCCAAAACTTCATGGACAAAATTAGAATAAAATAGAGTTTGAATGAAAATACCAAAGGTTTAACTTTTGAAATCTAGGAATGTAAATGCAAACAAAATTATAGATTCGAGGATCTAATTCTTCAAAATTTCCTAAAGTTACAATTGAATAAAATTTGAATTGAATTTTTCCAAATAAAGATATCTCTACAACAAACATTAGAATTCATTTCCTAACATGTGACAATTTCCGCATTGGAGTCATCTCTCTTACAAAAAGAAAAAAAAAAAGAAAGAAAAGAAAAAAAGAAAGGAAAAGAAAAAAGTAGAGTAAAGTTGATCGATGCCAGAGCACTGATGGGACGGCCGTTCATCGTTTTCGAAACTGGCAT
The DNA here is from genome assembly GCF_048593485.1 of Apis florea. Lineage (NCBI taxonomy): Eukaryota > Metazoa > Arthropoda > Insecta > Hymenoptera > Apidae > Apis > Apis florea. The sequence goes on along the minus strand of NW_028256599.1, from coordinate 273,922 downwards.
TTGGTTGAACAAAGAATAGTGCCAGCCAGTTGTTTACCGGATCAGAAACGTCACTGAGCTAGTTTTATCGATGCTGGTGTCGGAACACCGGATGTTCCAACACGGACGCGTACGGAATTCGTTGACTGCGAAACAGATCAGACCGACAACGATCTGGCTAGATACGAAAAGGGGGGAAAAAAGCAGAGATGAAAAAACCACGGCGTGAATTTGTTTTAAATGGCCAGCGGCTCTAACGATCATGGCCGACCGCTTTATGAATGACATATGCACGCCAGATTTCATTCGATTCTTATATTTTCCGGTGAGGGGAGAGGAGGGTAACGGGATCCAATTAAAATTTTTGTCCCACTTCCATCGTTACGAATGGAATTCTGGAAATTATGCTTGTCTAATTCTTTTTTTTTTTTTTTGACGGATTCAAAAACGGGAGAAACTAATGAAATTTTTCGACGAGGTTAATGATCGAATGATAAATTAATTTTGATATTGAATTGGAAGTTGGATAATGGATTTTTTATAATATCCATTTTAAAAATATTTTATACATCGAGAAATACACCGATACTTATTACAAATTGTTATTATTTTTGGAGCACGGATAGTGATAATTATTTTGTGTTTTATACAAATGAATGTTTAAAAATTTATCATTCGATTCGTAAAAGTAAAATGTATGTATACTTTTATGAATGGTGGAATAAAGTTTCATATATATATATATTTTTCTTTCAGCAATACCCATTACTTGCGGCATAATTCTTGTTTCTCAAATTCCTTTAATTAATGCCCGCAATAATTCCAGTCCCCTGATATATCGATATATCAACCTACATTACTGGCACGTATATACAAAGTTATATTTTACTCTATGAAAAACTAATTTTCAGATTCCATTGGTAAACTACGTTAATCATTTATTTATAATAAATAATTATATATTGTTATATAAGTATTATACTAACAAGAAACACGTATCTCATTTAATGATAATAATAATTCAAAGCAATGATATATAACTGATTAAATTTAAATCTCCCTTTAAGAAAACTATCTCTCAACAAATTCTCAATAATAAATTCTCAACACCTCGCAGCTCACTAAATTATATACAAATAATACACGAGCAAAGTATCGAAATTCCTCCACCTTCTCCAAACGCACCCTTTATCGAATCGCGGAAATAAATCATGTCATAAAACTCTCTCTCTCTCTCTCTCTCTCTCTCCATCTCTTCGCCCATCTTCGATAGCGTTCCGATCTTAAGCACGAGTGTTTGATGTTCGCTACCTCGTGCATCTCGCATTCGGTGTAATTTTACGATACGATGAAACCGCAAGCTTATATGGGAGTTTCCCTGGCCGAGCTGACGTTTGAGGGACGCAGGGTGAAACGAAGCTTTTCCGAAGGGGCGAATTTACTTCCGCGAGAATATATTTCCGTCTTCGTAAATATTCGACCACCCTCCCACGACACTACTTCCTGTTGTCACGCGAATTTCCGCCGAGGGAAGTTTACATCGTTCGCTCGTTCTAAGCAGCTGTGGCGCACTCATTGAAATCCTAGGATTTTCGGAAGTTGCGCCTCGCAAATTGCCTCGTACCCCCCTTTCCCTGCGTCATTGATCCGTCGACCCATAACTTTTCGATCGCGTTGACCTACTTTCTCTTTACTTTTCTCTATTTTTTTTGTCTCTCTCTCTCTCTCTCTCTCTCTCTTTCTCTTTTTCTCATTCATTCGGTTACAATTCGTATCCCCCCTTTTCAGCATCCATCGATCGATGACTTTTCTTTATTTTTTTTTTCTTTTTTGTAGTTTGGATACATAATTTGTATCCCCTTTTCAACACCGTTGATTCGTCTTTTGATGAACTTTTCGATCGTTGACCCACTTTTCTTTATATCTTTTTCCCCCTTCTTGTTTATAGTTTGGTTATAATTTGGAATCTTGGAGGGAATCGTTGAAGATTCGTTAGCAAGAGGCAACGTCGATTTATTCAAGAATATTTTAATGAGCTTCTTTTAGTGGGCAATTTTATTCCTTTAACTGGGTCACAGGGAGGGAAGGAATGAGAAAGAGAGGATAACAATGAAAGATCTTTATATTTCTCGAAGCATGGACGAGATGAGAAGGATAATATCAGGGATTCAAGATATTAAGGACTTAGACGATAGGGAAGTAGAGATCGTATCGATCGAGAATATGGCGTAATGTATGTAAAAATTACTGTTCCGTGAAACAAAGAGAAGTGTAGGGTAGAAGGTATCGTCACGCTCATTTTCCAGTTCGAACGTTTATTATTTTTATCCTCCACCGGTGTAAAAATGAATATTTACGATCGATTATAAAAATATCGGGGCACGTTTGTGGAGCACGTAGTCGAGCCGTTTATTAAATTCGAATTTCAATAAAAACAATTTCCTTGTTGAAAAAAGATCGATATATTTTATGAAAAAAAATTGGAAAATTTGAATATCTAATTGATAATTAACATATTATGACTACAAAAATTAAATGTATGGAAGTAGAATATAAAATATCAGAAGAGAAGAAAAATACTTTATACATCTTATCACGTCTACATACATTTATATATACCTAACTATTAACTAAGAATAATATATTTTTAAAAAAGACAATTCATAACCTGAATAATAAACTCCTTTCACCAATAATAATATCTACCATATTAGGTATCATTATCATTTCTCCTATGTCATTCATTCATAAAAATCTAATTGGAACGGACATCAATGACATTAGAATAGGAATCGTATTGCTTTCCATTATTCGATTATTCCATAAGTGCGCGAGAGAATGCCAAGTACGAAAAAAGAATTCGCGATTTCTCCGTGGTGGTAGAAAATGCGGTGGCGATAATGGTATCCCTTCCCACACACCGTGATCACCAGCTAGAGTGGTAGGCACCCTTTTTCAACCTAGCCGCGATAATAGCAATTGGAATTAATTTCTTCGAATGGTGGAAAACGTTTTAATGGTTTTTCCACATAACTAGAAACCCATTAACGCATCCCCCACTTATCCAGAGGGCAATGCTCCAATGAAGAACGTTTTCCAATCCTCTTTCAAACCCGTATAGCTTCTCCGCATATTTTATTAAATATCCTTATAGTATTATCATCTCATCACTATTATTGAAAAATCACACGTCGAATCACGACGATACAACAATTAAATATTCCGTTAATTTTCTAATTTATGATAAACGAATCGAAGCTTTTCTTTAAAGCTTTAAAGCTTCCCCTATTATCGCCGTTGAAGAATCACAAAAGTGACGTTCGATTATCAGACGAAACATTAACTTGTTAAAAATATTCGAACAAAATTTTTCCTATCGAAATGATCGCGTATATTTCTTGTACTGGGTCGAAAGGAACGAACTAACCTAGAAATCACATCTGAAAGAAGTAATTAAATCCCTCGCCATGCTCCGCGGCGCTTTCATCTCTTTCAGTCGAAATTCATTGGTAACCGCCGAGGGAGAAGTTTTCCCCGTTTTAAAAGCGGGACGACAGTTTTTCCGGGGTCCCGGGTGAAGAGCATTCGAAGAAGGCGAGAGAACATCAAAGAACGTTGTGGAACAACCGTCGGCATCCGCTCAGAAACCGCGGTCGGAATTTTTCAACTTTTCCCATCGGGCCGTCGAACCTGTCGCGACCTCGGGCGCGGGGTGGAAACTTTCTCGACAAAAAGCTCGATCGGTAAAAAAGGGAAACAAGAGGGTGGGTAGAAAGTCACGAGTTACTGCACTCCTCGGTGTCACTCGTGAACCAGGGAGGGGGAAGGCGAGCAAGCTTCGCGCCCTGATCCTTCCACCCGTGAATCGTGGTTGGTTCGAACTTTTAATTACCCGCTACTTAAGAAACGATCCGTGAAAGGAGGAAGGAAGGAAGAGCGAAATGGAGGGAAAGAGAAGAAGAGGGGAGGGGGAGGGGGGATAAAACGGAACGTGAAGGCCCTGGCGTTTGCGGAACGCGGACTTAAACAACCACTCGAAACTCGCTTCCTAACAAGAAAAATCTTTCGAGTATCCTTTCTGGGGTAGCCATTCCAACTTCTAACAACACTTTTTCTTTCTTTCTTTTTTTCCTTTCTTTTCTTTTTTTTTTTTTTTTTTTTAATTAATTAAAGCTGAGCATTGAGAAAGACTCATATAAACTGGCGGAACTGGGAAAATGATCCTGTAATTGGAATCGGTTGAGGGGGAGGGGAAAAAAGAAAACTGTTGATTCACGAAAGGTAAACACGTTATTGGAAAAATGCCAATACAGAGAGACGAGAAGGAAAAATGAATTGGAAAATATATATTCAACGTTATTTCATTCCACGATGCATGATTTTCCCTCTCGTTAGTTGAATTTCATAACATGTAGAATAGTGCTCGATTTCGTGCACACACGTGAAATTCTGATTTTTCATGGAAGTCGAGGACTGTTGTATTTTTATCTGAATGTTTCTACAATAAAATCGTTTTTTTCTTATATCGAATTAAAACGGATTTTCCATCGTTTCTTAAAAAATTATGCAATATTTTTATCCGATTTCGATACAACTGTAACTCTCGTGAGTAATGGAATGGCAATTTATCCTTGGACAAATTCAATAAGAGTCGGTGATCAATCATGGTGTAATACCCATCGTGAAATCATTTGTATCGTTTTATCATTAAAAATAATTTATTACGATGGATGTAATCCGTTTTACAATGTAAGATTAATCTTCGTGAAGGAAAAAAAGAAAAAGAGAATCAATTACTTTTCTATGCAGTTCCCTTGTCAATTTCCATTGTTACGAAAATATCGTAAAAACGTATAATTATTGCTAATTCCAATAATACTCTTCCTATTCTAATACCAATGTATTATAAATTATATAAATTAATTACTAGATGCCGAAACAATCAACGAAAGAATATTTTCGATAATTTTACTTAATATAATTAATTTCTGAATCACATAAATATAAAAAAAAAACACTCCAAATACAAATAATTTTATTTTATCCATTTTATTTTAAAACATAATTAATCGCAATCGTCCAAAACAACCAAAGAAAATATTTCCAATATCCTATAAAAATCTATCGAAAGTATATAACGTTTTTAAGAATCCTAGAAATAAACTGTAATTCGATCAACGCCCATGTAATTTCCATTACTTCGCAAGACTAATTATTTTTATTCTCAAAAAATCGAAATTAATAAAATGTAATTTAAATTCAATGTACATAATTAAAAATAAACTGGTTTCCCTTTCGATATCGAATTTAATAAAATTTAATAAAATTTCCACGAAATTCGCGATCAACGTGTAAACATGAATCTCGCGGCTGATTTTTCGTCACCCCCCTCGGCGTACAGCCTCTGTATTTCCCAGTGGACAAGTCTCGGTATATTTAATTGAAAAACATGTAATTCGTAATTTCCCAAGGGAGTCGGTTGCACGTCTCCTCCTGATAGTTAAGCTACGCGGCGGGAAATCCATGGAACAATTTCGAATAAACGACCAGCATTCTTCTATTCGTTTCCCCTTTTCTTTCAAATTCCTCGACTTTCGTAGATACCCGTTTAAATAAATTAATGCGTACCTCCTTATGATTATTTCTGTTAAAATTGTCGATCTCATCGTGGTAAATTTGCGTTCGATTTGTTACGATTAAAAACATTCGTTAATTGAACGAATTCGAGGGAAACGAATAAAATTTTTTATGGATAATGAAAAGTTAATGTTTATTGCCGAATCTCATGTTCATCAATATTAATGGAATGAAAAAATTTTGCGAATATAAAAATTTGTCGAAATAATTTAACTCTTTTTCATTTTAATCTTGAATCTATTTTTATAATTATAATTAAATACTTGTAAACGAAATTTCTAATCTAAGAGAAATTATAAATGTTCTCTGACTGATTGGAATTTGTCAAAATTTGTTGAATATATTTTTGAAAATTTACGTCTGAAAAAAATATTTATTATGTTTTATACATTTAATTGTTAAAAAGAGATGAGATTTTTAGTACAATGAAAATTTATGATTCCCTGGATCCAAAAGAATAAAATTTTTGGAAAAATCCTATGAATAAAAACAGAGATAATTTTTTTTTTTTTTAAATTCATTTAAAACGAACTGTAAATATATTTTTCATCGTAAATACAATTTTTAAGCCTCGAACTGTTTTTTTTTTATTTTTTTGGAAAAGCTATAATAAATAACGCGGTGGAAACGAATAGCTTTGTCCTGACGACTCGCTGAATTCTAAAAGAGGTTTAAACGCAACCCAGTTTTCAAAAGCTTTTTCAAGTCACAATATTCTAGGTATTTTTTTGCAACCGACGACAATCGAAACGTTCATTAACATTAAAAAAAAAAATCATAGATGCTTTTAAATTTTACATAAAATATTATAATGAATATTATAATGAATACACAAATGAAAGTAAATTTGAAGAATAATCAAAACGAATAATAATACATAAAAATATTTTTTCAAAAGAAATCCTTTGAAAAAATATTTTCTACTTTCTCTAATTATTAGAACTCCTAAAATATCTAAAGTAAACATAATTAATTAATGCTTGCCAAAATAATGTATTATCTCGTTCGCCTTTATCCGCGTTTCATTGATCAAAAATTTCTCAATATAATTTCGAAACATCTCATGTATCGAACTAATTGGAATTAAAATTCAAAATTATTCAATTAAAATTTCCCCGTACGATTTTCACGTTATCACGTTATCAATTATTCTAACGCTATCATTTATCAATTCTCTACGAGCATGCTGACAGGATCATGGCGAACAGCGTGGCTCACTTTCCGGAAATAAAAGACGTAAACAATTTGTGGGGAAAATGTGGCGTATCCCGACTCGCGAATACACAAGGGAATATCGAGCCGTTTATTTCTCCGCTCTGTGAATCATCTAGACAGAGATAATAGTTCACCTACCGCGAATTTTTACGATTTATCTAAAACGTTACCTCAGAATTCACGAAATCGGAAGTCCCTTGTTATCCGATAATTAATTTTCGATAAAATTTTAAAATAATTTAACAAATTGGCGATCGTGTTCATGAAAATACATCTAATTTCTTGCTGTTAATTAATAATATTACAGAGAATTAAATATGAATTGGTTTAAGATGAATGAAGATATAGATACGTTAACGGAATTATTAATTATAGGTGAATAATTTGATCATTCTGTAAGTTCTATTAATCATAGGATAATTAAGTATCCGTCAAATTTCGTGAACGATTAATTTTATAGAAAAGATTTTATACAAAGATTATTAATTTTCTAAGTTTTAATTTATGTAATTTAATTTCACTTCCTTTTTGAAAAAGGGAGCATATCGAGAAACAAATAATCGTGAATTAATTAATATTTCCTTTTCTATAAAATTAATTTTTTAGATTGTAAATCTAAATTGTGAAAATTAAATAATATTCTCGAAAAAGTGAAAATATAAAGGAAAGATATAACTTTCTTTAGAAACGAAAAATATACATGTATTGCGACGTGAGTAATAAACAAAATTCCAATCGAGTTCCAAGAATTAGAATGTTTATCTACAGCAGTTTTTGCCGTAACCGTGAGAACGGTATACACGAAGAAGAATATTACGTTTCATCATTATTAAATAAATAATTTAATTCAAATCAACGCTCGCGTTACATTTACGCATAATATAAAAATTTCGATGCAAAGAAAAAATTCAATATTTGTTTCTATGAAATTTAAAACCATAATAATAAAAATTATGGTTCTAATTTTGATAGAAAAAAAATATTGAATTCATTAATTCAAACAAATGTAATAAACTTTACTATCGATGCATATTTCACAAGTTATTCAAACCAATATAAAAAAATCTTATTTAATATCTAACTTTGAAATCTAATTACTATAACCTCTTTAATGAAATACATGCACTATCAATGATATAAACAATGAATAGATAATTCTAAATTCTATCTATATTATTAATAAAGTCTACCATTTAACGATATTATATTATAATTTCGCTCTTTTAACTAATTAAAAATATTTAATTATTTGTGGTACATACCTATACTCCAAACGATTCGTAAAAATCCAAACACACGTCGACCATACTGATGTCTTCACCATTCGATCACTATTCGTCACGAATTGTCACGTTGAACAGCGTATAAATGATACTGTAAAAAAAAATGATAATCGATAACACATTTATACACTAAAATTTCACGAAAATATAACACACAGCTGTAATAAAGCTCGCGTTATTCGAAAAACACGTCAAACGTCTGTATTCCACGACGGCCGGAGGCGAACTGCCCTTCGTAACGCGCGCGCCACCATCTAAAGCGTGCGTGCCACCGAACATATCCGAACGCCGCAAAGACAAACGAACTTACACGAAGTTTTTGCAACTAGTTTTCGCGCAATAAACGCTTATAAAATCAGAATGTTTTTTCAAATACGCGATATTTACGACTAATTACCTTCTATGATTATTCGTAATTGTTTAAAAAATTAAATAACACGTGAATTGCGTTTCATAATTATACATCGAATATTTCGATCGTTTCGATTATTTCGAACGTTTCGATGTGTTTACGAAATTTTACGATATTTCTGATTAAGATTATAGAATTGAAATATTTGACAATAACGAGTTATTTTAATAAAAATTGAATAAAAATTAAAGCGTTTAACATAATTTTATAGAAAAAATGAAGTCGCATATATATGGAAAGCATTTTGAACATAGCGTCGTTATACACGTAACGAATATTTACTTCTAGTGATATATAAAGGATGAGAATTATTAAATACCTTGAATATTTCGATGACTGGATCTTGTGTGAACACTTTTAAGAACATTTGACCATGGAAATTACACGAATCACTTATATAACACAAAAAATCACAGAGCTTGGTACACTGTTCGTCGATTGCATCTGGCGCGAAGCGTAATGGCGTCGAAAGATGTAATGTCATTTCATATTATTTTCGCGCGCCACCGATAGAGAGCAGTAATGCCACTCTAATAACTACCGCGAATTAAACCGCGGAATATGAAGCATTTAAAACGTTTATTAACAACCTGTAAATATATTGTGTTTAATATACTATGACATGAACTTCCAAGAATTTAATAAATTTTAATATATCAAAGAATATTATTTAATATATCATAAGAATAATGAGAAAAGAATTTTTAAAAAGTAGTAAATTAAATAATATTTATAACAAAGTTTTCTTGTTTTTGCAATAAAAACTTTAATTTCGAAATAATTGAACTTTTATGATAAAATAATTACTTACAATTTCCTAACTATTATGCAATTTGAAAGCACTCTCATATTGTTTTACATTTAATTAATATATACCTGAATAATCTAAAGTTAATGTTAAACTGATTAAACCATTAAAATGGTTAAAATGATTATACCAAAATATATTTAAAGCACTAAATTATGAATTATTTAATAATTAAAACAAGTCTTGGAAGTCTATGACATCGCAATATAACAATTATTATATATATATTATAAATTATAAGAGCAATATACTGCAATATTCAACAAACTTAATTTAAATTTCCTTCGTTCTTTTTTTCTGCATACCTATAACACGCTACGTGCAGTAAAAATTTAATTATCCAACATTCACATCGAACTAGGAAGATTCGCAACGTGGAGGCAGATATTTTAACGCGATACCCGCTCCCGAATTTTTCATCTATAATTTATATTCCTGACAAACGTCATTATCGGGTATATATAGCCTGAAAATTTCATCGAGAAATATCTTCCTTTTATCACGAAAACAATAAAAGTATAACGTACTCTAAAAAAAAATCGATACCCAACATCAAATTTTATATACTCATAACATGAGTATTCATGGCAAATCCCAATGAATTATTATATACGCACCATTACAATCTATCTATGCATATAGATATTCGATAATCTTTGCCAAGAAAGGGAATAACGAGAAAATTTATGTCGAGACCTATGAGCTCAAGCAATTCACTTTGCATTCTATCGTACGTATACAGTCTGGCGCACGAATTCGCAATACACACCTCAACGCGAAGCGTTGTATATAATTGTGTTATAATAGCTATCGCAGGTGTCGGCTCGTTAAATTGTTAATACATTGCTGCACGAGCCTCGCAGAAATTCTAACCGATTAATGCTGTACCATCGTAGCGATATTACCTTCCGTATGACACTTTCATTTTCATACCTATATCGTAAACGAACGTCGTTGCAAATTCGAATAATGGCGGGCTGCTGCAATCTCTTGGAAAATTAATCAATTTAATCATCGAGCACGATCGATACTTCCACTTTCGATTGATAAAAATAATTCATTTTATTCCGTTCTATCTCGTTGCAGATATTCCATGAAATTGCATTGCGCCGAATTTTTAAAACTGGGTCAAAGCTGCACGTGGAAAATCGTTGCAAAATCGTTGATATTCCGGAAAAGTATTTTATTTTTCGTAACGATGAATTTATCGCGAGGATATTTGTTGAAATGAACCGAACGCACTTAATCAATGTGTGAAACATATATAAGCGAAGGTAAAAAAAAATTGCAAGTTTCAGGCTCCATAATATTACAAACGGGGTAAACGGGGATGTCTAATGATAATTAATTGCCGAGAAATGTTGAGAGTAATTAATCGTCAGGAAATAATTAATCGTGCCGGACGATAAAATAAACATGATTCGATCATAATTTATAATCTGCACCCGGTGGATGGAAAACTCCTCGGATAAGTCTTCGAAAAAAATTTGCTTCCTCATAAAGTTTTCAAACAGAGCGTTCTATTTACCAGAGCGTTAACGAAAGAATTAGTAGAATGTTCGATTCTTAAATTTATCATCAAAAAGTAGAGACGAAGATTAATTATTTGAGAGAAATATACGAGAAACGACGTATATTTCTGATAAAAATTTTATCCAAAAAACAAGGGACGTTTCACTCCTACCGAATTTTATAATGCTTCGAATACTTTTAATAATCCAATTCAATATTCCAGGCATAACAGATGAAATTCAAGGAAACGATCCACGTAGGAGCGAGACTATGAGAACTAACACTGGCTCGAGAAATACTCGGACAGATGGTGGAACTGGTTCTCTCTGTTCGAAGAACGATCGATCAATCCTGAGGAAGCAATAGAGATCCGTGTATTATCGTCGTCCTCGATCTCGTGTAAAGACTCATTACGAAACGTGATAAAAGCTGTTTGTGATTTATAGATGTAACGGAGAACTGCAAATAAATACAAATGGAAACAGGCGAGGAAAAATTTGAACCTATTTTCGAAATCAATAATCTAAATGGAACGAATATACGCGTAGCACGTGTGAAATATAAAAGTGTCTCGTTCACAAGATTTCACACGGATCGTGATTTGATTTTATTAGAAAGAAGAAAATATAAATTTTGAAACGAAGATCGAGGATTTTAATTTTTTTCACTTTTGGAAAAAGCGGATGAACGGATTAAAATGGATGTAACATATCGACGAGAGCTAAAAAATTATCGAGGACTTGGAAAACAAAGGAAACGAGTTGAATCGTTTAATCAGAATGGAAAGAGATTTCCAAAGGAGGGACACGATCTAACCCGGGGATCACACGTCAGGGTCGAAGGTTAGGACAGATACGGATGTGCACGGTGAAGATATACGTGTCAGAGACATCCACGCTGGGATCAAGGAAACCGCTAAACTCTCCTGTCCGATAACAGATCTCTCTCACAGCGCGTCTCCCGCCAGATCTGTTGGCTAAATTGCCTGCTAAATAAGATCAAGTTAATGAGAATTAAGGGCGAGCATTTAATTAAGTTTAATTAATCATTTTATATTGCAAAATACAACAAAATAAACTGTTTTGTTAATCTTGATACGTTTGATTAGAAATCGTTTAAACGATAAATTTTTATTATTGAGGATTTTAACGAAGTGACACAAATAGATAAGAAGAAATACTTGCTCGATGTGCGAAGCGTCATTGCATTGGCTCATTAACTGTACACATTGTTACGAATGCTCTTTAACGATTTGATTTGGCTTTGATTCGGTTTGATTTCGGTTTACCCTAATTCGATGCGTGGCATAACGATTTACGGTCATCTGCAATTTACCTAAGTGTTTGTCTCTCAAATTTTCAATTTACGATTTAAATATTTAATGTCGTAGAACAATAAAAATGTTGAAAAATGTATATTATTGTTCAAAAATTTGAAAGCAGTAAAGAATCTCGATTAAAAATATCTAAAGCATGATGATAAAAAAAATATATCGAGACAAAGACGACAAAATGAACGGTAAGTTGAAATTAAATTTTTGCTTTATCAAAATATTCATAATCTTATTTTTAATTGAATTTAAACAAATCTCGAATATTCTGTCTGCGAAAATATGATTGCTTTCGAAACTTCTGAACAAAATTTCGACATTGTTATTGTCAACAAGTCTCGTATTTTCGTGAAGGTTTAACGAAATTTTCGCTACAATTAAAATTTTAACGTTAATCTGTTAGTTTTGGACCTTCATTTCTAGGAAATGAATCACGGTTTCACTCAATCCTTGTTAACCGATCCACCGTTTCAATATCATTGAAAATCAAATAACCTGAAAATTATATAACGTCGAAGAACTGCTTTAACGTTCAAAGGAATTTGATAGATTTACGCTATTAGGAGGAATCGATAATTCATTGTTCACAGCAACGTTCCTCCGCGATACTAAAATCTGCTCGAATCAATCCTGTTCGAGTATCCTCCGCATTATGAGCCAAAAATTCCATCGCTTAAACATATATTCTTCCCATATTTAACCTCAGCCTGCTCCAATCGGAAATAAATATCGGAGTCTCGATTACAAACACTTTGGATCGATACTGAGAAAGAGCGCGTCAAATTCACCAACATCCGGCAAATAATTCGACGACGTGGTGAATTTTGAGGGGAAAGAATCTCTCTCTCTCTCTCGAGCTGAACGATGAATCACGAGATAAGGTACGTTTTTCATCCGATATAATCTCGTTTAATGGACTTCTTCCCGAGATTTCATTCGCGTCTCTCATTCGCAACAGATTCGAACGGAGAAAGGATACCCTTCTCGATAAACAGCCGTAAGATGGTGTCGAACAGTCGAACAATGGCCGATGATGGCAAATGATGTGTTAAGTGACCGAAGACGAAAGTGTGGGCGCGGAAAATCAGGTTCCATTGTGTGTTCCTTGTAAACTTCGCTCTTCATACCAAATAGGTCGAAGTGCGAGGCGAATGAAGGGAAGCAACACGGAGAGAGAGAGAAGAGGGTGAGGATAGAGGAGACTCGAGAGCTGTTTCTAGCCCATCAATCATGGTATTTACGCGCGCAGGCTAACCTCCGCGTGCTAGCCGGCACAATGCTGAAAGCTCGTCGAAAGGAAAGCCCTGAGTTTACTGGGGAGAGCTTCGGAAACCTCGTTCGCAAAGCTCGCCCTTTCTATACCCTCCGCCATTCTTCGCGTAATAATATCCAACAAGTATGGAGCTGGCGAACCGTGAACGATACGAATCGGAAGAAAGTGAAGACTTGATCATCATCCGGCGATATTTCCATTAGAAACGAGATTGCCAAGGATCTGGAACTAACGTTAGTCAAAGATTAATCGTAAACCTGGGATCGAGAGAAATTTTTTCGTACGATTTCTTTAAAATGTTTACATCCAATTGTTATATCGAAGAAGAAGAATTTGTTATAAATTTAGTTAGAAAGTAACTGTTGATTGCATTATACACAATTCGATGTTGTATTATTTAAAATTTAAAATTCTCGACAATTGATTAATTTGCAATAAAGCAGTGGAGATAGAACGATATGTCTTATAAAATTTGGATCTCGAAGACGTATCTTCCAAGTTGTGCAACATGTGCAATATGTAAAGTTGGATCGTAGTAGAAAACTTACGTAAAAATGTGTCTCGAGTTGAACTTTCTTATTTTGTTTTCGACAAACACGTATAAAATAAAATATCTGGTTCTTATTTTAAAAATACATTTTTCCTGTATTCCATCGACGATCTTCCCTCTTATCTTAAATTCCAGTACAGTCGTATCGGGTCTAGGGAATTCTCAGCTCCACAATTTTCTTTCCAGCAACTGTTATCAGCTTCCTCGAATTTCCTATCATACTCCTGTATCAACCTGTTTTCTTATTCCTTCGTCCCATCCTATTAAATTTCTCCCTAAAACTTGATACCAATACAACCTTCGCGTTTCTTTACGAGTTTGCAACGATTTTGCTTTACGAGACAGCACAGATACTTCCCTTCTCTGAACGTTAACAGGATGAAATACGCGAATAAACATATGCAAATTCGACCAAAAGCCACTCTCTACGAATCTATTCACTTCTAACTCTTCCATGAAACACCATTACTTCTGAAAATTAACGCAAACGCTAGAAATGTTTCCAGCTAGCTATTTTCCTACAGAACGCTTCTGTATTGTTGGATCCAGACATTGAAAAGAATTTCAGCAAATTTTGTTACCCGAATCATCTAGATTTGAAGTAAATATAGAAATTCCCAAGTAACTCTTGATTGATCTGTCTTACAAGCAGCATCGTCGTACCAAATCGTTCCACTTTAAAATAAGAAATTCAAAAATAACAAATTCCAAAAAAAATTTCCAATTACTTTTAATTCCATTTAATAATAATCACCAACGCTCCATTCCACTCAAACAAGAGCTCACTTCAAACGCGCAACATCCACGAGCGCGATATAAAAAATGTTTATTTACCCCCATCATTGTAATTCCACCGATGTTGCCACGCTCTGGGAGTACTTTTGCGTGCCGCCTGTAACTCGTCGAGGATCTACGGTGATAGTGCGATAAGGAAGGATAAAATTGCACGTTCGTCGCGGATGCTTTTTAGCAAAGGACAAAAGCGTGTCCAACGAACGAACCGGCTAATTACTCGCGGACTACGTTGCTGTATCAACCGTAAAACCAAATACACGTACCGCGCTCTGTATGCGGTTTACGTCCGTCTAATTGAGGAGGGGAGAGACTTGGAAAGCAGACTGACGCGCCTTTACAAAGTGATTCCATTTCGAAGGGGAAGAGAGAGAGAGAGAGGAGGAAAGAAGAATCATCAGGTGTAAACACCGTAAATGCAGTCTGTCGCGATGCTCGAGTTGGATGAACACGATGAGTAGTATCGATTCGATGAAATTGGCTGTGCGTCGGGAAAGTAATCCGCGGTGGAACGAGTCCTTTCAACTTAAAGCGAACGATAGGGTGTACGTGGCGATTCAAGATGCAAAATACGCTGTTTCCAGCTCGAAGAGAAGCTTTTACGACTTTCACGGTGGAACTCTCGCTGCATCGGTGAAACGTGCCGGGAAATATTTATACGTTCGTTATTTAATTAACGAAACGTGGAACACGGCGAGCATTTATTCGATTATACGCGTTCTTTCGTACTTTTTTTTTTCTTTCTAAAGTATGTTGCAAATTCGTTGTGACACAAATTGGAATTTTGTAGATTGGAAAGTTTGAAATGGAAATTTCTGATTGAAAGCTGTCGAAAAACGAATAAAATTGTATTCTATCTTAATCAGTTCAAATATTGAATTATTAAAAGAATCTATCTGGAAAAGCGATTAAATTAGAAATGAATAATTACGCTTTTCTTCTCCTATCCTTTGAGAAATGATCTTTCCTCGCGATCACGTCATCCGTTCCGGGGAGCATTACGCGGGTTTTAATTTTTTCGTACCGGTTTTCGAACCGGTGGCATAAATCGTATCCAAGCACATAAAACGATCCGCTCGATTTATGCCCTCCGTTTCTTTTTTGAACCGAAGCCAGAACAAAATCTATCGGTGGAAAAGATCAAAGGTCAGCAATCGAGAGGGGGAGTTGTGCAGCTGTGGGTGACGCCGGTGTTGTGCCGTGGCGCATTTATAGCCGTGGAATTTCGCGGAGGGAAGCGTGGAGACGGCCTGAAACAGGTAACTTTTATTCAAAGAGTGTCCCCGAACGTGAGATCAAATTAGTTCGGGGTGTCGGGTAAAAATAAACTCGCCCCTCTTCTCTCGCGTTTCATCGCGCGAAAAAGAGCGAGAAACGGGACGAAGGGGTGGGAAGGGAAGAAATAAGAAATAAGAATGAGAGGAGAAAAATACGAGAAAGGAGGCGTTCACGCCCTTTTCACCCCCTTCCGCTCCCTTTCCACCATTTTATTTCGCCGTGGCTGGATGGAAGAGCTGGATGGCTCGAGCCAGGAAAAGAAAAGAAGCTTGGCAAAAAGGGGGCGAGGGAGGAGAGGGGGGAGGGTTAGCTGCGGATATAGCGAAGGAATTGCACGTGACGCGGAAATTCGTTTACACGATGTCTGCTCCCCCTGTAATGTGTACTGATGACCCCCGCGTTCCATTCTGGCCCAATGACGCGAATTCTCGGAAACTTTATTTCTTAAGCACGAAGAGAATACATTTTTACGAACGGACGCCACAATGTACACCATTGGCTGGTGTTGTTACGTTGTACGTAGAAGGAATTGTTCGGAAGAAGAGAATGGAAAGAGATTCTTTTTCTTTTTTCCCTTTTGTTTGTTTGCTTTGGAGGAAACTGCGTTTCTTTCTTTCTTTCTTTTTTTTTTTTTTTACAATTTATTCTTTTTATCGGACAAACAAGAATCGCAACAATTTTTCTTGTTGACGCGTTGTTAGCTTTCAAATCTTATCTTGATCAAATCGATAGATTGAATAATGATTGATTGAGAAGAGATGCTTGAATCGAATTGAAATTTTGAAGCCAAGGAAATGACGTTAATTAAGTGAATTTTTTGACGGTATTTAAATTTATTTTGTAGCAGTTTTTCGAGTCTCTCGGTTGAATAAATTCGAAGCAATTCTCTTAAGGCGATTTCCTTCGAATTCACGGATAACGTGTTCTAAAATTGACGTTGGAAGGGCAATTTCGAAAATTACTCGTTGTGGCGCGGAGGCAGACACGAAAGGGGACAGAATTACCCCTTCCATGCCTTTGCAAGGCTGAATTACCAACCCTACATCCTGTGAGTGACGTTATCACGGTGCATTTGGTGCATTTGATGCATCCGGTAGGTTCGTGCCTAGGTGTCTGTCTGTCCAGAACAGCCAAGTCACTGCATTCGATATTCCATATTGCAGAACGCTTCTGCTTACCAACAGGTACAATCCGCTCAGCTGTTATTTGCATTTACCTTTGCTCTAACAGCAAACAACGCATAGCTCTCATAGATTATGATAAATCTGCATATTTCTCTGCAATTATCGCGCAACCTCGAGCACGCACGCATTTCGTTATCCGCATTGCCGAAATAAAATTCCAAAATCACTATTCTTCGATAATATCGTATTTTCAGCTTCTGAAAATGTTTTAAAGAAATTAGAATTATTTTCTTTCTTACATTTCAAGATCTATTCCAAACTTTTAAAAAATTTTTTTAAAAATCCCCAATTACTCTCCACTCATTAAATCTCACTTTCAATCTCACTTCAGGCTTTCTAAAGTTCTAAAAAAAAAAAAAAAAAAAATTTAGACTCGACGATAGACTCTTCGATTTCGTTTCTATTCAATTTAATTTCCAAATTTTCACTTTCTATTGTTTCCGTTTATTTCACCATCGAGTTATCAAAGATATCTCGGCGCAATAACAAAGTCGTGTACGCGACTTGAGACACTCTCTCCCTCGATGGCCCTAATTAAGTGCTCCGTTTAGCGCAACACTCTCATCGGCGAGCAAAGTTCCGCCGGTCAATCGAAAGTTTGCTCCAAGTTTGGTGGGAAACTTAGCCGAGGTAAATATTCTATACACCGAGGTAACACGTGCACCAACCAACCAACCAGCGTCCTCTCGAAGACGAGATCCCGTCTTGTATTTGCGCGCTTCGAAGATAGAGGCTTGCATCCGCATTCCCAGGAATCCGACGACTAATTCCCTGCAGTCCTCGAGTGGAAACGTGAGACACGGAGGAGATCGTGTGTCGTAATGGCGATAACCTTTACGGTCCCAGCACCATGGTAAAGATACCAACTACCCACGTCTCAAAACTCAAGTCTACAACTACCGCCATTGCGGATGCTACGTGATTTCATCCACCTTCTACGTCTCTCGGATATATCATCTAAGATATCCGGATATATCGCTCGTTGTGAACATCGATGCTTTCGACACTTGTTTGTTGTTAAGTTGTTGGTCGACTTGTAGTTACTTTAAAATTCTTAAAATATCTATCTTCAGAATTTTTTTATATTATTACACAGAGGTTTGTAAGACAGGAATAAAAGTATTTATAAACTCTTTGCTCAAATCGATAATTCGTAATCTATTCGCAACGATACGAGAACAGTCGAAAGCAGCGAATTTAGGTGGATGTGGATGTAGTTATTAATTGCCAACACGTAGACGTTGCATGTATATGAAATTACCTTTGTACCATTAACAATTATCGATTCAGCTTGTTGCTCGTTTCGGTGAATCCTAAAAAGTATTCATTAAATTACGAATAAATACACAAATATCGATATGTAATTACACAAAATTTCTATTCTAGATGGAATATAATAATTTTACTCTTGCATCTTGAAGACAATTCTATTTGCATAGATATTTATTAAAAATAATTTTCAATATATAATAATAGAAAAAAAAAGATAAGAAATTTCCATTACCTTTTATTTTTTTCTTAAATAAAGCAAGTGGAGAATATCGAATTTATTCTGTATCTATCCAACCAATCGAAATTTCACCATCGGAGAGCACGTCCTGTATCGAATCGATCGAATCGCAATTTGGATGGACCCCTCATACAAGACGAATATTTCGCTTCGTCGAGCAGCCTCTCTAGCAATAGACGTTTCAGATACTAGATAAGAGCTGTTGGGTGTTAGATTGTAGTCCTGGGTTTGCATCATCCTTCATCCCTGATCTCGCTACCTTTACCATATATGCATTTCCTAACCCTGTAAATACTCCAATATCATGCAACGAACATTTAGAATTTTTAAACATTATAAACCAACTTCCCTGATATTTCTTGGCCAAGTGGCCACGTTGGAAATTATAATAACAACGAAATATCCTTCGTTAAGATAAAAGTAGAAATATACCGAACCACTTTCTTCCTTAAACGTATATCTTTACGACAATTTTGTAATTCGCTACACCTAAAAAAAACAATGGTGAAAGGCAATTAAAATCAGACGTAATAGGTCTGTAACAATCGAAGAATGAAATTTTATTAGCCTATTAAAACGATTCGTTCAAATTTGAAGAAATTTATACCTTTTCCAACTCTCCTCACTGGTTTTAATTATACCCAAATAAAAAGAGAGAAGCCAATGCAGCGAGCAATTGGGCTGGCAAATGATCTAACTTCCGGATTTCGAAGCTATCGTAACGAAGATGAGGGGGGGAGGAGGATCTGGAAAAAGAGCAAGTTTCCCTCAGAGCGTAATAAAATTAGCATAATCGTACGTAACAATTATCGTTGATCGGGGCACGCCGAAACTATCCCCAGTTGAATCTTTCCTCCTCACGATTTGCATATACACGAACGACTATACGGAATCTCGAACGACTTCCGAACAATATCCATCCATCGCGGAACAATTCCATTCAACGTCCCGTTCAACGAACTCTTTCCTTCTAATTTATCCCCTTTCCAGGCAGCAACGATCCGTTCCTGAAAAAGAAAAAAAAGTTACGTGAGAAAAAAAGAGAAAAATAAAAGTGGAGAAGTGGAAGAATAATGCAAGAAGGTCAAAGATATCGTGGACGAGGGATGCTCGCGGCACAGATCGAGCAACGGTGGCTGTAAAAAGTAGTAATTCGCGAGGGGTCCATAAAAATGTTTATCACCTTCAATAAAAAGGCTCTCTGGCTCTGGCGGCTTCCTACCTCTTTTCCGCTCCGCCAACGTACGATGCTGAAAACGCGAAGCTGAAAAGGAAGCCAAAAAAAGACAGGGGGGAGAAGACAAAGGGGTTCTAGTTCTAATCTTAACGATGGAACGCTCGATAAAATCTGCCGGCCGTTTTCCTTCTCCTTTTTTTCTTTTCGTTTTGGAATGAATTTTTAATCGCCAGACTTCGTTCCACCAATTCTTCTTCTAAGGGGCGGCAGCAGCATTGTCTGTGAATAACTCAGATTTTTCACACTTGTAATTTGTAATTTTATAAGAGATTTTATAAGTGATGAAAATAATAATACGAGGAGATAAACTTGCTAAGATAATGAATGGCGGTATCAAAAATTTCAATTACTGTATATTACAGCATAAGGTTAACGAAGTGTGATTAGATCTGTCGTCTGGTTTCAGATGCGAATATTTTACAGTAACAGTAAAGATGAGATTTCGTTTAAAATTTGCAATATTTCTCAATTTCTCAAATGTCGTACATTTTCGACGACAAAGTTAAAAAATATTTTCCAATTGCTGAAACAAAAATTTAAAACGTTTGAATATGATGAAAATAAGATAATGCGCTGAGAGATATTAAAATTAAGATTCTACCATTTATAATTATAAAATACCCACGAATCCAAGTGTTAACATCATTTTGGTATCTATCGATTCTTAGATACGATAATTTGCGGTATCACTATATCGCCATTCCCCACTACAGTGCGGTTCCAATACCTTAGCCCCTTAATTATTGGGGCTATCATGAACCTAAGGTCGTATTATAGCAATTAACAACCCCTTAGTCGTCGAGTACGAGCATGGAGAATCCGACCTTGCGATCTTTCTCATGTCTGTGTCATCCCCACGCACTTCGTAATATATATAGCAAATCTCGAATCCACTGTTCAAAAGAATTACAATAAATTTTTTATTCTTTAATTATCGAGATTTACAAGTCAAGAGTTGGGGAAAATATACGTGAGATTTAGATGCTAGAATAAACGAGCGTGTATTTTCAAAAAAAAAAAAGAAAAAAACAAGAATGAAAATATTCGACGTGTGAGTTAACACTATCGTGAAATATTTCAACGTGGTAAATCCGTATTCGCCATCAACAAAAAGTATACGACGCACTGCGAGTTCTATGTATTTACGAGTCGAAAATATTCGAGGAAACGGTCTGAAAGTAGTGGAATAAAAACAAAAAATGATGGACGACTTTCTGGTTGGTTGGTTATGGAAACAGTTTCGATTCTCTGTACACTTGTCAAGACGTCAAATTGATACTCGTCGATAAAAATATAAAAATGGGAATGAAACATGTTTGATCGTCGTCTATTAAATTATCTTCGAACATCGTATAGTAAAAACATAATTGTGATAATATTTCTGATTGTCAAAAATTTTTTATTCTCCTCCATCTATCCATTTCCAACTTTCCAGTTTTTAAACAGGTTTCACTTCACGATGCAAGCGTGAAAGATGTAAACGTTGCAATACAGTTATCTGCATCCGTGGCAAAGAAAGTGTCATTCGACAATAAATAACGTCATTATTTCCACAGATAGCATTGTGCTCTCTCTCTCTCTCTCTCTCTCTCTTTCTCTCTCGGTATACGACACGTGCAAGAGCAATTTCGTCGTGTTTCTGCATAAACTTTTATAGAGGTAATAGACATCGCGAAGTCTTGTAAGTACAGTTAAAATTGTCGTCGAGCGAAACAAGCTCCAACTATATACACATATATATATATATATATATATGTATTGTACAGAATTAAAATTCTTGGTAACAAATTCTTAATTGGATGAATAGAAATTCCCGATGTAACGTTGAAAATCTTTAAGATGTTCGTTTCATCGTCAGATAATGTTTTATTGTTATTGCTTTGGGAAAGATAAAGTTAAAATCTCTTTCAGGATTTTATCCAAGCGGTTGCCACGTGAGTGGAAAATAAAGCAGACGGTTGATACATAGACAGGGATTAATGCGAGGGATTTATCTCGCTTATCAGGTGCAAAGTTAATTGACGAGTTAATTTTAGAAGATTCATATCTGATAATTAAAATCGAAATTTAATAATTCGTGTACCAATCAAAATTAATAATAGATTCTGTCAAAATTTCTTTTTTTTAGAAGATGATTTAATTTCTTAAAAATCTATGAAACTGGATGGATGAAAGAAAATTAATATTCTTATTGAAATTGTACAAATTCGATAGATAAAGAAGGAATATAGAATTTAAGATCTATATAATCTCGTCGATGATAGAACGTAGTTTCTATCGATTCTATGAAAGAAACAAATTTAATCGAATTAAATTAAACTTCGTAAAAATTGTTATCCGTCATAAAATCCATTCACTTTGTTACGAGCACTTATTAAGTGGCGAAACCAATATCCAAACATCCCGATTAGTTCCCCAGTTTATCGCTCGTTTCGGAACTCTGATGGTATTAAATTTCTAGCGTAGAATTATTCCAAACATCCGTCAAGTTTTATCGAAGCCAGAATTTCAAACGTTTAGGAAACTCTAGCGTTGTACAGCTGCCGTTCCTAATTTTCAGAACTACATCTGTCGAACACCTGTTGAAAATTAAAATAAAAGTTTCGAAATTCGTGAATATTAATTTCATTTTATGACCATCGAAGATTCTAAGTAAAATAATTTTACGCAATTTTAATCGGATTGAAATGTATTTAAAAAAAAAAAAAAAAAAGAGAGAAAAAAAGGACTAATTATTATTTATAACGGCCAATAACCCATTGTTTGATTATTGTACTCTGCAAATGCTGATAGAGCAATATTATAATTGTTATTTCATGCTGTATGAAACATTTTCTGCAATTACGGCACAAATTACAATGCGGTCCACGAGAACCTCTCGTTAATATAACACCAATGCCTAGTATTCTGTGAACGTCCAAACTAACCACTCATCCAAAGCACATCTCATTAGTATGCATGGGTTCCGCGATGAACGTTTGCATTCAAGTAACAGTCGATACCTGTTAGACGACTGGGCAATATTACAATAACTGGAACCAACGTGTAATTTAATAGTAATTAACGTTAGCGGATAATGTATTGACATCGACGCAATGTCCAGAAGCATCAAAATATAATTCTCGAAAGGGTGTTTATTCTATTAAACGCTATAAGTGCATTTGGCTGTATTGATTAAAATTTTTCTTTAATTTTCTTTCAAAACGACTATATATTTTTTTTTTTTTTCATAGAAAAAAATCACGTTTATGGAATTTGATTGAATATTAATTTTTCTTCTATTTGTAATGATTCTGTCTCATAAAGTGCTTAAGTATTTAATAATCGTAAAAATATTGATTATTGCAAGTATATTTTTAAGCACTTAAAAGCTATTATCAAAGAAAATGTAGAGAAAATACATTTTCCTTTTTCTTGAAATTTCTCTGACAGCATTAAATCTTCCTCAACCTATGAGATAATCGAATTCTCAAGAATCATTACATCAAAATATTCATGTAATCAAGTTACACAGACGCATTGACTACACGTGCAAATGATTCAATCCCAATATAGGATACCATAACCACTTCGCACAACCACTTTGCAAAATGATTGATCGATAATCATCAAGCTTTACGATTCGCGTTAAAATTACACGTTCGAACGATGGCTAAAATACGATTAAATATTAATGAAAAAAATATTTTAATATTCAATTTTAGACGAGAGCAATTTTACTTCGGAAAATTGAGCAAAATATTATCTCGTTATAAATTCATGAATATTTCTGTTGTTTTCTATCGACGAGGGGCCATCACTTTCCCCGTTGACAAGATTTTAAATTATTTTCGCGAGACGAGGAAACGAGAGAAACGGTGAATTTCCATCAAAGGGAGCGATAAGCATGGCAACTTTTATCTCTGCTACACTTTGTCCATCCCCTTCCCCTTTGTCTAGACACAACCCCTCCATATCCGTGCGACTCGCTTTTTAACATAATTTCACGTTTCATTGTCTCCGGGAGTTCCGAGTTCCTGCGAGGGAGTCTTGAATTTTAATACATCCGTATATACCGAGTGCACCGTCTTTTCTACCTGGGATAAATTTGCGTACAAACGCGATCCCCACACGCGAGAAGGGAAAGAAATTTCGCTTCCGCGATTGCACCCTGAAAATTTGATGAATCTGGTAAATTTGCAGCGAACCTCGTCTCGATACGTCTCCTAATCCCGTATTTCTTATAGAATAGAAATAAAATGAGTCTTTCGCATTGTAGAATTATTACGTACAATAACGTGTGATAATGATATTCTATTCTTTACTTTCTCAAAATTTAAGAATTTCTTTCTCCTTCCAAGAGAATTTCTTATAATAACAAATTATGGGTATAACACAATGCGAAGGATGAATCAAAATAATTTAAATATAGATATTTTGAATAAATGAAAAAAGGAGAAGATTGTATATTGGTTTTCGTTAAACGTTTGTCGTGTTTCAGAATATGAGTTGATATCCAAAAATTGGGAACAAAGAACGGTGAATTATAACTGTTATTGTTCTGGAATGGTGCATAATGTTAAAGAGGTTCATATTCGCAGTTCAACTCAAATAGCATTCAGACAGTTGCTGTATTCGATATAATTTCATATTTCATTGTCTTCCGAGTTCCGAGCTATCGCGCCAAGTTTGCACAGAGTGCTGAATTTTAATACACCTGTGCGGAAAGTTTCTATCGCCTTTTCTGCCCTTCCGAGTTTCTCCAACACCGTTTCCCTTTCGTAACAAACTGATTTTCGGCTTATTGCCGCTATTACCATCAAATGATAATACAAAAGAAAAGAAAAAAAAAGAGCGTTTTCATTTTTCTATATTTCATTTATTTTTGTTACTACGAATTTCTTTCTAGAACAGGAGGATGATGAATTATAATTCGAAACACGTTTCCTCCTTATTTCCAAGGATTTTTAAACGATCGTTTCGCAGAGATTGCAAACTTTGCGAATCAACAGAGTTTGAGGATGAGAGAGTGAGAAAACAGTGGACGGAGCGCCTCATTATTCCTAAAGCTTGACTTCCCGTAAGTCCCATTGCGAGCTTTGTGGCACGTTCCACCCACAAACAACCCTTCTTGCCCGGAAGGGAGAAACCTCGCAATAATATCCACGAATATCGATCACGAAATACAACATCTGGAATGACTAATACTCAGTTGATATAATTCTCCAAATATATTTCTCGAAAATTTGTACGCGATTTCTTCGTTATTTTTGTAACAAACGGTAGAATATTTCTCCCAGAAATTTGTAAAAAACGATGACTAAATATTTAATTACTATGTAAAATTAAAATT
Source organism: Apis florea (assembly GCF_048593485.1). Classification (NCBI taxonomy): domain Eukaryota; kingdom Metazoa; phylum Arthropoda; class Insecta; order Hymenoptera; family Apidae; genus Apis; species Apis florea. Next base: position 248,590 of record NW_028256599.1, on the reverse strand, counting down.
TATAATTTTCTAAATTCCATTTTCTTTTTTTTTCTTTTTATATAGAATTAGCAACAAAAACAGCAAAATTTATTAGAAAAAGAAGTTCAGTTTTAGAAATTTTAGAATCACGAATCGATCGTAATGTCATCCGTTTGATTCGTTTCTTGCAAGGAACATTTCGCTCAATTCAATCCGCAACCATCCTCGGATCTATATCTACTCGAGGGCGAAAAACAGTGGTTTATATCGTGGTCGTTGACGAGATCGTTCCTCGTCCACCGATTTATCGGCAATTTTTCTCCCGAAATCGTGGAACAAAGGCTCGGCTCGGATCACACGCCTCCCTTGACACGTTCGGCCAGCCGTTGTGACGAGAGTCCTGGACGAGGGGTCGGGAACAAACGAGCACATTTTCCTGAAGGCCAGGGCGAGAAAGCAAAGCCAGTGGAGAGGACTTTTATCGTTCCGGGACGACTGGCTCGTGTGTAAATACGTATTTCTTTTGTTTTTCCCCGGACCCTCATCAAATTTCCTGTCGCAGAAAAGTACCGGCTGTTTAACGGGGAAACGATCTATATATACGCGCAAGTTTGCACGAGTTTCGTAGTGTGGGATCGTAGTCGGACGGGGTTGGAAGTCGAGGCGGAAGTGGAAGACGACTTAGGACGTTTGATCATGTGAAAAGATTGTGGCGCACTCTGTGGATAAATTTAATCATTGACATCGTTGTAAATAAGTCTGATCCTCTTTGTAATTATTAATAAATTGTTTTCTATTTCCATTCTGAGTTTTAACAATTGACATTCATCCTTGGAACATCTTAAGTATCCACAATATATTGATAAATATGTAGATTGTGGCTGGCTTCTTAAAGATAGCTCTTAAATTTTATGACAATCAAATTTTGTTAGACTTCTAATTTAGAAGTTCAGTTTATGATAACTGACGCAGTTTAGTTAGCGTATGAATGCAAAATTTCTGAGAAAAGAAAGTTATCATCTATCATCCCTTGGAAAGTTTTTTCTTTTTCGCAATTTTACAAAGGACAACATCGAGTTGGTACAGGTTGATACATGATTGATGGAAAGTAAAATGGAACTTATTCACCGATAACTAATAATCGCATAATGGATAGCTTTGGAAAGCTATAAGAGCACCAGATGTATCCATAATTCTCAAGATATCAGAAAGTTTCATGGGTGTTGAAGTTATTAATGGTTTCACGATTCTATGGAGGTTCCATGGGAGTTGAGACATTGAATATCCAAAAAGGCATCCAAAGCTTTCATGAACAGTAGATGTTCCAATGTCATGCGAGATTCTTGAATTGAATCAAGGATATGAATTAAGAGAGTTCAACTAGAGATAAGTTTAGAATTGAAAAGTAAGAACTTTTCAGAATCTTGGAGTATATCTCTATTAATCACGTATGAAATCTTTATGGAATCACAGGTGATGTAGAGATTACAGATAGTTATAATAATATCAATATATAGATAACTAATCATCAATGCATATATAGATATCAGTACACAGGCTAACTATTAATGCAGATATTAGTGGAAGATATTATTTCAGATATCAGATATTAAATGGTGACATAATATTCGATATCATATATAGATATAAATGAAATTATTATCAATAGTATCAATGAATAAATATACAGAGAATTAGTCATAGAAATGGATCTAGATATTAAATAGATATTAAATAATATTTATATTATGATATCAAGCATCGATATATAAATACCAATAAAACTAATTATCGATACATAAATATCAAGACACAAAAATTTTTTGAGTTATCAGTGCATAAAGTATAGAAGGAATAAAGAGTGAAAATTATATTACACGTTATCATTAGATCATAAACCAAAGAGAAACGTAAAGCTCAATTGCGGTTTAGTTTCCTTTTAAAGTGAAATTGAATGGTAAATCGACGTGAAAATCTTCTCTACTCTTTCAGACACCTCTGGAAATCGAGTTCTACATGTTTAATAGCTATTGTAATTGATCTAAACAGAGAACGGAATTGCTTGTGGAAAATAAGAGAAGGATGGAAATGAGAGAAGGATGGACCCGGCCTGATCCAAGTTTCCTTCATTGAGATGCAAGGATAACAATTTGAAAGGGTTGCTCGATGGTTCGGGAGACCGGTCTATCGTGTAACAGTGCGAAAATCGATGTTCTATACTGTTGACAAAATTGGTTACAAAGATAAATTCTACTCTGCATCTGTTGCAAAAAGGAATTGCAAAATTATTTACTTCTGTCGTAATACTATCTTATTTTAAATAATTTTTCAATTCTTTATAATAATTTTGAAGTATTATTTCAACCCTTAAACAACTGGGGATTCGAATTTTTCACCTGTATGCAGAATTTTATTAAAATCGATGTGTCAATTAACAGACATGTGAATTTAATTTTCTTTATTTATTGAAAAATCGTGCAACTGTGTAACTATTTCATTAAATCTGTTGTATTTTATTGTTCGTGATATATATATATATATTTTTTTTTAACATTTATTTCGACTTTTCTCCATAATTGGCATCGATGAATGAGGATTTAACGATCAGAAATAACGAGCAATTAAAAACTAATATCGATACATTCGAATTTTATAACTGGTCCCTGGTTATTTTTACAATTTCGAAATATCCAAGTCATTAATTTAATATAAACGTTTCCAAACTCTGTAATTAACGAAATTTTATTCCCAAACTTTCAACCAGTTTAAAATTCAGTTTCAACTTTCCCCTTATTTTTTATTCAATGCCGATTCAAACAGAGGAGATAACGAATAAATTTTTCGTGATATCCGTTCGTGAACTGAAAAATATATCTCGTATTAATTTGCACGAAAATTAAATAAAATCTGTACCATAATTATATCCCACTGAAACAAAAATAAAAATTTCATTACAACTTGCTCTTCAAATATTTATTATCAAACAATCTCTTCTTTTTTCAATCTCAAACCGATTTTCCTTATTCCTCTGCAAGAATCCAACGTCATTTCCCTTCGTTTCGCTTCATACGTACGTCGAAATAATCGAGAAACAGTTCGCAAACCCATCGAAAAAGCTTGATCTCTGTCGAAAGGAATCGAATCGAACTTTGCTCTTCATCCCCTTTATGGCTGTTTCCTTCGTCGCGGGAATAATTATTAATCCTGGCGGAAAGCGTGGAAACCCGGCAAACTGAATCACGACAAAGTAAATCTGCCGACTAAATTGCACGAGAGGATATCCACTCGACCCGCGAGTGGACGAATTTGGAAATGGCCGATCCCTTTGGGATCGGTTTAAGAGGAGATCGATCGTCCAGAGGAGTTTCCACGATGGAGGAGACCCCGAGGATCCTGCAGGTAATAGCGCTTAACTATGAAATATCATTGTCTGGGACGATGGTGGCCAGCTCAGACACCGGAAACGGGACTAAATGGACGTTGAACCCCGTATTTGAACGAGCTGCACCGGAAATAATTGAACGTCTTTCGAGTGGCCATCCTGCGCGTGACGTCTATACCGGTGACGCCACCGATTTTGATAATCGTTCGAACCGGTACACCCGATAATTAATCGTTGTTTGGCGTCGAGGGAGATTAATGGAAGTTGTTTCCCTGGAAATAAATGAATTCGATCCAAGTTTCGAATGAAATGCTAAATCGAGGAGGGATGGCCCCCCCCCAAGGGGAATTTGGCTCGGAATTAATTGCAGGTAGACAATAAAAATTAGGAGGATCGTTTATCTTTACCGATTACGATGCTCTGAGTACAATTTCCTACATTTGGAACAAAAAATCCAAATATGTGTGAATTCGTGTCTGAAATATTCGCAGTGTATTCGCAATAGCATACACTTTTCTTCTCTGCCACAGAACTAGAATTTAATTTGGAATTCATATATGAGCTGTAATTTGATTATATTTTAGAATTATTCGAAAAAAATATTCGTGCCTTTTTTTTTTACAAATAATAAAACATACCACGAGACGTATTACGATAGACATTGGAAAGATCGATACACTCGTATCCCATCAGGTTTCGAAAGGAATTCACCGATCGTATCGAGGGTGAGCCGAGACAGGGGGATCCTTGGCAATAGTTGGAGGGGTCGAAACATTCCCAAAGGAGTCCTAACGCGGTATATTCATAGGAGTGTATATCAGGCCCGTACATATGCGGACAGCTCCAAACTGATGCATCCAGACACATAATCCATAAGAACGTCTCAAATGTACGGCATCTAGGGAGACCTATCTATGAAAGGTGATACAAACTCGATGATACTCTCCGGTATTTTGCAATTGTTTCTCGTTTCTAACTTTCGAATTCGAAACGAGAAGCGATCGTGCATCGATTAATCAACGGATCATCGTGCAATTTTTGAAAGAAAATAAATAGTTTAAGCAAATTTGTGAAGATAAAAAGAATTAATGAAAAAGAAGTGAAACTAAATGGATATTTATGACATGGGGAGATACAGTACACTAGAGCGAAAGAAAGAATATTCATAAATGTTAAATCAGAAATTTTCAAATAAATAAACGAAAATATAATATGATTGAAGTAACTTTTGCATGATCTAATATGGATTTTTAAAAAATATTATTATTGTTAAATTTAAATTATAATTCTTTCAAAATCTGCTTAATATTTGTATGGAAAATCTGTAAGAAATTTGATCTATACAGTTTGCTCGTACATACGTGGCTACTTGCATAATTCACCAGAGGACATGTAAAAGATATCGAGGAGGTTGGGTCTCGGTTTGGTCAGGAAAACGAGGGTTGGTCAGGAATCCTGGGCATTTTTATGGGGTTCCTTTCCCAGCGAGATTAGAGAGAAGACACGTGGGATGTGTAGTTCGAAAAGGTGGAAAAGGAAAAACGCAAAGAATCTTCGAAACTTTCTCAAGACGTTGTCTTTGAAAAACTACCTCTAGTTTGCTTTACGTTTTCGTAAAGATTAATCGATTGATTAGTTTCTTTTTTCCTTTCAACATTTCCTTTCAAGAATAATTTATCACAAATTTACAGAAATTTTTATTATCTTATAGAAATTAAAGAATTTATTCAAATTCGAAAATTACCTTCTATCAAATTGAAAAACTCTTCTAGAATCATTTTCTTCCTAAATAAAAAGCTGAAATAAATTCTCGGTTAATAAAATGACGAGGCAAACCTTTTAAACAGAAAGTTCTCACAATTTTTACAAAATTTTCCCCTGGACGGATAACAAGCCGGAAGCTACGTCCGCTTCTCACGTCCTTGTCTGCAGCTCCCAGACAATTTTTACATATTCCATGAGATTTATTCAATAGACCAGGTACGCTCGATGGGCCAGGTGAAAGCGTGAATATGAAAAATAAGAGGGAGAAAGGAGACGGCATTTAAATAAGGATAGGTACCTTCCCTTATGGATATCCCACAGGACCGCATTGTGTCGGCCAGCTTTGACCACTGAAGACGCTTTCCATATTATTTTCTCGCTTCTCACCTTTTCCATGGATTTACCCTGTGTGTCTGCAAACTTTCCCCAAGTCATTTCCACGTCTGTTCGAATCTGCTTTGGATGGAACTTTATGCGAAAAGTTTTCACCTTGTGAAAAATCTTTCTTCGTTGACCGTTGTTAAAAGCTTTTCAATAGACTCGACGAGAAAGATAAAGAAAAGAAAAGAAATTATTGTTATTCGTCTTGCATTAAAACATTTCATAAAAAGTTAAGAAAATTTACATTTTATCAACTTTTCCTTCTATTCCATCTATTCTAATTTTACATTGTCATAAGAATATCGAATCTAATGGATAAAAATATTCAAACGAGATCAAAAGAAAGAAAATAAACAAAATTTCTTCAAAAATTTATCCAAAAAAAAAAAAAAGAAATTCGCGAGCAATATCTTTGCAAATGTTGAAATCTTTACAAGACCGCCTTGCAGACATTTGACAATGGCTCTTCGATATCTGGCGAGTCAGGCAGGCGTGTGCTAGTCTAGATTCATCCCCAGGGATTCTCACCATCGTGAAGTAATTTTCAGAGACTGTTCTTCGGCCGTGGATGAATTCGAACACGATATGCCGCAGTAAAAAAAAGAAAAGGAAGAAAGGAGAAACAGATAAGAAGGAGGAGAGAAATTCTTGGGTGATTTAAGGGGAGCACGATTGACCTGTTACTAGGTCCAGAGGAGAGGAACAGACGTCTTCCTCGTTTGAAACGTGATGGTCGAGTGGTAATAAAAGTCAGTGAGTCCGGATAATCGAGAGAAATCCAACCTGGCGTACCGATGTCTCTTTGATACTGTATCACTCACGTTTCAAATGTTTCCATTGCTTCGTAAATTGAGAAACAACCGGTCGAATCGATCGGTTTTGCTTTTCACGAGTGTGTATTTTTAAGTTCCACGCTGATTTCGATTTCGATGTTTCGAGAAAAGGTTGATTTCATACATCTCTGTTTCAATAATTGTTGATTCAGTAAAGGGAATTTTTCTTTATCGTAAGAAGAAACCTCCATCTTTAATACATTAATACCAATTCGAGTTTTTTCGAAAATTTACTAGAATCGAGATTTTGATTTTGGACTTGTACATCTCACCTACCCGTTTTTCTAACATCCTTTATGGATGACAAAGGAAAGCTCTTCTCGCAATGTAATTAAAGAGTACTTACTTATTTTTTCGCCAGCAAAATGTCACTCGCCAGATGAATTAAACAGGCGTGAAACAGTTTCACGTACTCGCCAATTTAACCGTGAAAAGATTCACCGTGCATGTTCAAGCAAAACGTTATACACTGCACACTGTTGTGACGTATAATATCTTCCTTCCTAGGTCGTTCGTACTTGCCCAAGGGAGTCTTGCTTCCTGCAGGATAATAAATAATTTAGTCCAGGAAATGTTGCAAGTTATTACGGTCCACACCGTATACGTATCCAGTTTACTTGGTTGACAGAAAAAAGCTCGTATCTCATCAGATTTATTTAAGACCCGCGCCCTTCCTCTCCACTGATACATTTCTTTTCATCTTTTACAATTTTATCCCTCTCCTCTCCCTCCTCTCTTCCTATTTTTTTCGTTTACGAAATTCGTGATTCGAAACTCGTATTTTCTTTTCCCGTTGAAAAATTTCGCGTGTGGATGCAAATTAAGACTTGTGAGTATGAATTTATGTCGTATTTGCCCAATGGAACACGTATACGTATAACGTGGATTCAGAATGGAATAGAAGAGAGCGTAGTTGTGAAGTTTGTATTCGAGGAATTGATGATCGTGACAAATTTGATTAAACTGATTTATCTCGATACATTTCTTCAATTTTGATACTTGTTGTTTCGTGCTATTTTCATATCAAATTATTTATAACAGCATCAGATGTCGAAATTTTATTCAAATTTGTTCTATTGAAATTTACGAACATTTAAATAAATGTCGTAAAGGTAATGTAATTTCAAAAAAAAAAAAAGCTTCGTATTACGCAATAAATAACGCAATAAAAATATTATGGAAATGGATCAGATGCATCTAGGTGAATAATATGCATGTATATAATCCATGAAAATGAAATATTCATAATATACAGGTGAATTCTTATGGAGAAGTACGTATATTTATATTTTCAGTATGGATTTAAAAGTGTTATGTCGATGAACGAAATGTGAAGGAATACAGCGTCGAAAATTACACATTGGAAAAGCGTATATAATAAAGGGATCGTAATGCATTCTTGGCAAGAAAATTATCGCGATGCATGACAGATGAGTGAAACGTATCGTGTAAGTACAGCGGAATGCACGTAATAAATCATGCGTATTATACAACAGCAAGAATTTTTACACATCGTTATAATGCATTACCAACTTTTGTGTGGATTTTGTGAAGATGTATTCCTGAATGGATTGTTTTTGTCACTTCGAAGTGATCGTATTACTTTGCTCGCAATTCTTGATAGAATAAAAATTAAGAGAACATTCTCATAAAGTTATCGAATTTTCATTAAAAAAATAAAATTAAATTTATTCAATCTCAAGACAGAATATCTCTTTATTATCTTTATTGAATCTCGTGATATATATTCGATTGATATCCTGTATTCCGTCTCGTATAAGTATGACAAGGAGAATAAATAGTGGAAGAAGGATAGATATAGAGTAAAAATTATGACATCAACGCCATCTTCAGAGTGCCGCAGATGAAACATATAGACGGAGAAAGGTATTGGTGGGAGAAGGACAGAGATAGAGTAAGAATTACGAAATCAGCGCCATCTCCAGAGTGCCGCAAATGAAACACATAGACGGAGAAAAGTATTGGTGGGAGAAGGATAGAGAAAACGTCAGAAGTGATTGTCAGCGCCATCTGTAGGCGAATAGTTGGTTGTGTCAAGTGTAAAGTTTGAATGTTTTTGCGTGCGTGCATTAAGAGAAGAATTTACTTGAAAGTGAATAAATTTTTGTGCAAGAGGAGAGTGAATAGAATGTCGTTGTTCAGATCTTCGATTGGCAGCAACTTCGACATGGTGAGTCTTGAGAAATCCTTATTATTTATTGTAAAATATATCTCGTCGTCACAGCCGATGTCACGGTACAATCGTAGCACAATTGTATGCGTTATAAAAAATAATACGAGCGTGATTGCATTTCGTAGATAGGAAATTTATTAAGATAATGGACTGCATTCTCGTTTTTGTTTCTAAAATTATGAAATATAAGCAAATTTTCAGTTTGTAGTTTTTGAATGATTTAATTTTGCACGTACGTATTTAGATTATAGCATACTAGATGGCGTAAAAAGCAGTCTTTCCTTGATCGACGCAGTTGCATAAGATAACTATTCTATTATTTCTGTGTTATATAAGAGATGGCGCCACATTTACAATTTTCACTCTATTTCTGTTCTTATTCCCATTACTTGCTCTCCTATACTTTGCACATTTTTAACTTACAAAGATATATTAATCATTTTTATAATTCTGTTCAATTTATTTAAAAAATATATCTAAAAATGATTCTTATTTTATCTTCCCATGGAAATATCATTGAATTCCATAACAGCATCTGCAATAGTAGTTTCAAAATCAATAAGTTTTCCCATTGATAAAATTTAAAAGAAATTTATAATTTTAATTGTCTTGCAGCACACTATCTTACTCCTAGTACATAAGCACATCTTTCACATTTCCATATTTCCCAATATTTCAATTCCAATTCCTAATCAAATTTATCTTTTATCCCCATATTCAACTTTATGAATCCATTCTAAGATTTTTAAAATAACTTTAAACTTTCTTATTCAGACATAATCATCCAATATTTGATACGTATCTTCTTTTGCATCAAATTAATCAATAATATTTCATCTCATCTCCTCATTTTGAAAAACTCTACTTCAAATTCTTGTTTATATTTGACCTAATGATACCTAATAATTATCCATTAAACTAGCAACGTTGAAAATTGTCTGAATACCGTTGTCAAAACTAGAAAAAGTAACAGTGTAGTAAGAAAGGAGGAGGAAGAGAAGCTAAGTCGATGCAAAGGAAGTTATAGATCTCGATTCTCCTTCTGACAAACCCTGATAAATATTTATATCCGACTTCCTCGAAGCCAATAACTTCGCCTCCTGTATCCCACTCGGAATTTTACCCTCTTGTTTCCCTGCCGATAGACCGTTCCCGTGCTCACGTTCCACGCACGTTGGTCGGTAACACAGATAGCATTGTAATGCCCTATTTTAACCAACAACCGGCTGCCGAAGAATTCGAACGTTTCCGGAATAATCTCCGATTCGGATGCCGCGCAATTCTTCCTCGAGTGTCTCTTCCGACTCTTAGTTTCCATTCGACCATCCTTGCCTCCTGTATCCCTGTATTCCGAGCCTGTATGCGCCCTCCTTGTGTGTATTGTTTCCATTTCCGTGTATTGGCAACGTAGGTATTGGAAACAACGTGGAATCACGTCCCGCCAATCGGGCCAAGGGTTGAAATTTTTAAAAGGGATCGGAATAAAAATGGGAAAGTCGTGATTCAAGATGCTGCCTCATGCTTGCTGATTATAATGCCGCGAATAAAGCTCGATTCATCAAATTTTAAATCGATCAAGGCGAGAAAGGGGATTACATTTCTTTAACTTTAACGAACACTGTCCTTCCTTTGGATTTCTTTCCAATTCTTCGATTTATTTATCGCATAACACACACTTTTAATACTCTTTAATACCATTTTACATACTTACGTCCAATGTTCTTCTCCTCCCAATCGAGCAGCACGAGTTCCCTCTTCTTTAGAAAATAAACCAACCCACCTCCCCTCCCATTATCCACTAAGCATCGAGGATCCACTCCACAAAAAGCTAGCACAGCACGTCAACACACACGCACACTCCCCCAATTTACAATTAATCAATCCGCGGCCGCTTAAACAACCCCCCCGTGAGCGTGACTTCAAAGACTGGTGACACCGTTACCGGTATATAAATCATCGCCCGATTGCCCGATTTCGAGCCCCTCCCCCCTCCTCCTCCCTTTCACCGTCATCGAACGAAGTATCTCGGCTGCATAATAACAGGGGCCTGGCCACAGTTTATTCACCGGCTCGTGTCGAATAAACACACCGATTCGGTTTTCACCGATTCCACCGGTTTAATTGTCCGGCATTACCCCCGGCGTTCATCCCTCGAATCGAGGCGAGGAATATTTCGCCCGGCTCGTGACAGCTCGATTCGATGGCTGCGTTTTCCCGTTTAAACCTTTCCATCTCGTGCAACGGTGGCGTCAGTTTATTTACGCCCTCGTTCAACGATACTTACATTACGTACAACCGATACGTGTTTATAACGCCGGACACGGAGAGAAGGAGGAAGGGGTGGAAGTGCCGTTTTGGCACGTGCGCGTGTGATTAATTAACGCCGCTTTTGAACGACAAAGCCGATGTACACGGATGATCGATGTTATCGAGGAGGGGGTCTTTAAGGCTGGGTCTTGAACTTAATTCTTCTTGAAGGGGGGAGGGAAGGGAAGGTTATCTGCGTTTCAAAGAGGCTTTTATTCGTCCGTTGGAAATTTTTGTTGGTTTGAATGAAGATTTTCTTTTAATTTTTGACGGTTATTTTATAATACGCATGCGACGAAGTTGGGTATTGTTATAAGTTTTGAATGATGATGATTTTTGGCAAGTTGGTCGGATTTCATTTGAAACGAAATTAGCTTGCTACGATCGAGTCTCCTCTTAACGAGGATATCCTGAAAAGAAGTTTGAATTATTACATTGATGGAAATAAGAATGTTTAGGAAAGTTTTGAGCATCATATTATTGCAATAATCGCAAAGAAGGAACGTCCCTCTCATCGAAAATTGCTGTAAGAATATATATATTTATAGAATTATGTTGATTAAAAATTCGTGTTCTTTGTAATACGTAAAATAAATTAATCACGCGTTTGAATATTAGTGGCCTCTAATTCAAATATACATGCGTATATATTCATTAACATATTCGTACTTTAATTCGTGCACATTTGAATACACGGATATTCAACTATTTAAATACAATTCGCGGAACAAAGATACGACGAGTCTACAAATTTCCTGGATAAATGGAAATTTCGGTGTAATTTCATTTGACAAAATTTAATCAATTAATTTTCCGTTTTGACTCGGTAACATCAGTTGTATGACAAATATTTGTATTTTGTTCTTCGACGTACAAATATATGTGTGCGCGTATGTAACGCGAATATTAACAATTTATACATACCGTTGTATAAATTGAAATTTGAATTTTTGTTGTTCCAACTTTGACGTCATTCATTTCTATAAGAATAATTATACACGTTGTTAATTCGCTTGGACAATTAAAAGTGATTAAATTTTGACAATCGAACGCAGGTTGACGAAAACGTTTTTGAAAATCAAAAAACGGAATGATTAAAAATTCCAAAAAATATCAAATTCTTTATTCCGCATTATATAATATTTCTCCTGGCAAACGTTCGAGATCTAATCATCTGAATTTTCTCTCCTCCCCCCCATAAAATGACGAATTGACCACTGAATACAGCGTAGTATATTTTATATACGAATATAATATGAAAATAATCGTTCGTGATTTTATTAAATATTAAACGTCGAAGATAGACTGCGTGGAATGATAGAATGCGTCAATTAGTGCAATTAAATTATTCGTGCATAGTTTGGAACTTCCAGATAGCAGTGAAGCGCAAATTAGCAGAAGTGAACAGTACTTCAATCTCTAAATTATAACTAAACAGGGGATAATTCGATTAAATCTATTAGTCGAAATATAATTAGTTTCTGTTTGAGGTATTACCTTGTCAAATATCATGCCTATAAATAAATAAGGAGGAAATTTAATGGTACATCGATTTGAATATATATACATAATAATTTCATAAATAACTTCCCTATGTGTTATGAAACGAACAATTACATAATCGTACATTGAATTATTTATCGTGAAATTCTTCAATCCTAGGTTATCCTAATGAATTTCGAGCGAATTTTTGAAATTCCCAAGCGTCTGCAACTTGGTAACAATGATTAATGATTTTTGCCAGAAATACGCGTGTAGTACGCAACAATTTGTACAAAATGAAATTCCTTTCACTTACATTCCCTTATAAAAGAGTTCTTCGTACAAGAACCCGTCGAAAAGTTTTAATAGTTTTCCTTACAAAATTCAACTTTGTAAATTTAATAAGCTGAAACATTAAACTTTTCCTATATCTTTCGATATCTATATATATATATATATTATCTTTTGGATTCGGATTTTGATGTTTGCAAAAGAAAGAAAAAATTATTCTTTCAATCGAAAATTTTTCAAAAATTGCACCACTTGGCAATTTGAATCAACTGCCAAAAAATATATAATTCGGATAAATTCGTCGATTAAGCTCAATCGTTCTGAAACTCAGTCGTCCTCTTTAAGTGGCCGTTAACCGGTCGTGCAACGAACACGAATCACCTGGAGGAACACAGGTTTCTACTTACCTGTTGAAAATTAATCGAACTATCCACGAGTACATCGGTTTTCAATTAATTTTCCCGCGCTATCGGCGTCGATTGCTACAAAGGCGACAGCCCTCTCCCTCCTCCTCCTCCCCCCACCCACCCCCCTCATGGAGAGGAGGAGGTGCATGCATTTGACAGGATGTCGGCTAATCACTTTCCTCAAATCTCGCCTTTACTCTGCCACGCCACTCACCTGTCTCTTCCGCGATCCAACGGTGTTTCACGCGTGTACAAGCTTTCACCCCCTTTCTCGTCGGGATAAACCTTGCCACTCAAAACGCTCGAGGAAATAGAAATCGTAGACAGATACGATTTTCCATCGACAAGCTGCGATCAGATCGAGACTACTCGATTCTCGTGATCGGCTCTCGATTTTACGCCGATTTAACCGTTATGTTCGATTCTTTCGCTCTGAAACATATGTATTCCTTAATTCGAACTCGTAGTTTCAGTATACTTGGTATACTGAATACCTCGAGTTCCTTGAAACTCGAATTCTTCCTCTTCTTGATATTCTCAGGCGGAAATCCTTATTATAAATAATTTCATCGTTGAGAGATCTCGATAGATGAGTAAAATGAAGGATAATAAAATAGATAAGATTGAAAGTATCGAATCTGGATACGGAAATGGTTCCCGGATCGTGACCAACGCGTCACACACCACGTATATCCATTTGCAAAAGTAGGAACAGATGGTTACATCTTCATCGGTTTAATTAATTCAATCAAATGCCGAAATACTTTTCACGAATACTTGGGCGCCCCTCCCTTCCATTAAGGGTATTGAATTTCGACTACTACTGTACGTTTTGGCTCACCTCCTCCTCCCCACGGTGGCCCGAATTCCAGCACCGATCAGACTATCCGGACCATCCGATTCCAGCTAACCAGATCCGTTGAGACACGATTGTACCGGCGTGCCAGAGGTGGACGTCACCGCGAGGGCTATTTTCAATTCGGTGTCGAATAGGAAATTCAAGGGGGAAGGGGGTGGACCAATTCGAGCTGGAAAGCATGTTTAATCAATTGTTACCGGGCGGGCAATCGCTCCCCCTCCTTCGCCCCCACGATGGCTCCATTCCTTATCTCGTCCTTCGATCTCTAAATCCAACGATTCGTCATCGCCTCTGTTTTTCCTCTTCCTCGAAAGGGATAATTTCGTGATTTCTCTGGTTTCTGTATCCGTGTGCAGGAACGAATACGTGTTACATACGTGTTTCTTCTTTTCTTCTCTTTTCTGCGTCACCTCATCTTTAGAGGTTTGGTTCACAATTTTAGAGATAGAACAATTATGATGGTTTATGATTTCGAGTGATGAAGGCGAGAAGAAACGATGAAATTTAGATTGGGAAAGAATTTAGCAGTCATTTAGTTTGTCTCGTTTAATTTTGTCAAAGAACGAGCATCGAACAATATTGTCCCTTTTCGATCTCGATGAAGTTAGTCCAAGCGAAAATAATGCGGGAACAATTATGACGGTTTATGAGAAGAAACGATGAAATTTAGATTCGAAAAGAATTTAGCAGCCATAAGTTTGTTTCCTTTAATTTTGTCCAAGAACGAGCATCGAACAATATTATCTCTCGATGAAGCGAACGAAATGTATTCGGTATGTTTCTTCAGATATTAAATAATGCAATTTGTTCCATTCCCGTGAATGTTTTCTTACGTTTCCTCGCTTTTATCCCCTTATAGTCAATTTATGTAATACTATAGCGATATTGTCACAGATTTATTTTTTTCTTACATCTTCTTTCTTTCCTTCGTACAGTCATATTCTCGAGAGATGCGGGAAGAGACAAGTTTCTAGTCTGCCTTGCCTAATTATTTCGCGTTAAGAGAGAACGTTTTAATGCGTCCACGTAGGCATTGCAGAGGAACGCGTCTCAACTTCTTGAGTCGCAACAAGCATCTTTGTCGAGAGAAATGCGATTTACGCGCGAAACTTGTCGGTTCGATTATTGTCACCGTTGTTAAAGATTTTCGATCAGTTTTTCTTTGTAATAAGAAGGATCTTACTTTTTAATGAGAAGGATGATACTTTAATTAGATATTCTTCTTGTGTTTACCGAGGCTCGAAATCTTTTGACGTTTTCGAAACATTCTTCGATTCATTTTATCCGAAAGCATTATAGCAGCTCGAGCCTCGACAACGAATTTATATCAGGCATATCTCGTACACTCTGGCTCTCTTTTTATACGGTAAATATCATGCATGAAAAGTTTTATAGTATTTAATTCATAACAAAGTATCTTTGTTGAGGTGAATTTGCATCGAATTAAAGCGAAATACTATACAAAAAGAACAACAAATTAAAATATAAAATAGAAATGCATTCGATAAAAAATATTTTTCATCCGGTAAACGCGCGAAAAGAAAAATATTTTCAGAATTTCAAGAATTCTTGCATCGTTATTTACCTTAATTTTTTCCTTTCTTTTCGTTGCTCGAAAAAGAACAAAGGATAGATCAATGCTTGTTGGAATCGTAATTCCAAATGCTCGAGGATTCGCGACGCTCTCGTCCTTGGATCCTCCCATTAACCTTGATAATTCCCCTTACAAAGTGGAGGAAATCTTGCCGCGGAATGAAAAACGCACCAGGAAACCGAGCAGACAAAAATTTTAATTAAATTTCGAGGAAAACGCAGTTGCGAAAATTTCTCGTCCCGTGGCCTGGCCGGAATTTCATTATACCTCCTCCTCGGTCTACGAATTTATATCGTCTTGTTATGAAAAACAGTTCCCATACTGGTATAGAAAAGGATGGTCAAATATATGGTTCGTATTTTTCACGTGTTAATTTTGCAATTTTAACGCATTTGCCCTTCTTTCTTTCCCTTCCTTCGCTCTTTTAATTTTTATTGATTAATTATAACGAATGAACATCGTTAAACAAATAATATCCACTTGCATACGTTTCTTCAATTCGACAAATTTGTCTGCCTTTTAATTTTCGTAACTTGTGCTTCTCCAAAGATTTTGGCAATTGACAAATTTTATAGTAAAAAGAAATATCGTTTGATCTGTTATTGCTTTTGTTTTGTACGCGATCAGTCTTTATCGTCATAAAGAATTTTATGTGTATAAAATTGGCAAAATGTACAACGAATAGGATTAAATTAATTGAATATCGTTTTCTCTGTTATAACGAAGTTCCACGATTATTTACATCTGTATAATTGGTTTCCAATTAAATTAGAAACGTCACACCTCTTTGAACATCTAAAGATCCTCCGTATCCTCAAGTCCTTTGAGCAATATTACGTTATTCTTAATTACAATTCTTCATTCCCAATTGCAATTTACTTGCTAATCTGATTATCTCCCTCGTTCGATTGCAAAACTTTACAATTCAATGCCATTGTTCCTCCCCACACCTCCTACATTTATTTTTCAATTTTTGCATTCTTCTTCCACCCTAATTTCAATAGCATCGACGAAACGATATTACTTTCACAAAATTTATCCTCTTTCCTGCAAGAAAAAAAAAATAATAAATTAATACCATTCCTTCCAAGAAGCAAACTTCGAATCTTCCACATTCCACCCGAAAACAATAGTTAACGATGTCACGAGCAAGCTTAGGAATATTAACAAGATCTCTCTCTCTCTCTCTCTCTCTCGAGATCTTGCTTTTCCCTGAATTATTTCATCCGAGATCCCACGATTAAACGGATAAAGACAACGGCGAAACGAGATTCAGAGACGTCTTCTCTTCCGCTCTCTTCTTGGACGGCAAAAACGAGGGTATGGCCCAGTTTAATATTTCACCGCGTGTATAACCGCGGCATTCGCAGATTACTCATGGGGCCTCTCGTGGCGGGGCCCTCCCCCTCGCCTCGAGAGTGGCAATCGTCGATAAAACGGAATTACCGGCGTTAATAATCGAGGCAAACTCGCGCGTTTACTCGCGGGACATACACCCCTCCTCCTCCCTCTCTCTCCCTCCCCGGTTGTCCAGCAACGCGTGCATGTGAATTATACACGTGACGACGACGACGACGCCGCCACTTCATGTTCTGCTCGACCTGCGAACTTCTCCGTTTGAAAATTTCGATTTGCACGTTTGGTTTAGAGAGAAGGGTGGGTGGAGGGGAGAGGTGAGAAGTTTCCGTGTAATTAAATAATTGAAAATTAGTTTGAAAATTGTGAGAAGCTGATGCGATATGAGGGGCTTTGACGAAATTTGGTGAAATTGTATACGAGGGAGTACTACGAGTGGAAATAATTTTGATTTGTCGAGAGTATGTTAAAGGGTGTATCTTCGATGAAAGGATTAGTACGAGGATTTGTGGACGCAAATTGGATTGAATTAAAAATTGTTCTTAAGTATACGTATATTAAATCGAGTGGATACTTTAAGTATGCGATAAGTATTTAATTTTAGAAGTAATTGGCAAGTAGTGTAAGTCGATCAATTATTTCCTAAAAGTAGATTTTCCACATACATATATATCGTGAATGATAAATATATATGATAATTTATAAGATTTACGGTGGTTTCTTTTCAACGTTTAACAACGTTATTAAAGAACACGTGCAATTTAAATTCATGATTTATAATATCAAAGATTAAAGTTATCCGAGAAATAGACGGTGTTCCGAAACTTTCGAGGGTGGAGTATAATCCATGAAAATGTATGCATTATACTCTTGTGTGGTTTTAGAAGATGTTGTTTTAAGAGGAGGAGGGTTGTAAAGCGGGGAAACGGATCCCAGGATACGCATCGATACTTTGGGAGGGGGTGCAAGCGTCATAACCATGCTTGGTAAAAACATCGTCGAGGGAGAAAAATGAGAAAGAGGGTGATCCATGAGAATTGAAACTTGACGATAAAAGATTAAAAAAAAAAAAAAAAGAAAAAAGAAAATCGTTTCTAAAACCGATATTTCTATAAATGTCAAGTAATTACTTTTATTATCGACTACACCATGATACATCTAACGGTTGTATTGACATACTACGAGTGAAACGTGATCTTTAAGTAATGAACTCGCTCGCATACATCACAAATGGATCTATTATACAAATTTGCTTACTCGGAAATTCGTACATCGTGTACTTTCCCCTCTAGTGCTCTAACAAATATTATTCTTACACATATATAAGATACATCTATCTCCGTTATAATCGTTTCCTCGTAACGAGATGCAATTTTCATTTAAACTTTTCTTTCTTAACACACAATTTCAATATACATATATATAAAACCTAATCTTCTTAAATTATTATATAGAAAAACTTTTAGAAAATTTCGAATTAGAGAAGATCGTACAACTTCAACAATACGGCGTTACTCCACGAGAGAGAGAAAAAAAAAAAGGAAAAAGAAACTTTCGAATATCCCAGATAGATACGAAACGCACGAAACGGTGGTCGTCTCCAGTTTTCCAACTCGAGGGGCAGCTCGCCAAAGAAGTTGGCCCCGCAAAAACTTCCCAGAGAACCCATTACTCGGTAATTATCGAGGGGTGTGTTCCATCCCCGGGATTATCATAAAAATGCCCCCTTATTATCACGTGAAAATTTCCCCTCGATATTTATCCCCCACGAATTATATCATCCCCCGCGTTGATGATAAGCTTTAACGAGCGGCCAACGAAATTTTTATTTTTCAATGATAGGGCTAACTGCAGGATAGGGGAGGGAGGGGGGGGGATACGGGAGGACCGCGCAATATCTGCCGCCCACCACTGTCACGTTTCGGGGATTTATCAGGCCGCCGGTTGACAGGCAAAATAATGAAGTCGCCGCGGTGTGAAAGCCGGCCGAGAAGTGGCCGTTTTTCGCGATCGCTTGTATATCTGCATATTTAAATCGACGCCCTCGACGGCCGGCTGCTATTTCGCTTTTTCGAAAACGTCCATTACGTGACGTTACACACGATCGATGCCGGCCAGGCAGCATAAATTTTCTTTTCGCGGGAGGGGTCCGTTCGAGAGGTGGTGGACTCGATACGATTCGGATTGCTTTCGATTGTTTTGAACGCGGGCATTGTTTGGACGCAGATATGGAATCAAATTTTTAATTTATTTGGTCGTTGAACGTATTTTTTGGTTTTTATTTTCTTGTGGAAGACGTGGCACGAAGTATTTTTTTTTGAAAGTTTCGTTTTGTTACATTTTGGTCGATAATCGATACGAGTTTCTTCGGGAACGAATTTTTCGAATTTTAGAAAATTTTTCAAGCTTTCGAATTCTTGAAATCCAATTTTTATTTGTAAAATTTAACAGGGAGCATGAAACGACAGCTGTTGAAATGTTTTTTCGACTCTCCATTGGGATTAATTAATTAATTCATGGCTTTGTGATTTTCGAAAATTTATCAGAGCGCGAAATACCTCTCAAAATTCAATTTTTTCCTTTTTTTTTTTTTTATTTCAAAATATATCGATAAATATAATAAACGTTACAGTCACACAAGTAGACTCTTGTAGTGAACAACTCGTGAATAATATTTGATGGACAAACATTCTTTCAATATACGACAACGTATGGATAACTTTAAAGCTTCGATGTGCACTGTTCTAATTAGTGCTAATGGTATGATAAACAGAATTGAAATTTTCCCGACGTCGAGATATGATTTATAACCCCGTAACGTTATATTTTGAGTGTTTCACGGGAAGAACAGCAGTGATCCTGTTATGGCATCAGGTGGCGAGATAGGTCCAACTTTTACCAAAAGTCGTTAACCAAAAATGTTGCGTTTAATCACATTGTGAGTTTATTAGAAGGGTGGAATTTTTTCATGCTTGAAAAATGCGAAGAACGATTTCGAAAGGAGACAAAGAATTATATTTCCACGGATCTCGTCCATGCTCTTCGCCTTGGAAAATCCGTGTATTCATCAAACGTACTTTTGTTAACGGGTATCCACACTGTCATAAAATTACCCGAGCGGAAATCATCGTCCGTGTAAATCAAAACCGTGGAAAATATAAATTTAATTTCCCTGGCTGTGTATTCGCCTGTGTGCGGCCAGAATTAACACTCCTTTTATTAAATGTAGACCAACTTCCGTGAAGCGAATTTAATACTGTCACGGAAGTTTCAACGTTGCGTTCTGTTTCATTTAAAAGGAAGTTCCCCACGTTTGCTTGAACAACCAAAACCAAACGATTCACGTACATTTTCCGCACGTTCTCCTTTCATTACAGCTACAACACCCTTGTAAAGGGGGTTTTCGTTACTTTAGCTTCTCCGTGCCGGACCGCACGAAAGAAAACGCGGTAAATTCGTGAATCTAAAACGTGATTAAGCTTCTCTTCGTTAACGAGTTCAAGAAGATCAGATTATTAGAGCGTTGTGCGTAGTTGGCAAAGGTAAAGGTGTGTAATTATACCGGAGAATTACAAGATTTACAGGAAAAGTTACTTCCTTTAATGCGATTGCTTTCAGGATTTTTATTTCGAATCGCCTTTTTTCGTTTGAATACGTCGCTTATTTTGAAAAATAAATTTCTTCGCTGTATTTACTTGAGAATTTAATCTCTTAGCTTTTCCTATTGAGATTTTAATTTCCTACAAGATAGATCGAATCATCATAAAACTATGTGCAACTAATAAAAAGTCTCGACAAAATAAGTAAAAAAGAATTCCACTACTTTCGCGATAACAATAAAAAAATCGATTTCACGATACAATTTATACGCAGTAATTTATATTGAAACATATGTCATTTTCGTTTCTCTTTTCGTATCGTCATGGAAAACGATAAAGTTTAATTTTTTTCGAAGTATTTATTTTTCACAGTTTCTTATTTTTTCACTTCCGTATAAGTTTTTTGCTTGCAAATTCCGGCCAGTTTTTCGTTGTTTGCATAAGCGTATGTTATCTTGCGACTCCACATTTTCACATTTTGACTTGCTGATAAAAAGAAAAAGAAAAAAAAAAAAAAGAGTGAAGAAAACGCCTCAGTTACTGGCGCTTTCGTGTATACCTGGAGCAATAAAATATCTCCAGGATGGTTTCTTTTTTATGAACAATTCGGAGATGGCGACACATGCAACGAGATTTTTCTTCGCCTTTTCCTCCACGCATCCACGTTTTAAGGCCATATAAATCGCAATATCGAATACGTTAGCCGGGTTACATCCTACTCCACGATGCATTTTTTATCTTTTTTCCATTTTTTTTCCTTTTCTTCTTTTTTTTTTTTTTTTTTTTTTTACGTGGTCGTGGCAAGACCACTTTATACTGGCTTTTACTCTAAATTTTAGGATGAAATTTTGGTTGGAAATTTTTTTCTAATCGATTTTTCGTTTTTATGTCGTTAATGGCGGTTTAATTGAAGTAAAAATTTGTTTCCTATGAATTTTTGAATCTTTCATTTTGTATATTCCTTTTTCCCTTTTTCCCTCTTTTTCTTTCTTTCCTCTTCTTTCAACGATCGTATTTTCTTCGCCAGTGAGAAACGAACGTTTGAATCATTTATGTATATATATATTATGAATGATGGAAGAAGGTTGGATTATTTTTAATATATTCTGTCTCGATTATTTTTTAAACGAATATACCATGTAGAAGAGAATTTTAGGGAGAGAGAGAGGAAAAAAAAGGGAAAGTAGCAATGAAAATTGATTTTAGCTTGGACATATCCAGCCTTTCGGGTTAGCATATTCATAACTGACTCCACTATGTACGTTGCCATCAAACATGCTATCTATCAAAAGTTTGGAACCCCTGTCGAAACTCTCTTGTTACGCGAGCATGATTCAAGTACTGTGTGTAATAATAAAATTATTATTGTCGATATATTGCATCGAATCGTGCTAAACTTCTTACAACAAGTGAAGAAAGACTTACCGTTAGAAATATTTCGGTTGTATCTCGATTATATACGAAAAAATCCTTAATTTGAAATTAACAACGCTCTTATATCCATTCCATTTTATTTCTTTTTTATTATTTTAAACAAAGGAAGTATCCGTATATCCACTTCCAAAGCCATCGACAATCCGAAAATAAGAAGACTGGAAAAGCTTCGAAAGAGAGAATCGCCACGAGGATCGTTCCAAGATCGCTCCTCCCTCTCTAAAATTACAAAAGTCCAAATCGAATTTAATCGCGATTCAATACCCGGCCAGCAATTAATTAATCGAGCTAAACTCCCCTCTAGAACAACAGAATTTTCCACGATATCCCGCGGATCCGCATCTCTGAAAGGAAATTTCTCGTTGGAAAAATCGGCCGACTAATTAGCCCGGTGTGTAATAACGATAGGGATCCGCCGATTCGTGGCGATCGATCGGCCACGCCACGTCTGCCCGGAACACACATCCGTTGACCGTGAATAAAAGGGAGAGCAATGCGAATGATAATTAACCGCTTCGCAAATATTCGCCCCCCAGCTTCACCGCATTCCATAAGCCAAAAACTTGGATACACCACTCGACGGTTCAAAGTAAAGCAAACAACGCACCCCATCTGGTAAGGGGATTCGCGTGTACCTCGCGTAATGAACGTTGGAGGGGAGGGGGTTGATATCGCAAAATTGCACCGATTAATGGGGGTACAGCGGTTCCAATCAGCGATTCGTCGACTCTTGTGATTTTGTCGTCCAGTTGTTCTTCTCCTCTCCTTTCGCTCTTTCCTTTCTTTCTTTTTTTTTTTTTTTTTTGGTTCATTCTTCAAACAGGATGAAACAGAGAGGTGGGCAGGGGGTTGGTCGCGTGGCTGGAGAATGGCTGTCGGTTACAGAGCGCAGAATTCGAGGGATTTTCGTTTTCGAAAACACGCGTGATTTAAATGATACTCGTGTAATTTAATTGCATTGTTCGTCAACGATATTTGTTACGCCCGGATAATTAGCCCTTGGCCGGTCGTGCTCGTCCCATTTTTCCCGGAAATGGAATTGGAAAGTTTGGAATTTCGATGGATGAAACGTTTTTTTTTTTTTTTTTTTCCTTTTTTTGACACCTCTTTCCGGGAATTTGGAGATTCCATTTTACAGCACGGTCCATTGTCTCGAATCATGACGAAATTTTTTTATTCTTTTTTTTTTTTTTTTCTTTCTTTGTGATGGGGAAATCGAACCGAGCGATCGGTTGACAAAGTATGGTGAACAGCTCTCCACTTTCAAAAAAAAATTGAAAGAAAAATATTGTAAAATTATTGTTTGGATTTGGAACGTTGAAAAAATAATGATTTAAAAAGTACGATATATTTATACGAATAAATAGCACTCATCGAATCGATAAATCTTTATTCCAATTTTTTTATTCGATGAAAAATAGAAATTATTTTTTAACAACTTATCGATCTGATTTAAATTTCAAAATATAAAAATAAATCGCTCATTTTTTTCTTTTTTTTAATCTGAAACATGCACCAAACGATGCAGAATATTTTTCTTTTTTTACATATATTTTACACGTAACGGTTGTTAAAAAATTCAAAAATTGAGTTCGCCCCTCTGTTGCAAGGTCCTCAATTTCGCGTATTTGCCGATTTCTCCAGGCGAAAGCGAAACAAACGTATCCCTCGTGTTTAATCATCCGCCTCCCTCTTTCCAACGTCATCGTCCATCGAGTTACCGGTTTAATCGTTACTCGACTCTCCTGGGAGATCGAAAAAAAAAAAAAGAGAAAGAAATAAAGAAGAAGAAGAAGAAGAAGAAGAAGGGAAAAAAGGGAGAAAGTAAATTAGGCTACTTTCGCAGTCAGATTTGCGCCCAATTCACCGGATGAATGGGATGCTTGCGAATCGCTGGTGAAACGGTACACACGCGTTTAACCCTTTCACTCTGCGGAGAATTGTTTGCCGATGGCTGACGGAAAATCGATAATCCTTATTTAGGGACAATTGTGCGGGAATGGGGAATTTCGTACGAATGTTTATAAGGGGTAAATGGGGTTAAAGGTTCGGGGGTGGACTGAGCATTTTAGATTAAGAGGAGGAGGAGCATGTGTGGTTTTGAATGAATTTGTTGGTGTTGAAGAGAAAAATAATATGGAAAAACAAAAGCCTTTTTTAATGGCTTTTAGAATATTCGTGTTTTTGATTTTCGAAAGAATTTTCTTTTTTTTTTTTTTTTTTTTTTTTGATTAATGTAGAATTAATCCGCCGTGGATGTAGCGCGATTAATTTTTGGCCTAGGGTTTTTTCTCTGTGAAAAAAAAATAAAAAATAAAAAATAAAATAAATTGAAATTTATAAATATAAAAATTGCCAAAATATTGAACACAGGCCAATATTTATAAAATAAAATGGACAGTCGATGGACAGAGAAGAAATGAATTAAAAAATATATTCTTCCTGATTTTACTCCCTTTTTATATCCCTCTTTACTTCAATTTTTTCATAAAAAATTAAATTACGTCTAATGGATTTAACCATACAATATTGAACTGTAGAAATACCTACCTGATCTCATCTGTGAGATTATTGCGTCCAAAGGATAAGCTTTTTCTTTTTTTCGTGATTGGAAAACAGAGGGTATGTTTTGTTCAATTCTGCTGACACGAGATAACGAAAGAAAGAAAAGGAAGGAAAATCATTTCGTTATAAAATCGATTAAATAAAAGAGAAATATACATACGTGGTGCATACATCCAACCGATAGATTGTAACTATACGTGGAATTAAATTTTGATCGTACAAACGTAACAAGTTTTTTGAAACTGTTATTAATTGTTGAAGTGAAATCATAAAGTGGAAATATCCGTGTTGAGGGTAACAATGTTAAAAATATATAACATCGTTTTTTTTCAAACAAATTGTTTTCAAATATCTATCTCGAAATTGCAAAACAATATTGTTGTAAAGTCTTCCATTTCTATTCTATAAATATATATCACAAAACAATTTCTCAAGTCTTCTGCAAATTCTATATTATTAACCCACATATAATACATTTCTCTGGCGTTCTCTTCGCAGTTGTGCCTGAAATAATGATAAGGGTAAAATTAAAATAAATAATCGTACTCCAAGGATGCACAAAAAACGTTAATATAATAACAATAATATATATATATATATATAACGTATATGCATGTATACATGGTTCTTATTAACAATTTCATCATTTCATTTCCCTAGACTACCTAAAAATGTCACTGGAAGTGGCCGGTCGAACCCGTCTCGTTCCTTCTCATGAAAAATCTCACTACAAACGATAATTTTCACAAGTTGAAACGAACAGGTCTCCATAAATTTCCCCTAACCATCCGGCATTCTCGCCGGTATATGCGTATTTATAATATATTAACATTTCTCTCTCTCTCTCTCTCTCTCTCTCTCTTTCTCTCTTATCTCTGGACTCTCGTTCGCTCGCTTATCTAAACGCAATTGCAAAAAAGTGTTGCCCTAAACCTTTTAATTTCCTCTTTATACTCGTATTTCCATCGGAAGTGATGTAATTTTACACCAGGAATCTCGAGATCGATCACGAGCAATCCAAAGAATTCTAGAAATGGAAAACTTTAAACGACGTTACTACGATTTGGTGAAAATATAGTGTTATTCGGAAATTGATTAATATTATATTTTTAGGGTGCATTTTAATCCTTAACGAGTGAGGTGTGATTCGATAAATTTATAAAGTTTCTTCTTTAATTTCCTTTTAAAAAATATTAACTAGCTAGTTTCTAATAGATCAACTATTTCTATTTTTTTTTTTTTTTTTTTTTTTGATTATTTCGAAATCCATAACACACTCGAGGACAAACGATATGAAAATCTGTGGTTTCTCTTTCAAAATATATGAAAAAAAAAAGTTTTCTAGACATCCAACTACCCCTTTGTATACGTGTGTTACTATCAATATATACAACTATTTTGGATTTCTCTTTTTACTCTTTGTACTCGTTGAAAAATCGCCATCTTCGATTTTCCATTTGTTTTTTTTAACGTATCAAACTTCCTTTTCGAAGTTTCCTATATAAATTTGTCGTTATGTCTCTACGTAATCACCACACCAGTCAAAGATTAATCATCGACACAAAAAGTGAAAAATACGAATGTTTGGACGAAAAAGGGGATGTCGTTCCATCGGGCAAAGATCTCGAGATCCCTGTCCTATCGTTTATCTCTGTTTCTCCGTTTCTACGTGACGCAGAGTGATAACAATACGTGTCGATGTGGAGCAACGATAATACGTTGCTTTTTTTATTTTTTTATTTTTTTATCCATATCCGAGGATGCGTGATACAGTATTTACAATTACAAATATTCGAAACAGCGTTCGAGCCAGGAATGACCGTGGTTTATCACTTAGGTTCCCCATTGCTGGAAAGCGTTAGACGGTTTTAAAACAGTTTTGTTAAAGGGGGTTGTTTTCGATACGTTACGACCGGTGTCTCGTATCTCGTTGACGAACTCGCCAGCTTTTCCGATTCCGTGGAAATGTTTCGGGAATGGAAAAACATCGGAATGTCTGCGGCAATGCACGCGATAAAATTCGCAGTAAAAGTTCTCTATCGATACGATCTTTCGACCCCTGGTGTTCACGACTTTTCGTGTCCTTCGTGCGCATCTACGTCTGATAGCTTCTTCTTTTTTTTTATCTCTTTATTTTCCTTCTTGCTCCCCCTTGCTGGTTGGAAATTTATATATTTTTTTCTGAAACGTGTCTGTTTGTATAATCGTGTAAAAAATCGGAGAACAATGACAGAATTGTGAGAGAAAATTAATTTTTTCGTCAACGATGGAAGAGAAGATTAATTTTCATTTTGAGCGAACGAATTGAATCTTTTTGTTGCGTCAAATTTTGGAGGATCTTCCGTTCATTTTGATTTTTATCAGTTTCAATTTTTATAAATAGAATCTTGGCTGTTTTTTTGCTCGGTAAAGGGTTCAGGTTTCTGAAAGAAGAGTATTGCAGTTTAGTGATACTGAATATAGGGTAAACACGATAGCGTAGAGGCTATTCCGGTTTATATAGGGCAAATAGAGTCGAACCTTCCAGCTGAGGTCTAAAATTTGTTGCTTGTTCCTTATCGAAACACAAACTTCGAAGTTTAGTATCCAACTAAGAGTGCGGATATTTGTCCAATCTGACGTTTCATTACTTGGAAACGGTTCTTGTAACAAATAGTCTTATTCCAGCGTTGTCGAATAAAATGAAATAATTGCATCGATTATCGAACCTATTCTTTCACGATCCAACATTTCAATTTCAGAAAGAAATCTAGTATAAGGAGATAAAAATATCGTTAAATTACCAAAAAATGGCACGTTCCTCAAATTTTTATATCGAAAGAAATAGAATGTCATCGTATTTGTCAATTATGTCATTGTTCTTGCGAAACGGCGATATTTTGCTGTTAAGTTTAGCTTGTTCAACTCAAGAACGGTTTATATTTACAATTCAACATTGTGTAAGTGAATCAATGTATATAAAGATTAAAAGGGTTAACAATTTAAAGATACAAAATATTATGGAAAAATCTAGAGTACAGTTTTTAAAAACACTTGAAATCTTGAATACTCGAAATCATGTTATAGTATAGAAGTATGAACTCGTATAGGCAGTTAGAGTAGCTGTAGAGACAATCGTATATTATTTTCTTCTTTATAATATAATGATAATATAGGTATATGTATATATATATATATATATGTATGTATGAAACTTACGTATTTTCTATTCAAATGAAATATATAAATATGAACGTAAGTAAATGACTATAATAACACAGCGAAATCCTACAACTATGAATATTCGTTTCAGCCTGAAAATTCATGTTTCATATCGCGATCATATATCCCTTTTTAGGTGAGATTGTACTAAATCTATTCCAATATTAACCCTTTCAGTATTTTTTTAAAACATATTACATATTTTTCTCTGTACGTATTTTGGAATATTTAATAGGCCTTTTCCACGATTTACAACATTTATAATGAAACAAATCAACACGAATATTGAAATTTTTCCTTTTTTTATACAATTATACATTTGGGAATCTCTCAAACGCAAAATTTATTCACTTGCAACGAATACTTTCGACAATGACTCCCAAAGAAGATTATTTCCATTACTTCGACGAATAATCATCGTATCATTCCACTAACCCACGATACACATTTAGGCCAAGAATCACTGAAAGAGTTAATCGAAGATGACCACAACAAATCACGGCAGTGTAGAGATACTATCGTATCCAACGAATGCTATTACCCTGGATAAGTGGAGCGAGCTCGACGGCGAGGGAAGCGAGGCTAAGAAGG
This sequence comes from Apis florea, assembly GCF_048593485.1. Taxonomy (NCBI): domain Eukaryota; kingdom Metazoa; phylum Arthropoda; class Insecta; order Hymenoptera; family Apidae; genus Apis; species Apis florea. The sequence goes on along the minus strand of NW_028256599.1, from coordinate 220,389 downwards.
AAACGAAGGAGAAAGGAAGGGGGTGGGCGGGGGGGGGGTGCAAAACCTCCGTGCACGCGAACGATGGAACCGGAACGATGAGCCGGAACAAAAGTCACGAAACTCGAAAGCCGGTATCTCTACGATGGGGAGGAAAAAAAAAAAAAAAAAAAAAAAAGAAACCAGTGCCACGCTTTCACAGGGGTTTATTTTTCACAGGCGAACAAACCGAAGAAGTCGGCGACAGTGGGGAAACGCGCGCGAACGCGGGAGGAGGAGGAGGGAAAAAAATGAGGAGTGAAATTTTACGAGCCTTAACCCGTGGCCGCCTGTGGACGTAAAGCGGCTTTACGACGTCTAGAATGAAAGTTTCATTCCGTGACGGCGCGACAGAGTCGTCGAAGGAGAGGGAACGGCGTCGGGGATTAACTTGGCCGGAAATAAAGCGCGAGGGCTCGATAAAGATAAAGAATTGGTTGGTGGTTCGAATCGATTTTCGATCGGATCTGGTTGGGGGGTTGGAGGGGTTGGTAACGAGGTGAATGAGGGAGCGTGGCACTGTGATATACTAATTTACGTGATTACAGGGGCACGAAACGGAGGGATGGGGGTGGAAATGTAGGGCAAAGTACGAGGTGCAAAGGATGTTTCCTTGTCGGATTTCTGGGAATATTGTAAAGATGTTTCCTTTTTCTTTTTATTTTATTAATTCGAAAGAATTAACACTTTGACAACTGCATTTAAATACTTTTAAGATAGGTTTTTAAAGTGAATATAAATTCGATCAACTTCTCTTGTTACTTGAGATTTTTATTGTTGTATTCGTATAGTAAGGTTGGAATTTTATTATTAGATTAAGAAAGATTTTGGCTATTGAGAATTAATGTACTTGTTGTAAATTTTCTTCTGATATTATATAATTTTATTATAGAGTAGTTATTTTAACCTTACGCAATACTTTTTTTCAATTGAATAGAAATAAAAAGTTTTTCGAATCACGATTAAGAACATTGGTTTAAGTGGACAAACGAATTGGACAAGCAATATTTTGATGATAAAAATTATAATCACGTGTGTAAAAGCGACAACAGTTGTTAAAGTGTTAATTTTAGAAAAAGAAAAAAGAAAAAGTAATCTTAGATAAAAATAAGAACAAATATATAAGAAAGTTCGTGTTCCTATCTTACAAAAGAACGTAAATAATTATCGAAACAACAAAGTTACGATTATCAATTACTTACAAGAAGAAATGGATCGGAAACAATCGATAAAGACAAAGTACAGAAGAAACTTGTTAATCTTACCTGGACGAAGACAGACACTTTCATGATCCTTATTAGGTCCTCTTAATGTTCAATCCTCTATGATAAAAAAGTACTCGCAAGGTAATAGTCTTAAAAACTTTGTGTATAAAAAACGTATCGTTGTTGATCGTACAAATGGTCCCCTAATAACTCTACGATCATCGATCGTGCCATTCATCGAAATCGATGAATGGAAACTCGATTGAAATCTTTTAAAACTTGCATAGCTGAGTTGAAGAAACTAATTTTATTCGCAAAAAAAAAAAAAAAAAAAAAACGAAAACTGATAACAAATTTCATTCCGTGGCGAGAGCCTCATCATCGTCATCACTCGCTTGAAAAAATCTTCAACTCCGCTGGTTGGAAAAGAAATATATATTCATAGAGGATCAAAGTGAGACGTGTTCGTTGGACGGACATTCACGCCGTGAAAAAAAAAAAAAAATAAGAAAAAAAAAGGGAAAAGAAAAAAAAAAGAAAAAAAAAAGGGAAGAAGAAACATCTCCCGAAGCGGAGTCGTTTCAGAAGCTTTCTCGTGAAAGGAACTGTTGTCTCTCGGACAGAGAGGCACCACCTTTGTCGGTATCGTCTAACATCACGCGAGGAAAGTAATCTAGATGAAGAGTTTATCTCATGACAACGCCGGCGCCGAGCGATCGTTCGTCTTCGTTTTGCGTAGCTTTACCGTTGCGAATATGTTTGTCCTGGAAGAATCGAATCATCAAAGGGGATTTAATATAGTCGAAATATATGTGGATCTGTATAAAGAATTGATGGAATTTTTTTTTTTAAATTTTCTCACTTACAATTATCCAAGCAGTTCTTCTTTTTCTTCTTTTTCTTCTTTTTTTTTTTTTTTAATAAAGTAAGAAATTTTGAAAATAGTTTTAACAAGTTGCCCAGAAATTAATTGCGATTTATTAACATATATCGTTTGAAATGTTAATTAATTGTGAGGAAATATAAAAATATAAGAAAATCGAAAAGAATTTTTAGCTTTGGATATCGATTTTTGGTAAATGTAAAAAATAATAGTAAAATGGCCAAAAGTGCAATAGAATCAAGGACACGTGTGAAGGGAAATTCGAATGCTCGAAAATTCTATTGTTTAAATTTCTGTCTTTTGTATTTCTTTCTTTTTTTTCTTCATTTTTATGGCGCGATTGTACGATTATAAGCCATTCTGGAATGGAAAATTTTCGCGTGACTCGCGCTGTTAAATGTTAAACCAAGAAGCGAAAATGAAAAACAAGAATACGAAACTAAATTTTAAATTGAAATAAAAATTTGTAATTCAGATATTCGATAAAAACTGCAATTTATTTCGGGACAACTTATGCATGATAGAAAAGTTATGAGACTAAACGAAAATTTTAACAGGAAAGATTGAACTGCTTTGATCTTGAAAGCTGTACTTGTAAAAAATCTTTCGTAAGCTGTAAATTTACTTTGAAAAAAAAAATGTAAAAAAATTCCATGCAAAAATTGGAAATAAAAATTGCAAAATCCGCAGAAATCCGTAGATTGGTTACAATAAACTCGCGTTACAGTATCACAGAACAACAATGGACAGCATACAACGATTCTCCAACATTGACACGATATTTCATGCGAAGCGTAAACACAAATAAAAATGAAAATTTTTTTTCGCACGAGAACAACGCGCTATTTAACATTCAAATTTCATCGGATGGCAAGTGCTATGAAAGAAGATACGCAAACGAATTCTTCGAGCTACGCAAAAATGAAACGAAACATACACACAAACGCACAAACGTTCGAAAACAAAAATAGATCGATGAAGATTTTTTACAGTCGCAACAAAAATTCGTTTGGATTAAAATACGACACAACTGGCATAGTGATATCAAATTTTTCCCCCTAAAAAAAAAAAGAGAGAGAAAAAAAAAAAGAAAAAGAAGAAATTTAAAACAACGAACATGGTATCCTTCATGACATATCGAAATGAAACATCGTGGGAATTGAAATTGAATTCTTCGTTGAACACTCGTGCGTGAACCGCAGATTTTTATGCAAATGCAAAATTTTTGTATCGCATATATTTTGCATATATTACATAAATATCAATCAATGTAACATATCTTTCCTCTGCAATACCAGTTTTATCTGCATAATGGCTAAATGTTATAAATAAATCTAATAATATTCTGAATAGAAATGTTGATTATGACGTGACGCATCGAAAATTGCAAGAATTTTAAATAATCGTGTTCGTAAAAGGATAAAGTTTCATTATAAATTAATTTTTTTCTCGAATAAATGATACAATTTATCAAGAAACTTGGAAAAAATTACTATTATAATAAAAATTAATTTGTATTACTTATATAAAATATATTTATTGAAATAAATAATCTGCAGATAAACTGGTATATACACCATAAATAATATGATATATTTTCTACAAATTAGTAGTTAAATATTTGAATAAATTTGCATAAGAATCTACAGTCTATTCATATGCAACAGTCGAATGAACGTTACGACATCGAGTATCAAATTGTTTCGGTCAGAAACTAATTTACACGGGTAATGAAGGAATACGTGGGCACAAAGTTTCGAACTCGAATAATTATTAATGCGGAAACTAGTTTACACGATCGTTTTTAAGCCTGTCGTGGAAATGCGCGCAATATTATTTATGCGTTCGTTTATGCATCGACAGGAACGATTTATGGTAACTGACAGATTTAATTCCGATCATTCAAGCATACGATTAAATTTCCAAAAACTTTTCTACTCGTGTTTCACTCAATTAATTGTCGAAGCGTGAAAAAAAATACGAATCAAGCGTGAAACTTTTAAATTATGTAAATTAGATTTATCCCCGATGATATCGAACATTCGATACTTTTTAATATTTGAAACTTGTTAGAGATTAATTCGAAATCGTCGAATTTAATGGTTGATCAGAAATTTGTAAAATTGAAAAATTCGCGACACATTAGTTAAAATAACCATACGTACGACGGATCCAACAAGAGTTACGATTGAATCATCATCCATAACATTGTTCTTTCCATCGTTGTGACAGGCTGATAAAAATGGACCAAACTTGTTCCTTGCATTCTAAATTACGATATGCTTTATGCTTAACGTCAACACAATGATATCCGATCATTAACAAGCGTCGACGAAAGCAGTAATAAAATAACAACTATGCTCGCAAAACATAGGCTTAAACGTATCAAAAAAAGCAATGGGAACTGCACTATGTGGAAGACTTGCGAAACGGTCATTCGTGGTGTTGATCTGATATACGAGGGTGGAGATGATATAATAAAACTGGAACGTAATGACAAACACAAAAGAAGAAGAGAAAAAAAAAATAATAATAATAATAAAAACGAGCAAAATCTTAAAATTATAAATCGTATCGTGATCTCTATCTCCTCTTATCCTCGGGCTCGTTCGTCCCAAAAATCGATCTCGTTTCGTTCAGATCTTTCGAAGGAAGATGATCTCACGTCTTCTCGTCGACTTACGTGATAATAACTCAACGTAATAACGTTTTTTAATAAACTTTGAGACGTGATAAAACACTCGAAGCCCACGAGGGATTCAAACAACGATACTGATTCAAGAAGCGGTGGACGAAGAAGACAGTTTAATAGATTTATTGCTGTTTCTTCTTCTTCTTCTTGTTCACGGAGGCGTCCACTCCCCAAAGGTCGTACCACGGTCCACAAGTATTCTTATCTCGGTCAGAATCCCTACGGAGTTTAGTTCTAGGAAGAAGAGTCTTCTCGGCCACTGTTTGATCTTTGACCACGATGCAACTGTATGTAGACTCCTCGTCCGACGCCTCCGTCTCGCTCAACGTCTGAGTCAAACCGTCCTCGTCGTCGGTGTACTTCTTCCTCCTCTCGTTCCTCTTCGCCTCGTTGTTCTCCTTCAATTCGGCCACTATCATGTTCCGTTTAGCCTCCAGGCTCCGCTTCCTCTCCTTCTCGATTATGGCTTTCCGCGATACATTGCCCATGAAGTAGGATCTCTCGTCCTGGTGCATTCGATATTCGGACCGCTCCACAGTCTTTGGTCTTTCCGCGGGCGTAGGGAAATCCTCGAAGTAATCCGATTTCTCGGGCACGTGGATCCTCTCCGCCGGTTTCGGCTCCTCGTGATGCGAATCGTTGGTGATCGTCACGTCGCTGTTCCTTTTCTCCAAACTTTGCCGAGAATTCGGACTACCCTCTGGGCTCTGCTTCTTCGAGTCGTCCATGGCGTTCACGTCCTCCTTCGCTTCCTTTTTGATCATTTTCGGAATGTCGACCAGAGATCTGTGCTGCCAAAGTGCCATGCCTTCGAGAACATCGGAATCTCTCCTGAACCTCCAGAAGGATTTCGTTCTCTTCACCAATTTAGGACTCTTGGAATCGACGTCGAAGGCTCTACCGGTCTGTATCAGGTGTCCTACCGCGGTCGTCTGTCTAGGAAGCAACGGTTTCCTATTGTCGTCTTTCAACATGTTGTTATTCGTGTCGTTCTTCTCCAAGATTTGCCCGTTCCTCTGGAACTTCTGAAGATTGCTCTGACCAAGATTCTGATAACCGTGCCTCTCGATCACCTTCGTCCTCTCCAGCTTCGTCTCGAAATTCGACTCGTAGCCGCGTTCCTTGTCCATCGACACGTTCTCCCTCACGTATCTCGTCTCTCCGTAGATAGCTTCCTCCTTGTCCGAGTATCTACGCTCTCTGTAGACGTTGCGGGGCTCGGTCGGTCTCTCAGGAGCTTCTTCAGAGGGCGGCCTCGGCCTCTCGAAGCGGCGGCTCGAGGCTCGCTCGATGTTCCTATTTCTATCGGGATTCTTCTCGAACGTTCTTTCCCTTTCGTAAGTGGACGTCTTCTGGGCCGTGGTCGGAGACTTTTCCAAGTATCTCTCCCTCTCCCTCTCGAACCTCTGCGGCCCACGATTCCTCTCGCAATCGTTATACCTCTCGTACGGCGGGGGCGGCTGCTTATCCTCCCTGCGCTCTAAACTTCTGTAATCGTTCCTTCGTTCTATGAACTTGGGAGGGCTGTGCTCGCGAGCGTACTTCTGCGCCGTTTGCTCCAGTTTCTGCGCGATATGCTCCACCTTTCTGCCGGTCTCCGGAATCGTGATGGTGCTCTCGTCATCCGTCCCCGAGGAAGATACCGAGGACACCTTCTCGTTCTCGTACTTGGCCTCTTCCTGGGCAACCGGCCGATAACCTCGACGAGAGTTGCGCTCCTGGCCATCGCTTCTGTCCCCGTAATACTTCTTCCCATCGTACTTTTGATAATCCATCCTGCCACCGTAGGTATCCTCCTCCTCCTCCTCCAACTCTATCTCATCCTCCTCGGTCTCCTCTTGCTCCTTCCTCTTCGACTCTCTGCCTCGATCCTGCTCGCTTTGCTCGTTGCTCCTCCTCGTAGATTTCCTAGATTGTTCCTCGTTGTTCAACGGCTTGCTCTTGTGGCCGGGATTAGCCCGGCCACGATTATCGTACTCGTTCTTCTGCGCCCTCTCCTGCGCCTTCTTCCCGGATTTCCTGGCCGGCCCGTTCTCCATAGTGGCGCGGTCCGAGAAGTCTCGCTTCCGCTCTTGACTGTTGTAGTGGCGATTCTGCTGGTGGTACCTCGTCTCCCCATTCTCGTTGCTCTGATTCGCATTCGCCTCCGCCCAAATGTCCATCGCTGTCCTGTAAAGGTGCCAACTCTTCTCGTCCCTTGGTATCGTCTTCCAGGAATCGTTCTCCCAATCCTTGCCGTTCGACTTGTCTTCCTTCTGGTGTTGCTTCACCGCCTCCGTTATTCTATCGGCACGCGGCTTTCTTCTTCGTTGTCTGCGTTTTCGTGCGGGCTCGGGATGAGTAAAAAAAAAGAGAGAGAAAGAGAGAGAGAGAGAGAGAGAGAGAAAGAGTAGAGAAGACAGAAGAGAATGAGAGAACGAAAGACGAAGAAGAAGAAAAAGAAGAAAAAGAAGAAGAAGAAGAAAAGAGAGCGGAATAGTGCAGCGTATGGAGAAAAAGAACCAAGAGCCAAGTACGTGGGTAGGATTAGTTATGCGGCTGTCGAGCTTTGTGGTCGCGGATATTGCGATATGCGGGGATGGGGATATGGCTGCTGGCATCGCAGGAGCCCGGAGAGGTGAATGAGCCACCACCACGCCGTATTTTATTTCCATCGACCACGATAACGCATGCGGAATCTACAAATCAGGAGAGAAAACAACATCGTGACTCTGAGATAAAGCCTACGGGTTCGATAAGGCTGGATATTGGGTGTGATCGCGATTATTTCCTTTTTTTCCTTCTTTTTTTTTTTTTTTTTTTTTAAAGAAACGATGAGCGAAACGATCGTAGATCTAGTTTTGGTTGCCGGCCATTGCTCTTTTCTTTAAATGTTATGGATGTTACTTCTGGAACTCGAAGTACAGAGAATAGACTTTATATCGATTATTATTAGTTCACGGTATTAATTCACGGGAATAAAAAATAAAGAAGACATTATATGATTCGAGCACAAAAGATATTATCTAAGGAAAGGGTCTATGAATTCTATATTGTGCATGCATAATATATATATATACACATATATATATGTACATCCTATATTGCTTCGATCCATACGAAAATGAAACGAAATGAGAAGAAGATATTTAATGGAAGGAGAGGAGGGGACGTTAGATTTGATAAAAGAAAAAAAAAAAGAAGCTACGATATCTACGATACAAATCTATCTATTTCTGTACACTTCGTTAGGGAGAATACCGAGGAACCAAGAAAACGAAATTAACGGCAGAGCAGGGATAAAATACAAAGCTCAAAGTCGACGAATCAGACAGCCAAAAGCGTTTTCCACAGGTTTGCCAAACAATCATCAACTACTTCCGACGAGGTTCAATTAGAGTTATCTAAAGTGTGTCTCTTTGACGAAATTTTCGTGGTTATCGCTCACCTCATGGCCTCGTCGTCGCTGTAATCGATGTCGGGTTGGGCTGGTGGCTCGTTTGAGAAACCGCTGTCGTTACTGCTGTGAAGAGACGTCACGACTTGAGGGGGTGGAACGGGTGGAGCAGGTGGCTGTATCCTCCGGCCACCGGCCAAAACAGTGGGCAATGTGCCCGATGGACGGATCTGTGTGGAGGAAAGTTTATGAGATTTACGTTTCCTTCTTCTCCTTTTTATTTTTTATTTTTTTTGGAAAGACGCTGGTCGAAGGAGGAGATACCGGTTTCTGAGAATGTATCTCAGAATGCGTTTAAGGTTATTGAATCTCTGTTCTTTGAGCATGAATTTAAAGATGTTTCTTTTTTTTTTTTTATTCGGATGTTCTTAAATTCCTTGAAACGTGAACATTTAATGGAACTTTTACTCGTTTCTTAATGTCAAATATCTCGTGGACTTATTTTATTTAGACTTTTCGTTTTCTACCAAAGATCTTTTTTTCCAGATTATAGCGTGCTTGATTTATCTCAAATTGATTCATCTCTTAACATCGAACTGATAACAAAAAAATCAATAAATCAGGATAAAAGGGAATGACAAAATTTTTACACTCAAATTTCTGTACATCTGTTACGAGCAACAAGGTAATAATACAATAATTCATCAAAATGTCATATCGTGGCAGATGAACGAACTTATTGAAAAAAAAAAAAAGGTGATGCAACGGTAATTTTTCCGAAATGAATTCAACGATATCGATATTCCGACCGAAAAATCATTCTCACCGGTTTCGTTTGACGTGCAGTAGGTGTCGCCAAATTGTGAGAACTGTTGCTGTTCGGCACATTAGTGGGTGTGCCTGTACTGCTGTTATTGTTGTTACTGTTGTTGACGTTGTTGTTTCCTACCCCATGGAATCCACTCGACACTTCATCGATGCTCGGTGTCACTGGCGGGCGAGAGGGTGGCGGCTTACAGGGTGGAACCGCCTGTGGCTCCGATGCGCGACCATTGTTTGTTCCGTGACTCGGCGATCTTCACATATTATCGTACACATTCGATTTTAGCGATAATGCTAACGATTGTGGCTAAATCCGAATCGTTGAAAATGTCAGGGGAGGGGAAGCGTCATTTGTCAGAGAGGCATTCTCTGTTGCGGAATATTGGTAATCATAAAATGTATCTCTCTGACATGGGGGAAAATACGTAGGAAATATTATTGATTTTGTCGTTTCAATTTTTCTTCTTTTTTTATTTCCCCCCTCTTTCCTTTCGAATTTCGTTGTATTTATTTTAATTGGAATTTCAAACAAATTCTATCCATAAAGATGTATCATTTTATAAAAGAATAACTTTACTTTTCCGTAAATAAGAAATATTTTGCAACAGTGTTTAATATCGTACGATTACAAATGTAATTTTTACTCGTGACTTTATTCGTATTTTGTAGACAAGATCATAACACATGTTACGTTTGTTAACATTTGGTGTTAATTGTTTAATTATATGAATTGTTGTATCATTTCAAACAAGATTGACTCAGATATAGAATTATGCATATTCTTACAGTTTCTCGTAACCCGAGCCTTTCCGATAATAACACTTCTGCAAAATTTATATGTATTTACCAAATACATTAACGAAACTGGTTTCTAAATAAATATCCAAAGTGTTTGACATTTTCTTAGACGGGCGAAACGAATGGAAGGAAAGGAAAGGAACGTGAATAAAAAAATTCACGTTTTGCATAATTGCCAATTCAAGAGGATCGTTCGAAAGATTAAGAACCGGGATTAACATTTTTATGCCGTCGAAATTCCGTGGCTGCCGATACATATATCAAACGTTAAAAGCTTTTGTGACAAAATTTCCATATCGTAAATCGAGTGTCGGAATAAGGGGATTTAGTGGAGTGTATGCAACAATAACACCAAGACAAATATACGTTTAATGGGAATAGCTAGTATCGATATCACCCATTGCTCTCCCCTCCCCCTCTTCCCGTTATCGTTCTAGATTAGCGTAATTGCATTCGACCCGTGCAATTGTTAGCAACGAGCATCGTAACAAGATCTGTTGTGATATCGTTCAGCTTGAACCAAAACCAGGAGACTTTCCTCCCCTCTGTTAACTTACCCCAGACTATCGTCGATAATAATTTCTGTGTACGCCAGTGGGAACCATCCGGAACTCTGTGTGCGGAGATTCTCCCCAAATTGCCACCCTTTCTGACGATCTCCTAATAAGGTAGTTTCGTGAAATAGAAATAATCGTTTATATGGCGGTTGTTCGGTCGATGAAGGGTCGATAATTTCGAAGGGATGATTTTTGTCTGAGATGGCCATTATCTCTTGTATAAAAGTTAAAATAGTCTACGCGAAATTCTATAACTGTATGATCGTAAGCGTAATTTTGATCAAGCTGCTTCGTTTCGATTTTTCGGAGAGCGATATGTGTAAACTGTATATTAGCCAATCAAGCAAGCATTTTGTCATTCGTTTCAAAATAGTTTTTAGAAAGATCGCGAGTGACGTGTCACAGATTCAATTCTTTAGTGATTCGAGTGAGAAAATTTGGGAAATAGTAAGCCTTGGAAAACAGAAACTTCTCCGATATCTTAACTACGACGAAAAAAAAGGAACCGGTCTTTAAGTTCCATTTCTCCAGAAATGGATTCCCATATCAACTCAACATCGTGTTTCCAACACATATTATCCTCAAAATTTTCGCGACTCGTCTCGAAATACTTGAAATTTCAGATGAAATCCGAAACAAGCAACTTTAAACTCCGGAAATATTTCACATATTTGTTTCACGACCGTTTCAATTGTATCGTAACACCGTAATAATTAGAAGTTATCGTGCAAACGAATAATTCCGCGGTCGAGGAATAATCTCGAAACTCGCCATCATCCACCACTCACCCATCAACGCGATGAGATCGCCCTCGAGGAAACTCAGCTGATTTTCCCCCGAGCTCAAATAGGCGAAGAGGGCCCTCGCGAGGGGCGCGTCACCCCATCCGCCTGAGCTCACCCCTGTGCCGCTGCCTCCGCCGCCTCCGCTCCCGCTGTTGCGTGATGCCGGGGGCGCCATGGACCTCGGCCTTGGCGGAGTTTCCGGTACCTCTGCGAAAATAACGGAGGGAGGGAGACGATTAACCCGGCTCATTTCGTAATTTGCGCGTGGCGTGAGGGGTGGATCGGATCCTAGACTCTCGAGTGGAAAGGATTTCAGTCGTTGGGATCCTCGTCGCTCCTTCACGTTTGCGTGAACAAATTGCGTATCCGCTGTTGCGCTACTGGATCTTCTCGAGGAATCGAGCGGGCTGGGTTTGTGCGAAGAATGCGAGGATCAGGTACGCGAAAATTCATTCGGGGATCGAGTATAGGGAAAAGAAATTTTGTCTATATATACTAATTCGTAAGGTTGTTGTCTCTTTCATTCCTCCACCAGAAGCTAATAAATGTTTTTTCTTTTTTCTTTTTTTTTTTTTTTCACTCACGTAGTTTTGGGTTGTAAATTCACGAATCTGCTAGGTAGTTGTGCGATGTCGGTGTTTGCAGTGTAAAATATATAAAATCGATAAAAAAAAGGTATGGGTATAAGTTGTGTTCCAACAACGTTATTTTACAACGTTCCATTCTCCTGGCCCCGAAAGAATGGCCGCTCGCCAAAAGCCATCACGCTCGAAACAAAATGCTTATCCGAATATTTCTATCCGAACATCCTCATTATACAGTCTATTTTTCCGTCGCATCATTATCAGCTGATTCATGCGCTTGGCTTGAGTGCAAAGAGTACAAACGAGTACAAAATCTCGACTAAAATTTGTTTACTGCAAAGAAAGAAAGAAAAAAATAATAATCGGTAACTTCACTTTCGATCAAATCGATTTATCAATTAATCAATATATATTTTAGTTCCCGAATTTTAATGGAAATCTAAAGAGATTGTCACTTCGTTATTATACCGATTAATACAATTTTTTTTCTTTTTTTTTTTTTACTCCATATATAATGGGGAAGTCGCAAAATTCCCGGCCGTGTGAAACGATCGACAAATGGAATTCGATATTCGATACAGCGGACTCTCTCGGCTTTCCAACTGCTTCACGAGCACTTCTCCACCCGATCGTGTTGCACTCGTTTGTTACGTGTTCAACCCCACTCGATACGTAGCCGACCATTGGTATTCGTTAAAATAAAAAGGACCGTGCGGTGTCGCGTTTTCGCATTCTCCATTCACTGCACAGCCTATCCGTGTATATATACAAGATCGAATTAAAATTTCAATCCTTTCGGATTTACACTCCTCCCCCCCCCATATTCGGGTATTCGACATTCGGGGAATACCCTTTCAATTTCGTCGTTTCAAAAATCCTCCTCACATTGTTTTTCCCGAGATTCTGGTAAAAATGGAGGAGGGGAAAGAATTTACCTGGATCGAGGGACAACGTCGAAGCGTGGAGGTTGGCCTCCGATCTTGCTCTGGAGAGGGCGGATGAAAGATGCGAAGTTGGACCTTGATAAGTGGCACTTGGCACATTTCCGGATGGCGGCCCAGGTCGAAGCTCCAAGCAAGAACTATCCATGCTTCTGGTCTTTCTCAATTGTGAGCTCATCGTTAATTCGGATCCACCGTTCTCTTCGTCCTCCGGCCAGAATGATACTTGCTGAAACACCAAGTCAAAAAATGAAATTAAATATATCGATGTGTAATTAACCGTTTCTCCTGAACAATGATGTTCGTGTTTCGCATTCATGATTGTTTAATTTGGAAAAAATTAAAGTCTTTTTATATACAACTTTATTAGACGAAGAAAAAGTAGGGAAAATTTAGAGTCTGATAGATAAAGTGTATACGTTATAAATTCGTTCAGATTCGACGATTGTAGCTAAGAAAAATACATTCTGTCTAATAAACTGTGAAGGAGGAGACTGTAGCGGAAAAATATTCCAAGTATCACTCACTCTAAGCCTGGAAGCGAACATATCTTCCACGGATTGGGGTAAATATTCCCTGGTAGCAGCTACCTCGCGCCACTTATCAACCGAGGGATGAAGAGCAGCTAACGCGACCTCGTGAAAACTCGCATAATGTTTCGCCAACGAGCATTGTCGTTCGAGAACAAAGCCGTACCTTCTTCGTTCCTGAGTCATGGCCTGAAAAAAACGAGAAGGTTCGTCATCCCTCTTTCTTTGTACCTTCATCTAATTGATCTATTTCCCTCGACGTTACGGAGCCAACGCGATTTCGTTTAATCATCTCCTGATAATTAGCCAGCTAATATTGCGCTGAGGAAAAAAATTTTATGTCGAAATTTAACTTCAAGTTTTGAAAGATTAACAAGAGATTACCACATTTAAAAATATCAAGTAGAATAAAATTACTATAAAAGTTAATACTGAAAACATCTATTTTCTAAGAAACTATATTAAAAAAATTATGGGAAAAATACATCTATATGAATCAATTTATTAATTTAAACAGAATATTAATTAAATCAGATAAATTTTTTCTCTCAAAAAAAAAAAAAAATATCTACATTTTTAATTCCGCGGACATTCCCTAATCCAAAGTTAATTATCATCTGCCTTGTTATCTAACGTGAACAGTTGGCACAAAAAAAAAAAAAAAAGAAAAGGAAAAAAAAAATTTCAAACGAGAACGTATCTGGCCGCTTTTCATTATATAAGAGCTTGTCCATTACATACTTACATTCTTCAAACTCTGTTCACAAAAGGCGTCTAGCTTAGACTTCTCCTCCTCGAGGATCTGCATATTCTTCAGCTCTTTGTCCATGGCCAGTCCACTCTTGCTCGCGCCCCTCGACTTTTTCCTCTGCTTCTTCATCGTGGCGGCCGCTTTGCTATAAGTTTCGGACCTGGTCTTGTGCTGCTGCAGAAACTTCTTCTGCTCGCTCTATACGAATATTATTGAATATTATTCAGAAAAAAGAAATAAACAAAAAAAAAAAAAAAAAAAGAGGGAAATCCAACTGGCGCCATCACCACGGTTGATAGTCGCACCGTGGGTCGAGGACTACGCGATGCACTCACCTGCACGACCTTGGTGTCTTTCTCCAGGTTCGTCTCGAGGGGGACCAGTAGGTCGACGTAGAACGCTTTCAGCTGAAAGCAAAGTGAAACGCTAGTTAGGCAGAGTTCAAGACGGTGGAAAATTTTAAAGCGTGGAAGCGCGGAAGAGGTGAATTCGAAACGAGCTTAGGTAATGAGGGACTTTTAACGTTTCCTATGTAAAAGAGGCAACCGTTTCTTCTCCCGTTTCGCGATGTTGCTGGCTGCGTTTTTACGACCCGCCTGTCTGACCCGTTTTTAAGCCTGGGTTTCACGTGGGTTGGGGGTACGACCGGTTGAACACCGTGATGATCTCGTAAAATTTTTAACCACCGTTTATTGTTACCTTTGCGATGCGATTATTCCAGAGATACTATTTTAGAGACACTTTAGGGAAGGTTGGTGATTTATACCGTGGTATTAAGTAAAGTTTTATGCGAAGATGGATGACAGATGCTATAAAAGTATTTTTCTCTTCGTAATTCAATTTCTTCAGAGGTTTCGTTCATTTTTGAAATGAAACGCAAGAATATAGTTTCATGCAAGAGATACGAACGTGCGATTCGATATACTTGTAGAAGTATATTTTAAGCGTAATGTAATACATAATAAAATAATTTTTGAGATTCTTTTCTAAGGTGCTAAGTAGATGTTCATCCTTCTTTCTTTGCTCTAAAAAGAATTCGAATATTAATAAATCTTTCTATATAAAAGGAACGATACTACATTTTATAGGCTCTTTTAATTAATTTTGTGAAATATTTAACCAACTAGTTATAATTAATCTATAATTTAAAATTCTTTTAATCCAATTAATCCAATTAATTTATCTAAATACTACTCGTGTATAACAAATGAAATAACAAATATTTTATACAGCCATTGGATATAATTGGTTTACTTAACGCGCGATTTCTATTCCTCTAACTTTGACAAAAACGGAGAGGAAAATACATTTGCCTTGAGCAACAATCAAAATTGTACGTTGCAGTATGAACAATCTATCAGACACGACGAAATAGAAATCAGAGAGTCTATTCGTCGAGATCCAGAGAGTTGACGTTGGTTGTGGACAACTGGATAACTGGAGGTTGATCGGAATTTTTTTTCTTCCTTTTTTTTTTTTTTATCCCATCCACGACTTAATGGATATTGATTAGAGACAGCGTTTCGATCAGAAATACGTTTTCACGAGTGGATAGCCTTCTATCCCCCCGTTAGTGTCCATGAAAAGGGAACAGAAATACGGGGGAGTTGAAATGGAGTTGTTGATCCGTTGAAAAGATCTTCACGATTCGTTTTGCGCCGATCTCTTATTAAGGATCAGCTTTCAATAAGTCCAATGTTTCTTCAAAAAAACTTTGCGTACTTATTTGCTTTGTGAAGACGAAAAATAAAGAAGTGAAATTAGTATTATTATATAGTGAGTAATTTGTAGATGCTGCGTCAACAGCTTTGATCATTTTCATTCAGAAATGAAGAAAAGAGATGTTTAATATTAATTTGGAATCCAGAATAATTATTCGTTATGTTTTTCGTAGCTGCAATTCTTACACTATATCGGTATCTTTATTCTAATATCGACAATAGTGAAATTTTACAAGATGGCAAGAATATTTTTTAATCTCTTAGATGCCAAATTTATTTCCACCATGCATGCAATGCATACGAATTTACGAAAAATCAGATTCAAAGGAGAAGTTTCATAGACAAAAGTGATTCACACGAGTGTATAAAATATCGTGAAGCGATGTTAGTTTTTGCATTGTGCGGCAAACAAATCATGTATTTTTCCACGTGACTCTGGCTCCAACTCTTCTTGAAGCGATGCAATGCACGCACGGTCGATTTTATTTAAGCGTTTGACAGTTTTACGTTCGGCTTTCTCGTCGCCTCATAGAAGCACATGGAGTTATTTATTCGTCGGAATCTTTCCCTTCTCTTCTTCTCTCCCTTTCTCTCTCTCTTCTCTCCCCCTCTTTTCAATGATTTTTTCTTCCTTCCTTGTTCCCTGACAAGCCGATCAAAAAGTAAATTTTGCCAGGAAACTTTTCACGAAACGAAACGCTCGAAATTTCGTCCAACGTGTTTTGATTTACAAAGTCTCGAATTTAATTAAGCAATTCGAGCAACCGGGAAGGATAACCGTGAAACAACACCGTTCAATTTTAATGTCGAGTTCGAAACTTTTACAGCCGGACTTTACGATCCATTTCCAGGCCTGTGGCTTTAGTTGCTTATTTCATTGTTTTCGCTCCTACCCCCCTCTCCCTTTTTACTCTCCATCGCGGAGAAGGAATCCACCACCATGTTAACCCCTTTGTACTTGGCGATCGGCGCACACCAATATTCGAAATATAACAATGAATCGAACGGAAATCAATTAACTTTTTGCATTGCATTTTTAATTACCTTCGATCGAACTCTATTGCGAAAAGAATTCATACATCTTCTTCTTCGTATTTTAAAATATAAAAATTTTGATAATATATAATTATTTATCATGTTTAGTTTATCACGTTAACCCAACTTATAACATTTCGATTTTCTTCATAAAGAAACTAACGAAGAGATTTAATAAATCGAAACATACATTATCCTAGCATCCCTTAAATTAATGCACAAGACAGAAATAAAACAGACCTCTTACCATAATAAATATAAAGATAGATTTCCTTTAAAATTTTTGCACATATTCCCACAATTCTTGGATTAATTTTAAATCCGCCATTGACCATCTCTCCCCTATCTTTGAAATTATTCCTCCTCCTCCTCAAATTTAAGAATGCAGGAGGACTCGATGACGACTTGGGCCAGCAAGCATCCATCAAGCTAACCAAATCCATTCGGTCATTTCGCGGGAAAGAAAGCAGGCCATTGGGCGAACAGCTTTATGTTCTTAAGTGGATTGCCAAAGGGGGAGAGAGAGAAAGGGTTTCGTGGAATAGCGGGGGTGGAAGAGAGCGAGGATGAATCCTTCGAGTGGTCTGGCTCAAATTCGAGCAGCTTGCATTACCTTTCGAGCCTTTTGAAGCTATTGCCGGTGAAACGATCGTCTGCAAAAAGGGAGAAGGGCCGATGGACCCTTTCGCGCGGATTAACGGAGAATCCAATGGGCCGTGGTGAAAGGTCGTGACTCGGAGGGGTCTTCTATCATGTTCAATCATGGTTATTCAATACAAACTCCTCCTCCTCCCCCTTTTTTATTTTCTGTAAATTTTTCAATCGAACCATTCTTAAAGCTGGAACCACAATCCAACGCTTGTTTATCGGATATTTTAAAAATATATCTCCTCGACTTTGTTGGCGGTGTCAAGGGAGAAAAGTTCGTGAAAGTTCGCATCCGCGCGAGAGAACTAAGTTCCACGAAACGTTTACGGGATTTTCTGTCAGATATTGAATACGATGAAACGTTTGATACACCGTACGAAGTTGGAAGAGGGAGGAGGAAAACTTTTGCGCGTGGAAATCGTATGATTTTTCAACATAGTATTAGAGTGGACGATCGAAATTATCACCCGATTAAAATTTAGTCGAGAATGGAATCGAATTAATAATACGTTGAACGATATTAGAATTATTCTATATTTTTATACTTGAAATTGTATCTAAAGCTACAAATTTATTTATATATTAAAAGCAGTTTATTCGTTTAACTAAAAATAGAAAGAAGTAATGACTTTTACTTATCAACGAGTATCGTTGTCCTTTTTGAATCACCGTTCTTCTCTAAGGGATGACAATTTATAACTGCTCGTGCAACAATTTGGTCGCCCGATACCGATATATAGGGTAGCAAATTCATAGATAGGATGGAGTAATTGAAACACGAAACGAAAAGGGGGCCACCGCTCCTTTCAGCAACAAGTTAAGAATTTAATGATCACGGTTCTGAAAGGTTTCTCAAAGAGTCCCTCCCCCCAAAGCTGTTCCGCCGGCAACTTTACACTGGGAAAAGTAAAAGTTCTCAAAGAGGGGGGAGAGGGAGAGACTTCATTATAAACATCGCACCTTTGTCGAAGAAGAAGAAGGCTTCTACGATTGTTGTTACAGGATTCCTCCCCTCCTCCCTTCGAACGAATGGCTAAGTAAGTTGGACGAATCTTCGTGAACTTCGTCCCTCGTTAATCGTTTTTTCCTCGACGAGAAAAGGATGGCAGGAAGCACGGTGAATCGGCAATAATAAAGACCGATATATTAACGGGTCTCGAGTTTTTGCCAAGTGAAAAGGTACGATACGATGAAGTTTTTGTTCCTCTCTCCCCCTCCCCCTCTTGTTGTGACTAGAGAATGTCCCTAGCTGGAATGAAGCCAATCGACGAGCCTTGTTTTCCCTTTTTATCGAGGATGGTAGGAGCGGCTCTGAGATATGGCAATCGAGTCGAAAGTGTTGACGGAGACTCTTGAAAAACTCGGTTCTTGAAAAAGTTTCTTTCTTACATGGAAACGGCGTAAAATAAATTGAATACAAATCGAGGACTCCTATTGGAAATATACATCGTACGAATTCTTGATAAATTTGAATAGCATTCTATGGGCCAGGGCTATTGGAATTTAAAAACGAATCAAGTCGGATTGAGATAATTTAAACAACGGAGTTTTAACAACGGAGATCTTTCAAAGTTGGAATATTAATTTTAATTTTGAAACAAGCGTTTTGCGAAAATAATAATAAGCACAAATGAAGCGTTCTATTGAATTGAATACGTGGATACGAAATATCTCATCAATCCAAGGTTGCCCACTTGTACAACACATTATTTAGTCAGATTCGCTGAAGATAATTTGAAATTGGAAAATTGATCGTACGAGTTAATTCCAATTCGTTTGCTTCTTCCAGTTCTCCATCGCAAATTCTCTTGACAAGTATCTTCTGAAAAAATAATTTCTGAATTTCAATTTCTTTCAGATCCTCAAATCTAAATCATTCATATGAAAATCTCCTTCGACACTCATCTTCAACAAATTTCACATACCAAATCCTCCTCTTCGATCCCTCACGACAACCCTTACACTTAAATACCCCTTAAATGGATAATTTCGTCTTTACAAAAACGATCATACACCCTCCATTCTCCCCTTTCGCAAATCGCAACCAAAAATACCATGCCTCGGCAAAACGTATCATTACGTCCGGCCCGGAACGAAAAAGAACGCCTGGGGGAGGAATTCCCATCCGTTTCCATCCCTTCCTAATGAATATTGAAACGGCGGACTCGTAAAACTCGCGCTCGCCCGCCAACGTTAGACGTTCCATTGACGCACGCCACGCCACGCCACCCGGAAGTGCCCAGGATTCGGCCCCCGATGAAAGCGAATACCATCCGGTTCAACTCGGCTAGACGTTGAGTTTGGGAAGGGGGCGGGTGCGGAGGGCGCTGACGCGGGTTCCCACCCGTTCAAATTTGCACACGGAGGAGGGGGGAGGGGGGGGAGGGAGGGAGGGAAAGAGACAGAGATGTTTGCCACGGCGCTTCGTCGACTGGGAAGGTCCGTGACTTTGCCCGGCTTTTTATACCGGGGTTTCCCCGCATCCACGTCTTGAAAAGCTCTTGCTTCCCTCGCTCCGTGGGAGAGGGTGGAGGAGAGGGAAGAAGGAGGGAGGGATGGATAGAGAGGCGGAGAGGCTTTCTTTTTCTACTTTACTTTGGAGAAATCTTCAGCGGGGGTTGGCTGGGGATTTTTGTTTCGAAAGGTGTTTGTTTGTTTTTTTTTTTTTTTTTTTTTCTTTTGAAAATTTGATTGGTATGGATTTATCGGATGGTATCGGAAGAGAACTCGTAATGAGCTGAAGTCTACTGATAATGAGAGGACCACTGGAGGATTTTATTTGGTTGTTATCTCGTTACTGGCCTAGTTTTTGCTTGGAAAAAGTGCAGCTTCCAAGTTTTTCGTGATAACAGATGAAAGAATTAGAAAAGGACGAATGCTTTGTTGCTTGATTCTATTTTTTCTCTTCTTCGTGATGCAGTCTAATTAAACGAAATTCTAATTGTAAGATACAAAATTGAGCTGCGTTAATAGAAGCTGAAATAAAAAAATACGACTCGTTAAAACTTGTCAAAAATGTCAAAATTGAAATACACATTAACGAAACTATACTTGCAAGAAAAACGGGATACGTTTTAAATTGTAACCCGGATTAAAAAGGTACGAACGTGGTGACACAATATGTAATATCCGGAAGAAAAGGCGAAAATTTCATCCGGCCAACAAGCCATTCTATCCTGCTTATTCCACGCCATTCACATCCCATTAACCCCTCGAATAATCCACTAACCCTGCTCGTCACTTCGAGGGAAACTATATCGACAAGTGTAGCTGGAAAAGCTTTGGCACAACCGGGGTGAGAGTAGTTTTCATCGTGAGAGAGGCGACTTTTCCCCCGGGGAAGCCGCTTGTCCGTCCTGACAGTAACTACATATCGAGCTCGAGTTTTTCCGCGCTTTTCCCCTTCCTTTCCCCCCCCCCATCCGCTCTCCCTTTCCTTCCACCCCTTTCCGTCCACGCAACGATCGGGGGCTACGAATTACACGTCACGAGAACCATATCTCAAAAAGTTTCTCTTTCGCTCCCCGGAGAAACAAACCGAGCCAACCGAGCGATCAATCGACGACGCGCACTCTTTTGCAACAATGAAGCGAGCCACGACGAGAGGAGGCGAATGAATTTTCATCCGGCGAATGTTTTCCCCCTCCCACCCCTGTTTCTTAGTCGAGGAAATTCCGCGAGACAACCGATGGAATCAACCGTGAATGGAACTATTGGGGGAATTCTAATGGAAATTCGTGGGATCGAACAGTCACTTGTTTCTCGTTGATTGCCTCTCGTTTCGAATTAGAGGAATGGATATGGATGGAACTACAGTCGGAATTACATTTATGTAAATTTTGAATATGCTTCTCGTTTTTATCTCCTCTTTCTCGCTCGATAGTTTTCGAAACTTCGTTTCGATGTGGCGACCTCTTGCAAGCTTCTTCTCGTCACGATGATACTCTTTCAATTTGACTGATTTTAATTAGTGTGCCAGTGAAACCATTCGGTTGATTAGAACAATTTTATTTCGATTTATTTTCTATTCTCTTGTATCGAACAGAAACGTTCATCGTTGTGATGTCACACGATTAGAAAGAGGAACAGTCTCTTGACAGATCTGTTTTTAAAGTAGAATTTAATTTGGAAACAAAGAAAATAAAAAAAGATATTTGTTTCTCACGCTGCAGATTATAACCGAGTTTATTAAAATAAAAACGAATTCCTCCCTTATCTTATCCTCCATTAATTCTATCCTATCTAATGATGTAGCATTTCCGGGAATTATTTTTTTTTTCAAGCGTGGAACGGTATTAATCGATGAAAACAATAAAAATGCAAATGAAGCTTTCCGAAAGCTGAAACTCCATTTGTTCTTCCCCATTTCTTTGTCGCTTTTACGCATTTCCACCGTCCGGTACGTAGACGAGATATATGTTATCTATGGAAAAATTTTTATCGTGGATTTCATTAAAACCTTATATCGGTATATAGCCGGGCTGGCTTAATTACGTCGAAAATTAATTCACTCGCGACGCAGATACCAGGACGAATATTAAATATTCTCCACGCAATTTTCTTTCCTTTATAAAAGATTTTTATAATAAATGGTATCACGTCATGTGGAACTGAAAGAATTATTTCCTTCCAATGTATAAGCGACAAGTTAATTAAAATGCCGAAAAAAAGAAAAAGAAACGAAAAAGGAAAAAAAGAAAGAGAAGGAAAAAGATATTCGTTACGAATTACATTTTCTTCTGGAAACACTTGTGCGACTGTTTCGATAATCAACTAACTTTTGCGCTCGAGAAAATGATCCTCGAAAAAAATTTAGTAAATTTATTATAATATCAATCATTATATTTACTACGTAAAATATAAATACGAAAGAAACGTGGAACGAGAATTTAACGAGATTTTCTCCGAAATCTATTTTAATTTTTTAATCTCGTTGATCAATCGTTATCCCGATAATCGAGACTCGGCTGTATTTCAAGTTTCCAACGACGATGAAAGGAAATGAAGTGATAAAGTTGATGGAGGAAAAATTTAAAATTTCGATAGCCCAAGATTCAAGAACACAAAAGGATATCTCGTCATAAAATATACAGAGAAGAATCTATCCCCGATAATAGTTGGAATATCCATCCATTCACGGCCTTGAAGATCGAGGAGGAGAGTAATTTGACCTCCTTCCATTTTCCGCCATCGCTGTTCTCATTTCGGCCTTGGCTCGTCCGATCGTCGTAGTCGATTTTCAGCCTCGAAGAAAAATGCGATAATGCCTGTGACGCTTTCCAGGTATTACCCTTCCAAATTGAATTAGTCCCTTCGACCAAGAGGAAGGAATCGGCGTCGTTTATCTTGTTAAGCGGATGCTCGAGTGCATCGAGGGTTGATATTCGTATGTTAAGAATGGAACGGCGAGGATACAAGGTGGACTGAGTAAAAATTTCCAACTTTAATTATTCTGCTCGTTGATACATTGCGATAAATCGACAACGAGCAATATGAATTTTCAACGTGAAAATGAAATTTTTAATTCGTAGATTCTTCGTTTTTGGAAGGGTTAAATTATATTGGAATAACGCAATTCGATGTCCATCACGACATTGGAATTTATCCGCGGATATCGAAGTAACTGTATAAAACGTTCGTCGCATTTTTAAAACGTGTAAAAAATTTTTTCCCAATTAATCGGATTAAATCGCAACAATTCGTTGATTTGAAGTTATTTGGCCGAAAAATTCAATGAAAGAAGATACAGTGTATATTCGCGGTACAATAAAATATTTTAGACAAGGGAAAATTCAATAATATGCGCTGTGCGATCTATCTGAAAAAAAAAAGAAAAGAGTATCAAAAAAATCTTGATTAAAAATCGGCTCATCATTTCGATTTCGAATAATTGAAAATAACTCGATACAATATTTTTACGTAATAAAGACGGAGCGAAAAATGCTGCTTACACAGATAAAATGAAATTTTACCTATCATCCCCTATTCTTTTTACAAATCCATCAAATCCACCACGATAATTAATCTTCCTCGCAGACAAACTTCGACCTTTCCACTCACCACTCCTTTCACTCATTTCCTCCAAACATTTCACCATAACAACCACTTTCACTATTTTTCCTCCACATAACCTCCACCACGCATGATATCCAATCTACTCACAAAATGCAAATCCTCAATAATTAATCTTCTCCTCTCCCCACAAGCAAGGCTCTTCCACCTTCGGTTTCACATTTCACGCATACTTTCACCCCGTTTAATATTTTCACCCCGCGTTCCGTACATATGTCTCGCCCTCCCCCTCCGCATTTCCTTTCCTCTGAATTCTCAGCGGGCCCCCTCGACCCCGGGACCCCGCTGTACCACGCGTTACAGGGAGACGCATATCCAAACCCATTCACGCACGAAAGGTCGTTGTCTCAGGCCAGCGCGCATAGCGGCATTTCCCCCTTCTTCTCCATCTCCAAGCTTTCTTCGCCTCGCGCCCCTCCCCTTCTTCCGCTTCCATTCCCGAAGATTACGTCAGACGGCCTCGTCTGGCAACATCCGCGAGCATGTCCTCCTCCACTCGTTCTCGCGCCTCCCTTCGCCGTTGCCAAGCCTAATCGCGCGGAAATACACAGTGGAGGAACAATTTGGTCCGGCCGTTGAATCAGTTTTATGGGTTTAAAAGATGAACAGCCGAGGGGGGCGTTTAAAGTAACGAGATCAGAGTTGCGGTCGAGGTTGGTTTATCTGGCACCACCACTGGTGGCAGCACCTGCCGCGGTGAAAAAACGACTTTTCGCGAAATGAGAATTGTTGGATATTTGATTAAATAATTAACGAACGATTCGATGCGTTTGAAAGAATTATTTCGAATTTTTGATTTTGGTTTGATTAATTTTAACGTCGAACGATTCTATGAACTAGTATTATACATCGTAAAATTTCGATTGGTCAAGCAATCGATCAAAGTACGTTCGTGTAATAAAAATTCTTATGTGTTATCTCGATATAAAATTAAAACGATATATCAATAATTATGAAAGTTTCATGACAAAAATCAGGCATGTTTCCTCGTTTTCTAATTAAAATCTCTATTTATTCGTGTTTTCTTCGCTATACGACTCGAAATTGAATAAGGAAAGGAACACACGACGGGCGGATCGAGTAGAGGGAAATCTCGTAACACGGAGCATCGAAGTTCACTTCGACCCCTTATTCATTCTTATCGCGCAAAATAATCGAACGCGAAACATTCCATCGAAAAAGTTTCCTTAGATATAACGTCTATCTCTTCGAAAAATTCGACGATTATTCCCACGAATGTTTCCTCCACCGGAAAGGAACGAGCTCTAAATCAATCCAATATC
Organism: Apis florea; assembly: GCF_048593485.1. Taxonomy (NCBI): domain Eukaryota; kingdom Metazoa; phylum Arthropoda; class Insecta; order Hymenoptera; family Apidae; genus Apis; species Apis florea. The sequence goes on along the minus strand of NW_028256599.1, from coordinate 195,688 downwards.
GAGCCGAGTGCTATAAAACGCGGAGAGAGGAGATCATATCTGGCAGTTGTTAAGAGAAACAATTACTTTTTCTCCGGACAAGTCTCTCCACGAGTTATATATATATATATATAGGGAAACAATTAAAGTTCGACCGAATCCCTTCCTGAATGTCTTCCTTCTGTCCACGCGATTTTCAAATGGATACACGCACGATGCAACTGCAAATGGTTTGGTCGGCGATTCCAGTGGAAATAACTGTCGCGCAATAACCGGTCCTCCGTTATTGCCGCTGGAAACATTGTTCTTCGTTTCTTCGTGGAAAAGATGGGGATCAAAGGGGCTCAATCTTCGAGACTTTAACGTCCTGTTGGAAACGATTGCGCAGCGACGGAGGATCGTTCGTAATGGCTCTGGGATCATTGTTGGGGATATTCTCCACAAAGGAGAGCGGGTGTATCAACGCGACGGGAATATATTTGGGAGAAGAGCGGAAGAAGGGGTTGCCACGGATTTTAAACGCCGAGCGCAGTGGCCTCGCACAGAGGGTGGACGATCTTTATGGCGCATTGTCATTGAAATGAAAACGGGGTGTTACCTTGCGATGCTTGGCACAATGGCAGTTTTGGAATATTCATCTGGAAGGGGAAAGATGGAGATTTATCGTGAATCTGATCTATCGTTCGAGATCCACTGGTTTATTTTTTTTTTTTTTTTAGGATCTTAAGAGCTATCGTGCAAAAATGAACGTACAATTTTTATTAAAGAGAGAGATTTTTAATCGAGGAAGATGATTTTTCTCGCTCAAAATGAATATTCATCGTCTTTTTTTTTTTTAAATTCATCAACAGATGAAATCGAGTTAAACAAAACCACACCTTTCTCCAAGATCCAAAGGATTTTTTTTTTAAATTCCAAGAACATTCTCCGCCACTGCGGAGAAGGAGCGGAAGCAGTTCCCTCGCGGAATATCATTTCGAAAACACAGCTGCCCGTATCACTGTCCGCGGGGCGAAATCGTAATAACATGTCGTTACGGTCGAAACGAATTTTCACTCTCAAAAGGGAGACGTCTGCAGGTGTGTAATCTCACCCGGAAGGCAGGCCAGGGGTCGCGCAAGGATCAAAGAGATTTTCCATGTGTTTCTGAGCCGAGGACGGATGGGGATGGAAAAGAAAAAAAAAAAAAAAAAGAAAAAGAAACGAAGGAGCCAACGGGGGGTGTTGGAACACCGTGTTGAAAGACTGGAAGAATAAGGGAGGGTTAACAAAGTTGGGCTATCGGAGTGAAGGGGGAGGGTTAAATGACCAAAACTCTCTTTTAACTTTCCAATTAATATTCCAGAGGGGAGGGGAGGATTGGAACTTTGGTCACGGATTCGCCGTTTCGGTTTCACCCTCCTCCCCCTGCCCAGTTTTAATTGCGTCAGCCAGCGCTCGTTTATTTAAATAATTCGAACGTGAACGGGTAGAGTAACGATTTATCCGATACCTCGCTCGTAGCAGATTCTTGGAAATCCTCCTTTACGAATGCTCGCTCCACCCCTCGTTCTTATGAAGTATTCAAGGTTTGATTTCGGAAGGTGGCCGGCGATACTCGAGATGCGATTTATCGAGGGAGGTGTGCAGGAGGTAGGAGGGGTGTGGTGTATTACAGGGCTCGTTAGGGTGGAAGATTTATCGCGTTCCGCGCGGATTGGAAACGTTATGGTACATAATTCATTGCATTGGCCGGGGATTTGGAAAATCTTTGCCTCCGCGTTTCTCGGTGTTGAGAGATTTCTCAATGATTGTTTTGGATAATGCAATTTATCGTTGTTTCTCTCTATGTTTAACTTTTTTCTAATATCCTATTCTTTCTTGATTTCTTGCAACAATTTAATAATATTCGATATAAATATTTATCGTTTCTCGAGTTAAATTTCCGAGTCACGAAATACCAAAGAAATTAATATAATATAAAATAACAGTACATCGAAAAGATTTCTCTTATTCATTCTTTCTTTTCTTCCACCCACCTTAACTAATATCCATCGATCGGAATAATCTCGACCAGAATAATCTCGAGCACTCTTCTTTCAACACTCCGGAGAGATTCCCATAGCTACCTCTCTCCCAACGAAATCCTATTACTTTCATCCCCTCCCCCTTTCAAAAAAAAAAAAAGAAAAAAAAAAGAGAAACGAGAACAAAACACAGGTCGAGTTAATGGAACAAAAATGTTATCCTAGAAATTTTCCGGTTAAATTTCCAACACGACAAACTCGAAATACGAAAACTAACTCCTCCTCCTCCTCCTCCAAAAAAAAAAAAGAAGAAGAAGAAAGTACTCACGATATTCATCTCCTGCTCCTGAATCTCCTTGTACACCTCGACGATCCTCATCAGCGCGAACCCTGCAACACAAAGCGAATTTCGATCGTTTTGAAAAGCTCTGCCACGCTTTCACCCCTCTCCCCCCCCGCCATCCCCCCTCCTTGGCTTGCGGCTCAAACTTTCGTCCTGAATTATTCAGTCGCGGCTGGTGTCGCCGATACTTTAATCCGTGGCTAAGGATGGAGGAAGAAAGAGGAGAGCGAGACTTCTTCTTCTTCTTCTCCTTGGTGACACACGTTGCCGCCGATTTTTGAGCGAGGCTCTCGAGAAGGAAAAAGGGTCGGCGATAAAAAAACTGCGGGGAAGGGAAAAATAAAGGAATGGGGAAAGGGTCGCGATGTCGGGGGTGCTCCAAGTTCGGCCAGTTTCGCGGTGGAAAGTTTTCTCTCCGCTCCGTCGTTTCCTGTCCGCTTCTCCTCTCAGAAGGAAGTCCCCCCCTCTGGAAGAAATATTCCACGAGGCGGTGTGTTTGTCGGTGTGTTACGTATGCATGCGTTGCGTCGGGGAGGAACGCGATTAGGAGTTTCCAAGTGGGGAATAAATTTTGGAGAAGATTTTGGAGTAGGTGGGCGAAAAAGGTGGAGATGGGTTCGTGAATTTTGTGGATAGGGAGAGAATGGAAATCTTTTCGTTTTAGGGCGATTTTTCACGGATGAATCGCGGATCGATTGAATTCTTTTTTTTTTTTCTTCCCCCTTTCCTCAGGATCGATATATCGTTCGATTGAAAAAGGGGTAGAAAAGAGGCGGGAATATTCTTAAGTTTGATCGAGTAATTAAAGTTTTAATTAAGTTAGATGAACGCCAATCGGCCCTAAGTTTAAATTAGATTATTAAAGTATCAAATAAAATTGGCGCCAACTTTTCTGTCCGATTATGGACTGGCTTTTGGTTACTGAAAACACTTTCATTGCGTGGAAGGAACTTACTTATTCTAAACGGAGGCTGTCTGTTTGTAAATTTTACAATACAGAGAGGTAGGATGAATTAGGTTAAGACAACATTAGAATCAATTTCATCGAGATACGCCTTTCTTTTTTATTTGATTTTTGGAAAAATAGAGTCCATTACCAATGAACGGTTCGATGATCAAGAGATTGCTCGTTTCGATTGAAAAAAGATATATTCGTTTCTTCTCCCTTCTTTGGTATAAACACTTTATTGCGATTCAATTAGAGCAAGGATAATTTTTTGTACTCTTCATTGAGAAAAAACGTTATGACTTTTTATCGCAGCACAGGTATATTTAATGGGCGTGGAATGATCGTAAAATCCTTGTTTCACAGTTTATAGAATTTTTACGATTCGCATCGACGAAGCAACCACGCAATGGTGTTGAAAAAATATAATAGAAAGTGTATCGTAACGCTTTACGATATTGCATGCTTTTCCTATAGCATCTAGTAAAAAGTTGAAATTTTTCTTCCTAATAAAAATAATTTCTTATCATCGTATAAAGTATAGAATCTTTTAATCTCCTAGATATATTCAAAAATACATTTAGACTCTCGTATTTAAAGATTATTTTTAATACGATCCTATAAAATATATAAAATTTTTACCATCGTTCGATTTCAAAATAATTCTCCGCTAATGAAACTCTTTTCCATCAATCATGAAGTCGAAGTCAAGTAGCAGATACGTTGAATGATAATCCGATTCGAAGAATTTTTTAACAAGAGGATAAAATATTTAAACTTCGCTCTTGACAATCGTAATCATTTAACACCTTCCTTCGTCATTTTTTCTTTTCTTTTTCTTTTTTAATTAACGATCGACGAGGAGACAAAAAGAACGCGACAGGGGGAAATGATGAAAGTCAAATGAAAGGGAATACGGGGGATGAAAATCTTGTCAAGGACTTGTGTCTCTCTCCAGTCAGTCTCACCCATCCACCCACCCTTCAATCCCCGGGTTAATATATGGTGGATCGAGGGTAACGTGCTGGGACTTCTCGACATATGGGATTTCCTTTCCTCGTCGAATTTAACCCCGCAAAGGGTTTCCTCCTACGTGTAACGAGTATGCGCGTTCCTGTAACCTCTCAGGCGAAAGGTTTCGCGGTAATAATCGGCGAATCTTCCTCCCCCATCGTTTACTTTCTTACTCGTATACGATACAATTTCACCCCGAAGAAGAACCGCTCAAATTACGTATCCCTCCCTCCGTTTCATCGTTTCTCCAATCTCGCAGAGTCGTAACGTCTGTTTACGCTCGTGAAACGTCGAATTACGAACGAGGTAGCCCAGAGGCAATTTTTAGATTACGAAGAGAACGAGTGTCATTTCGTTCAGTCTTATATTTCCAATACTTCTCAACCACTATTACTATTGAAATAAAATAAAATTAATTATCCTTACGTTTTCAGTGATCGATATTACTCCGATTAAGAAAAATAAAGAAATATCTAAAATCGATATTTTCTGCTAATGAATTCTCCTCTTGAATCTCTTCCCACGAGTTTCGAGAGCTGCAAAGCCACGGGATCTTTACGCCACCAACGACACCATCCGTTCCCAACCCCGCGAATTAACCCTCAGCGAGAAGGAAACCGAGAGAGGGAGTGTTGGATACGAAGTTGCGGCTTGCCAGGTGTCGAAGGTGAGAAGAAGAGTTGGGGAGGGACGCGCCTTCGTGCGGAAAGGGAGTGGAGAGGGTTGGATGGATCGAGAGGGGTCGCGATGTCGTGATCCCCAGCCTAGTATGCAGAGCTACGCACATGCGTGCGTGAACGTAAATTTGTAAGACGAAGAGCTGGCTGAGTGGCTACGTTAAGAACGTAGGATGATCCATTCCAAGGAGCTACTTCCGATGCACATGTTTTGAAATTCTTCCACCTTTTATGGGATGCGATTCCTTGGGGAAATTTTAGGTATGTATGAGGGCAGGTACGTATGCGTGTATCGGGTGAATTATGCTTTATAGCGAGAATTTTATGAAGATTTATTTATTCTTGTTTCAAAGTTGTTCCATAAAATTGGAAATTTGAAGATTCTTGTTGAAATTTGAAGATCTTTATTATTAATGTTGGAAATGAAATTTTGAATGGAGCTTGTCGTTAATTTCAGCCATCGTTGAGTGGAATAAATATATTTTAATCGGATGTAGAATTAACTTTGGACGCTTTAATCTCTTTCAAGGGTTTTGCCAAGGCGTCTCTTATGGCACTAAAAGTTCCATAAATTGGAAGATCCTTGTTGAAATTTTCTATCCCGATCTTGTGTTTTATTCGAATGTTGGAAATTTGAATGGAGCTTGTCGTTAATTTCAGCCATCGTTGAGTGGAATAAATATATTTTAATCGGATGTAGAATTAACTTTGGACGCTTTAATCTCTTTCAAGGGTTTTGTCAAGGCGTCTCGTATGACACTAAACGCTTCGGCAGTTTTCATCTTGCGCGAAGTATGAACTGAACGCTCAAAGGGTTACGCCTTTGTAACATGGGCGTTAAAGAAGTCGTACAGAGGATTAACAGCGTGCCAACGGTGTATCCTTTATAAAGCGACGAAACGTGAATCTTATTTTAGTCTCTTAATATCCATTACTTCGAAATTTTGTGCCCTGTTATTAAGTAAGATTATTTTAAATTTTATCTTCTTCTTCCTGTTATATCTATCTTATTTAATCTACGTCGAATGTCTCGATTTCCATTCTTCAAAAGAAATTCTTCGCTTTAATTTCGATTAAAAATCTCTTTCAAAACTAATCCCATCATTTTAATCAACGTTGGAAGTTCACATCTGAAATCCTTCTATATACGCTTTGTATTAATCGCAATCGAAATTTTTCCACGAAATTCGCCACGAAAAATTCACGTATAAAATACGTAACAAATGTGCAAAGGATCGCATCGATTAATCCCAATCAAGGGTTGCTAAACTGAAAAATTAGATTGTTCAGCGTGATCCCCGAAGGATCGATTCGCGTCGGTGTTGCCGCTGAAAAATTGTCTCGAATTCACCGACTCGAACACGCGACGAATAAAGAACAGTTCACAATTAACTCGTCTTTATCACGCAATATAATTTACAAATTGGATTCATAAAATATCCCAGGATTACGAAAAATTCCAATCTCTAAAAATTCAAAAATTCAAAATCATCGAATAAAATATACCTCGTGTTCGCGATACGAAGCAAAGGCAAGAATGTGAAACTTACTTAACCCTTTGACTCTCAGTTGATGTAGCGATTCGAACGGCGACAATATTTATTTATGTTCGATTTTTTCTAAAATATCCCTTTCTGAATAGATTCCTCAACTCTTTGTGATCGAAGTACATTTCTCGACGTTAATCCGAGTTTGACAGTCGTCGCGATAGAAATATTATTTTCAAAGTTTCTGAGTTTCGTAAGCATGAAATATTGTAATGAAATTAGTTCGAGAAAAGATGAATTTTACTTTTCGTTATTAAATAATGAAATTATTTCTATTCGTTAAGAAATTGACAATAAAATAGTGATGCAGTGTAAAAAGATGAAAAATAATAACAGTAGACAATAAATGACAGCACTTACTCTCATTTAACGAAATTTTATTGTGATATTTGCCCTGACAAACCAAGAATCCATCTTACTAATTATTAAAATATCACACAACAATCTAGATTTTTAATATTCAACAAATTTTCTCTCTTTATACCTACAGAATACCTACAAAATATTAAAATATAAAAATTTTACGTCGATTTGAAATCATTTCAAGTTATCCGAAAAATTCACCGTCTCGAGTTATTGGTTCATCCAAAAGCGAGAAAAGCTAAGCTCGGATCGTTCGAAAGGGGGTCAATTTCGTTGGACAGGAAACGAGTGTGCCCCGCGCGAATGCGATACGGATTAATTTCCAGGGGTAGCTGGACTGCTGTATATATATATATATATATATACACATAGGTGTCGGTAATTTCGGGGTGGGCAGGGCGGCGTAACGATGCTTATGGGGCTTTGGATCCTCGGCGTGGGGTGGTCTGGTTTAATGCACGGCGCAACGGGGTTTAACGCGCAACGTAAACACGAGCGGCGGATCTATCGGCGGCCAAACAGCCGCCCGACTTCCCTTGCGTTTCTCGCGCAAAGAAGAAGTCGATCGCTTGTTCGGGAAATATAATAACCGGAGAGACGCGTTGGGGTGCGTTTGAAAATCGCGTGAAGAGTTATTATTATCTCCTTCCAGAGAGTGGATTACGTATGTTGCATGTATTGTTATTTTCGTGTAGTAAAGTTGGAAAGTATGTAATTCAGTTTGGGAATTGCGCTTGTTTGTTCTGTAATAATAATATGGTGATATATTACGCGGTATGTTAATGTGGAAAGCAAAAGATATTAATTGACTTGTATATATTGTTCGAAACTTGGAGACTCTTTTTTTTTTTTTTTTTTTCTTGAGTTTTTTTCTATTTGAGACAGATCTTTGAGATATTACTGTTTTTCACTCGAGCCATTCTTATTTTATATTTTCACTTTTAAGAAGGTGATGGAAAATCGTATCCAATGAGAAGAAAATTTCAAGCGGAATCCTTACAAAAATTATTTCACCCAAACACATCGTTTCAACGTAATTGCGTCAATCATTCTCTGAAACTATAATTTGCACGATTACTCGTGGAAAAATACCCCCGAGAAAAACAATTCATAACGATAATTAAAACACGCCAGCCAGCCACTGTTATTACAATTTTTTCCCCTCCCTTCCCGCCAAACATTTTATACCGTAATTCCACCCCCGACGTTCCACTCTCCGCGCAGAGAAAAACAACTCCGAAGCTTAATTACTCTAAATTTTCGAATTCAAGCACCGTGCGACAAACCGTCTCCAAACGGCATCCCCGAAAATCCAGCGCGGAGGAATAAATACGAAAAGGGTGAACCGGCCTCTGCCCTTCTTTCCCCCTCCCTCTCTGCCCCATTTCCTGCGCGCTGCACCGCGAGCCAACATCGTAAACATATTCGTTCGAAGTGGCCAACGAGCCCACTTCAGAACATCGCGTTGCGCGTGACTTGGCGCGCTGGTTAAAAAAAAAAAAAAAAGAGGAATTTAAAACGTCGTAAAGGACGGAGGAACCGTAAAAAGGGAGCGTGGAGGAGGCTGAATATTTGATGTCCCGGTCGATCAACCGCTCGGACGCTCGAGCGTCCTCGATTCCAACTTCCGCCACCAAGAATCCGCCAACCCAAGAAAAGTTTACCGGTGCAAGGTTTTTCCTTCTTTTCTTATCCCGCGAGAACTTTCATGCGTGTTTACTACCCCGTGCATAATTTATGCGCACGTACGAGTTTTGGACGGAGATTGGAATATTTGTTGTGGTACAATCTTATTCTGGTTCATCGACAAATCTGGAAGATCAATAAAACGAAAGGGGATTAATTTAAATTAAGAAGATGTTTCTTGGAAAAGGAATACGAGTTTTCCAATAAATCGTCTTTCTGAAGGGTTGATAAATGGAATAATGCGACGATACTTTTCGTACCCTCTGTCTCAGTTAAAGAGAAATAATTTTGTAACGATAATTAGAACATCGTTAAAAATTGTTTTCTTTTTTTTAAACAAGAGGGAAAGATATTTAACAAATAAATCGTTCGTATTCACTTGCGAGTTTGCATAAGGATGAATATACCCTGAAAAAGAATATATTCGATAGTATATGAAATATATTTTAGAGAGGTATTGCATTTTACTTTATCGCGGTGCTCTTAGGAAAACGGTGCATCGAAAGAATCGAAAACAAATTCCGCTTATCCGCAGTGGTTCAATATTGGTTGATCTCGACCGCCTTCGGCTTTGTACTTTTTCGTTTGCTATTCACCCTTGATCCGAAAATCGTCCATTCCATTGCGTTTCGAGCCCTGAGATATTTCCTCGCTTCTATCTTGTTTGACATTTTGTTGCAAATCGAACGATTCCTCGCGTTCCCTCCCCGAGAAAAGGTCTTGGAATGCATTCAAAATTGGATCTCGTTCGAACGAGATCCTTTTTCTGCTGCCCTCCATGCGTGTATTTGTTTCGTTCGAGAGAGCAGAGATCTTTTTCTTTCGGATTATTCGACTAGTTTCGACAGGAAGAAAATATTTTAGAAAAATTGATACACCTGATCAAAAATATACGTTCACTTGTGTTTCAATAATCTGACGGAATAAATCTGTTCGCCATTTTGTATCATTAAATGTAATACCGTTAGAGAAATTCCGTTTCAAATTAAGATAAGTTAAAATTGTTGCGTTGATTGTCTACACTGTCTAATACGATAGTTCACGTTTCGTGGTATCGAATGGTTGACTGCCTGCAGAAACTATTTAAGAGGATTAGTTATTAATCTTGAAAGGAGTCCGCCTTCCCTATCCTCTTACCATCTTCGAATTTAATTAATATAATCCTTGTAAATTAGATCGTGGATACATACGAATTCGAGCAATAGTTTCGTTCGTGACTTTATTTAAACCACCTCGCGAAAATTATATGAAAACTTCCACCAAAGAAAATTCAATTTCGTTCTTTTCTTTCGAGATTAAACAAATATTCCAAAATAATTTTTATATATATATTTTTTTTGATCCATTCTGAAAATTAAACCCAACCTATTTTTAATTTGTTTCTTATATTTCGTGTTTCTTTTTTATAAAATATTCAATTTATATCCACACACATCATCACGAACAAGTTCGTAATGGATGGGGGAGAAAAAAATGTAGCAGCATCTTCCAGTGATTTACCGCGCCTTTCCACGAAAAGCAAGTTAATCGAAAAAAGTGTCTCTCGGGCAGCAAAGCAGTCAAACAATTTTTCCCTTCCCTTTGATGCGGTCCCCAACACAACTAATTAAGATCGAATTCGTGGAGGGTGAAGAGTGAAGACCAAGACAAACAAAATTACGCAACTGACTGTCTGACTGGGTGAAGAACGGGCAAGCAAAAATACGAAAGGGGACGGGAGGGATCTCGAGCACCGATGTAAACACGAAACGTACCACTTAATTAACGAATCAAGCAGAACAGCACGCAAAGTGGGCGATAGTTTTAATTGACTCCAAAGAAGATGAAAGGGAATATATAATCTCGATTGCGAATGTAGAAAGAAACCGTGAAAAATTCTTTGGGAATTTGTTATAAAGAATGATACTAAAGAGGACGAAATTAGAAGAATCAGGGATAATTCTTAGAAAATATACGTTCAAAGGACAAATCAACGAAGCAGGAATTTGAAATGGTATACGAGGAGAGTTTAAATTTTTCACAGGCGAAAAATTCGTATTAATTAAGAAATAGGGGATATTTCGATGAAAAAGAAATTCTGTCGAAATTCTGGCATAAATATTTTCATTCGTTCGATTCTGGGTTCGCGTTTCTGGGTGGCGAACAAAAATCCGAGCCAATTCGGGGCTAGTAGCTTTTAACGAGGCCTTCGAAACAAAACCGCTCGCCATGAAAACTTTTTCCCAGTTATAAACAACGAGTCGTCTCTGCAAAAAGAGACGAAACTTCAATTCGAAATAATTATTCAACGAATATACGTTGTCGTTATTTCCAACTAGTTAAAACATTTTTAATTCAAAAAAAAAAAAAAAAATACACAAAGATTCCTACATCCTCCCTGCTTTAATCGATCAACCACTTGAAATTAGCCAATCGCTAATTGATTAATTCCGATTCGACTCGAGCTCGCAAAACCGCTATACCTATTATTCCAGTGTGTTGCCAAGATTAAAAACTAATCGAACGTGTTTATTCCCGAAACAAATTATCCTGGCAAACGTGTCGAGGAGCCGGGAAATCCGATTATCAAACACGGGCAAGCATCAATCATCCGTTCCTACCAAGAAGCGACATCAATCCACCCTCACGGCTATTTGATTCCTTGCTCAAATCACCGTGATATCCCCCTTCATCCTTCGATTAGAAAGGGATAGGCGGCGCTCAACCCTTCCAGGAATGACCGGTTCGAGGACCCAAAAGTTGCCCCTTCGAAGAGGAGGAGGTTAGGTAGTTTTCCGCATCTGTGCCCCTGATCCCGTGCCATCGGTGTTAACCTCGTGAAGAACCTTCCTCCTCCAAAAAGAAAGGAGAAAAAAGAGGAGGGGAAGGGGAGAGGAGAGGAAAGGAAACGGATGGAAGGAACAACAATCACGGGACGAGTTATCCCCGCCGGCTAACCAGTGGTACGCGGACAGGAAGAAGGGCAAGGCAAACAGTTTTCGCCCGGCCCGACCATCTCGAACTAATTAACGTGGGACAGGGGCAGGCGGCGGCATGTGGCCGAATAAAAGCCCCGCCGCGAAAACTGAGGGATCAAACCCTCCTCTCCTGTGGGGAGGGGGCAACGAACGTTTCGAATCGAACGAGTGGATGATGTAATCTTGGTAATGGAATCGGTTGATAAGAGAGCGTTGCATTCTCTCTCTACCTCTTTGTACTCGCCTGTGTTTCCTTCGTTCTCGCGATTATGATGGAATTTGAATACAGCTCGGCTCGATAACTGAGTTTCGCGATAGTTCCTGCACTCGGGCAAATTGACAAACTTGGCAAGATCCGAGTATACCCGCGGAAACTCGCTTCACCGGTCGAATTTATTCCCCGGTTTATTGTCGCCGGCTCACCTTTCAACTTCTCCAACCAAACTTTCCCAAAGCTTCGTCCAACTTCTTCCTCGAACGCGAAAAGAAGAAGAAGAAGAAGAAGAAATGGGTTTTTGAGATTTTCGAGATCGCGAATTAGGCTCGAAGTTTTCTTCTGGCCGCTAAAAAAAAAACGGACAATTTCGAAAAATCTCACCATTTCGATTTCGAGGATTGTTGAGGGCAAAAGTAACCATCCCTCGAGATCGCGTTGCACAATCCATTAAGATGGCACGAGTAGAAAGGGCTAATCGCGCAACCATCGAGAAATCCATCTGGAAAACTCGTCTCCTCGAACCTGGAAGCGTTTTCGCTGCGTCGAATTGCATTTCCTTCCCCCAAGCGGCGAAACGAAAGGGAAAGGGTGTCTATCGGGGCGGAAGGGAAGAGAAGGGGAGCGAAGGATCCGCGAGTAAATAGTGACACGGGCGGGTGTTGCGCGGTATCAGCGCATTTGAAATGGAAATGCACCCTAAGATTCAGCAGCCTCCCCTGTAACGGAGCCGACTCGCGCCACCCTTTTGTTTCATAACTCGCTGCGACACGTCTCGATGGCGCCATCTTGGGTTTCACATTCTCTTCCACATCCACCCCCCGTCGACTTATATATCCCGACGCTCCTTTGTTACGGAATCCTCGGGCGGCAAGGAGGAGGCGACTTCTCGGACGTCAAAAGTATCGCGTTACGCGTCGTAAGGGGAGAAGGGGGGAAAAATAGGAAGAATGGAGAGGGGGATCGTGGAAGGAATACGGAAGGAAGGGAGCAGGTGACCGAGATAAGGTTTTCGCCACGAGGAATAATCGAGTTGGAGGGCCATCAGGGGGTCGATACTTCATCGAGTGGACACGGGAGAGGGTTGTTTCCGGTCGAGGGTTTCCTCGAGCTGCATCTCAAGTGCTGCTTGAAGCCGAGATTGGAGGGGGATGATTCTCACTGTCCTGGGACGGTGGACATCTTAGATTGTCCTTGGGATTATGTGCAAGTATCTTGTAAGCTGTTAGATTAACAGGATTAAGTTGTCTTGCGGATGTATATATATATATATATATGTTGTTCCTTCTCTCGAAAGAATGCTAAAAATTTTAGAGAATAATTTAATCGAGGGAATCTTTTCTTCTGTTCGAAGGATTTCGTTTGAAACTAATCTGATCTGACGAAAGATTCGGAGGAAGCAATTTTTATTTGCACCGAATTTCGTATCATCTCGACTCGAGACGCCAAGATAAGATTCGAAACACGAACGAACGAAAATTTTACTAACCTTTTCCTAATTGATGAGCAACGAAGACGAGTTTCGAAATAACCCGACGATTGCGCCTCGTACTTGTTCCATCCTCCTCGTTTCTTGATAAGCACGCCCCGCGAGACGATAAGCCTGTCTACGGCTCGTGCAAAATTGAAATTCTCTCTCTCTTTCCTGCGTTTGTTCGAGCGCGAATCCAAACAGACGGGGCAAACGAGATTAAAGCGAAAAATAGTTTACGTCTTCCAGGGGAGGAGGGGATGAAATGTTTCGTTGGACTCGAATTATTAAAAAAGAAAAAAGATGTTGCGATGACAACGATAATGGGAAAATGTTAAACAAAACGCGCAACACGAAGAAGACAGGGAAAGGACTTCTACTAAATCGATAGATCGAATCTTTACACGTTACTCAATCGCTTGTTCTTATGCACGAATGATTTTATATATCTTTTTCACTGCGGCCATATCCGAGAGACGTTCAACTTCGATTAAGCAAGCGTAACAATTGTTCATCCACCAATAAAACGGGAACTAATAATAAGAAATCTCGTGGAATAACGAATTATTATTCGAAAGAATAACTGTGATATTGAAATACACCTAAAACAAACCTATCCTATATAATTCTCTCCTTTCGATCCCATTCTATTCGATTCTATTTACAACGATCGAAACGACAATAAATCGCGATCCATCTTCTCCACGGAAGAACAAAAATTTAATCGAAAAATAGCTCCCTATTTTAATTCGTTTGACGAGCAACGCATTATCCTGCCTCTCCCCTTCTCCCCTCCTCCGAAAACGAACCGAAAGAAAACCGAAATACCATCCGCCAGTTCAGCCAACCGTGTCCATAACGCGAACCGCCGCGTATTACAACAGCGAATTCTCTTCCCTCCCCTCCACGGTTCGAATAAATCCGTGGTACACCGAGATTACGGCTCATTACGCTTTCAACCCCTTCCCTTTCCGCGCCATTCTCCAAGATTCACGCGACACTCCTCCGGAATTCTTCCAGCCCTCCTTCCATCCATCCATCCATCCATCCATCCATCCAGAGATTTCGGTATTCCGTGGGAGTAATGGTTGATAAGGATGGAGGAGGGGGAGGAAGAGAAGAAGATGCACATCCCTGGTGGAAGACGGAAAGGTAGATTCGCCGGATAAACGCGAGATAGAGCTGTCAGGAAGAGGGATGGAGGGTGCACGTGCCGCCTCCCTCGTGTGTTTCGTTATTCAACGCCGTGTAACACGTACTCCCTCGCGCAACCCCCTTTCCGAGGAGGGGAGGGCCTTTCTCCTCTGTGTTCTTGGCGACACGCGTGTTTGCACTGCTTTCGCGACACGCGTGTTCACGCATACCTTGTCCCTCTCTATGACTATGCATTTGTTTTTTGTTGTAGTATTTTTCTTTTCTCTCTCTCTCTCTCTCTCTCTCTCTCTCTCTCTCTCTCTCTCTCTCTCTCTCTCGTTTTATTTCCACTTCCTTCCCTCCCTTTTATGCAAATCTATCTCCCGCTCGTTGGTATTTTTGTTTCTCCTCCCCCTCCACCCACCCACGTTGGAAAATAAAATGCGAGAACGTTGCGGGGGAGGATGGTGGAGGAGGGGATTCGAACGGCGCGAGCCCGCGGGGGGTCGAGTAGGTTTGTTTAATTTAAAAACATATCGATTCGTATCGCGTTTCCGTACAATTTACAGATTTGATTTTTCGCGCTGTTAAACGAATCGCACGCCCCGTTTTTCGTATTTTTTTACGCTCGGCCTCGATAACGGATGTAATTCGCGCCAACGAACGATTACGGGACAAGTATCGGGCTTCGAAATGAAATTCTTCCGATTATCGGCGGCTTTGTTTGCCGAACGTTCCGTGTAATATTTCGTTTTATCAACGATTCGTTCGCGAGTCTCATTCAGCACCCGTTCCAAAGCGAATTTCGAGAGAATATTGTGTACATCGAGTGAACGTATATATATAAAATAATGCGCGACAAAAGTTCGAAAACTTCGTAACGTCATTGCAAACTGAATTATTGTCGAAAAGTCGGGAAACAATTGTTAATTAAAATCGCTTCGAATTTTCGACTCTTACATCTTACAAAGTATTAACAAAGAATTCGTCCTTTGATTAATCTTCTCTGCAGCGAGAAACAAATGGCCGGTATACACCTCGATAATAGCTGTGTGCGTGCACCCGGGAAATCGTGCGGGGAAAACCCGAAACGAGATGGGGTGGCCAAGAACGAGAAGGGTACGCGAACGGCTGCTTCGGAATTTAATCTAAAGTAGAATCGCGCGGGGGAGAGCTCGCTTACACTTTACTTTATTTCGCTTTATACCTTTTCGCCGTGGCCGGAATGGTACTTTTCTCTGTATAATATCCGACTGGCACGGGCGTGGATATCTGTTCCACGGTATTTTCAACCGTTTCGCCGCAGCGACGAAATTTTGATTTCGAGGTAAGACGATTTGTAGAGGGGAAGCAAGGACGCGTCGAAATATTAAATTTCTAAGAATACGAATCTCCTTTTTTCTTCTCCAATTTTTCAATTTTTAACATTCACGAAGAAACTGAAATATATGAAATTTCCAGCGAATGAAATTGTATTCGCGCATATTTGTATCTTCTATTTGTGGTCTTCGATTCCACTAATTTTAACACAGAATTAACATAATCTCATTCCCATTGCAATATTTTCTAATATCGGGCAACACAACCTTTCTGATGATCCTGTTCCTCTCCGTTCGAATATTCGCAGAGAACAATTCGTATCGCAACGCGCTATCCACACGTGGTGGAATCTTATAAATTTTCCAACGCCCCACCCTGCGCCTCGTGAAACAATAGCCGCACGCTATTTAAATCGGTCTCGCTCGTTGAACAATATCGCGTTCGCGCCGCATCAATTGCAATATGTTAAAACGAGGGGAAAAGGGAGGAGGAGGGGTGGATTAATCCGCAAAATTTTTATCACGACTGGTAATCCCGGATTTTTTTCGACGAGCGGAGAAAACTAACTAACGGATAGATAGTTTCGTCCAAGGACGTCATTAATTTACACGCACGACGTCATTAAGCAAATTGAAACGAAGTCGGTGTGTTAAGCAGTATAGGCCAGAGGGCCAGATGTTTCAACGAAACGATTAAATGAAATATATTCGGCCGGCTCTTGTTCAAGAGTCTGCCGCCACAGGTGTGCGCGAGATGCCTCGAAAAGGAGAGGAAACGCGAATTTGCATCGATCAAGTTGGCGAGTGAAATTCGAATTCTCAATGCTTAATCGTAACAGCACTGTTGCAACGGGAAGAAAATTCGACTCGATCCATCTTCGATTATATCTAGTTAAAAAAAGTTTGAAAAATTATCTTGCTCTCGACGATAACGAGGGTACAACGTGAAACGAGACGACGATTCTTATTATACTAAATGAAAGAATGGTTCACCAACGATCAATAACAAATTCAAGAAACAACAAAGGAAACTTGTTAAACGAACGATACTTTTTTTTGTCACTTTTCTTTTTACCTGTTCAATCCCTTCGAAGGCGAAACCAAAGATCCAAAGATCCATCGTGCGGCAAAGGGCCGCGTAATTAACCTCTTCCTCCGTGCGTCGATTCTTCGATTCTCGAGCAAATTAACTTCCTTTCGTTTCCTCTCCTCGTTACATCCAAGCCGTGCACGCGGAGAACAAAGGCCACACGCGAAGACGAGGAGGCACGACTCGCGCATAATTAATCCGGAATAATTTCTTTCTTTTCCTCCATTTCCCTTTTCTTCCTCGTCGCACGCTTTCGTTGTTAACACTCCGAGGGCAAATCGTCGACTGAAAATCCGGCTAACGTTATTCGAAATATTTCGTATGTAAACATTTCCTTCGAACGTTCGTTTCGCACGAGCGAACGCTTTATCGCGATATAAACATTCGACACGATTTATCTCTTATTTTCCTTTCCTTTCGAGCGAGTCGTTGTCGCTGTCCGCGCTTCGTGATTTTTTATCGTCGACGAAAATTTCGAATACGAAGAAGAAATTTTTTATTATTTCTCATTATTATATTTATTACATATTTATTATAGAATTATCATAGAGAAGAATTTTTAATATTTGAATGGAATCGATATCGCATTATTTTTAATAACAAATTTTTCATTCTTGATCCGTATCGTACGTGTATTCCTTGCATAATCTCATCTCTTCGAATCGTGACGTTTAAAATACGATTCTTTTCGACAGTAGTTATGATTTACTGCGGTATTACATAATTCGTGGAATACACCTCGTCCCTCAAAAAAAAAAAAAAAAAAATGAGTTCTCATATAAGGTAAGAACATCATCATCGATGAATTGGGATCGTGAAACGGCTTCGATGCCAATCAACGCGCATCTGAAACAAGGTTAAAACAATTTCCGAGACAGCGAGCCGCGCTTCGGTTCGATTTTATAATTAAATAAACTGTACGCAACAATACCCGTGGAATAAACCCCTCCGTGCCCTCCCTCCCCCCCTCTCTCTCTCTCTCTCCGCGCGTCCGTTATATGCTTCTTTCTCCCCCTCTGAATAACTGCGTTATAACACAGTTTTCCGTCATAACTCGATTGCATCGGCTTGCGCGGACAAATGTCGTGTGCAATAATTCCGAATCAATTACGCTTCTGGCTGAACGATTCCCAGCCGCGCCCAGTGTCGAGGGGGGGGCGGAGGGGGAGGAGGTAGGTAGGTTTGCACTGAATGACATTCCACCTGCACTCCGTGGCAATAGTATCGAAGACAGAGAGAGTGTTGTATTTTTCTTCTCTCTCTTTTTTCTTCTCTTTCCCTCCCCCTTTTATTCAACGCGATAAATATTGTCGTTTCATCATCGAAATAAAGATCGAATCTGGAGAAAGAGGGAAACGACAACAAGTCTCGTTCCTTTTCTCTTCAGGTTCAGGTTCAGGGGCAGGATTTTCACGGGTTTTTGAATTTTGACGATCGAGCATGAACGTGGAATTTGAAATTCGGGCAACGAATTGGATATTTCTCTTTTGATTCGAATGGCGAGGGGGAGAATCTCGCCGCTTAATAACGCGACGATATTCTATTAGCCTCGCCATTAAACGCTTGCTAATCCACGTTTGCATGCATCCTGCGGTTTCGCGGTTTTCTCACAAACACCTAATTTGCAATAATGAAGATGGGCGGAGCGTGTTGAATCGTGGAAACAGCGAGGACCGGAAGGAAAATGGTACGCGATTTTGGAAGCATCTTCCTTGCAAATTTTAATTAATCCTATCAATCGATAATATTCCGTGTTATAACATCTTGAAAAACGTTACGAGTTACGATCAGAAACTACTCGAATCTTGGATCCTAGTTTTCTTTCAAAATTTCAATCGCAGCTAAGATTTTAACCGAACGTTTTATAAATATTCTTAATTTTTACTTTAGGAGAGATAAAAAGAAGAAAAAAAATTGTATCAATGATCAATTATGAATTATTTTCATTCATTAAAAACATTACGACTGATCGGAAAAACTCAAATCTTGGATCTCAGTTTTCTTCCAAAATTTCAATCGCAAGTAAGATTTCAATCGAACGTTTTATAAATATTCTTAATTTTTATTTTAGGAGAGGTGAAAAAAAAAGGAAAAAAAATTGTATCAATGATCAATGAACTATTATCATCTTAAAAACATTACGAGTGATCAGAAAAACTCCAATCTTGGATCTTACTTTTTTTTTCAAAATTTCAATCGCAACTAAGATTTTATAAACTCAAATATTCTTAATTTTTACTTTAGAAAAAGAAATGATTAATTATTTTCATCGGATGAATCTCAATATCTTTACAGAGACGAATTCGCGAGAAATTCGGACGAATTTGTCGCGAGCTCTTTGCGAATCATGTTTCGATACAGCGTTTCGAAGCTGCCCTTTGATCAAATATCATAAAAATTCTATTATTATTATCGAGCAATACGAATGCGTTAAACGGGCGTGTATACGTATATAACAAATACGTATCAACAAATTTTTGCGACATTTGATCAAAGGGACGACGATAGCCGGGAACGAGGGGAAATTTACAACGTGAATGAGAAGCGAGGGGATTACGACACACAACCACCAACTTTTCGAGCCGTCCATCAATCGCGACAAAATAATCCTTTGTCGACGGCGAATTTAGAAATCGAAGCATACACGTTTCAACGGGGGATTAAACCCGAAAGTAATGAGAGCTTACTATCAAATCGATTTTGCATAAATATGAAAAGTAAAAGAGAGGCTGCCTTCGAGTTATTTCGTATCGACCATTTTACCATTCCATCCTGCGTATTATACTCTCTCCAATAATCATACAAAATGTTCAAAAATTACCATTTTTTCCCCATCTTCGTTCACAATATCCGAATTGCAAATTTTGAAAGAAATATTACATAGAAGCATATTTACGTACGTAAATTTAGAAACTCCTCAATTTCATCTCTCGAAACTTTTGTCTTTACATTGTCCAAACACGATTTTTCCTTAAGAAAATTTCCTCCTCTCCTTTCGTATATATTTTTTCAGCGAAATTGACGCGACGAATCACAGTTTCGCGCGCGGAAACTGCGCATCCATATATAATTGCGTTCTACCACGTTCAACACGTTGTGTCGAACAAATATTTATTGCACGTGCCTCGGTGTGTATACAAGATGTCTGAAATTTCGGGGCCCGCCGCAAAGACAAACACCTGAATCTGTCAAGCTGACTCGGCAGTAAACCATCTCCAACCTGCTCCTCCACTCGCCCGCAACTCTCGTGCACGGAGGGAGGCAAATTACTCGAGGATAGCAATTAATAAAGCTCGTAATAGCGGCATCCTTCCCCCTCGCCCCGTTAATCACCTTAACGAGTGCTTTTGTTAAAGGCCAGCCTAGCCTCAACCTCGACCCTCGCCGAAGAATCGGAAATAAAGAAGCGGGCCCGACTCGCCTTCGGCTGTTTGCTACCCCTCTCTCATCTTTTACCTTCGCCTTGCGTCTCGCAACAACCTGTTTGCCTTTCTGATTATCCGGAAAGGAAGTCGGCCGGATTAAGAGTTAAGTGATGTCTAGGTTTCGCTTTTCTTTCTTTCTTTTTTTTTTCCTCCATTTTTCTCTCGTTCATTATTCTGCATCACTCGAAAATAAACCACTTTGCACCGAGGAAGACGATAAAACGAATGATTGGAATTTAATTCGTTGTTTTCAGATCGAAGTAATTTTCCTCTTTTGAGAATTTGGTACATTTGGACATTTAAGGTGAAAAAGAAAAAGTGCTTTGCCCAGTTAGAGTAAGATTCAGAGATAAGATAAAGAAGTACGAGGAAAAAAAAAAAAAAGAAAAGAAAATAGCACGAAACAGTGAAACAACGACAGCTTTTGTGCGATGAAATTTTCATAGGAGGGCCGGTGAAAAAGGTGAAAAGGAAAAAAAAAAAAAAAAAAAAAAACCCGTCGAATCAATTTGGCTATCAATTTGAGGAATGTTGGATATACATTTGTCGCGGTGTATGAACAAAAATGGTATCCTCTTTTTTTTTTTTTTTTTTTTTTTTTCACGGAGAGATACGCGAATGAACACAGAAGCGCTAAATCGAGGATTTAAACAACGTTCACGGCGGTGAGATAGGCCAGTCATTTACGTGGATTAAAAGCCGTGAGGGAGGCGTCCAGGCACCCCGAGGGATGCGGGAGAGAGAGAGAGAGAGAGAGAGAGAGAGAGAGAGAGAGAGAGAGAGAGAGAGAGAGATGGTTTTGGAGGGCTTTGGCCACAATCCGGTCACACGCCTGACCAATTCCTACGCTCGCTCCAACCATCACTGTTGTTGTTTCGCAGAAAACTAGAGTGTTAAACCATATCCATTGTTCATTCCTTTAAACCGCTGTGTAATCTGTCGGGCACGAGTCAAACAATATGCGGGATATCGAGGGGAGGTGGTTCTCTTCCGCCAGTATTATTCTTCTTCGACCAATCGTTGAAAGGCTGTCGAAACAAAATCTTGCAAAAGA
Source organism: Apis florea (assembly GCF_048593485.1). NCBI lineage: Eukaryota > Metazoa > Arthropoda > Insecta > Hymenoptera > Apidae > Apis > Apis florea. The sequence goes on along the minus strand of NW_028256599.1, from coordinate 174,463 downwards.
TTTCCGATTTTCGAGGTGTGTACATACATAAAATGCTCTGCTATGAAATATCGATATTCGAATTGAAGGCATGAATCACGTTTTCGATATCGATTTCTAGTTATAATTAAAAACTGATTATACGAGGAGTTGTTATTAAACTTTTTACTGGGATTTTTAATTATTGAAACTAGAGAAAATTCGAATCCCCACAAGTTCGAGAATTACGATCAACGAGCGAACGATTGTTAAATATGCGAAACACTTTATCCTTGAAAATCTTTTGTTCATCTCGATATGATTTCCGAAAGGAAATTTTTAAAGCCTCTCTTCGTTTCACTGTGATTTATCTCAAAACCAAAGTGTGAATGCAACGATCTATCGTTGCTATAAAATATATAGAGACAAAATTTTCGCATACATTTGAACAAAAGTTTTTAAGTTGTACAAAAATTCACAATTTATGATCCTGTTAATTTTAAGAAAACTCACAGGGAAACAGACTTTAGAAAAGTCAAGATTATCTTCAATTTCAACAGATTACCGAATGGAAAATCTCCCGGTCAACGCGAGGAAAGGCGAGACAAGTCCGGAAATCCATAATAAAGCGAAGAAATCAACGACGAAACAAACGATGAATCAACGCAATCAAATTCATCCTAATGCAATGTAAACAACACTAATGCTTCGCATAAATGAAAATACCCAATAATACCCCTTCTCGAGGAATTTAAATCGAGAACAGTTCGAAACTCTTGAAAACACCTAATGCAAACAACGCTGATATTTGTCACGAGAGTAAAAAAGTAAGCGGACCAGTAGGTCGAATCTCAGATCGGAATCAGGAAGGCCGATGTTCGTGTATCCGAGCCAACGGCCAAGTGGACAACTTTGGGAGGGGAGGAATGAACGAACCGAGTAACGAAGGAACGGAAGCAACCCAACCTCCATTCTGGCAGCCTTATCTGCCAAGGCAGTCGACCGTCTCCCGCACGGTTAGCCCATTATACGTGCAATACCGGCTAGACGCAATTAAGTGGGCCTCGCCACACTACCACCACACCAGATGTACCATTCTCCTCCTCGTGTTCCACAAGGAAGGATACAGGCCGGTGGAGGGATACGTGCCACGAGCAAGGACACGGCCGATATCCTTTACGCTCCGTCTACGCCCTCCTCTCGCCCCTATCGCGCGGACCAACCCCTTCTCTCTGTTCCTGACGTGTGAAACGGATCCCGAATTCGGCCACCAGAACCGTCTTTGCCCCCGCTCCGATCGCCGCCACTGGTAAATTCCTTGATTAGTTTGTACGAGCTTTGCATCGACTTTTGCTTGTTTACCGAATAAGATCGGCCTCGATGAGAGAAGCGTTTGATTCGAGGAAGTTTAATTTTGCCCGAGGAATTTGAAGATTCAGAAGCGTATGTTAATTTAATTAATTTAGTTGAAAATTTATGGAACCATTTCTACTTCTATTCTTTAAAAAAAAAAAAAAAATGGTGGATTTATAGATCCTTGGAATTTCGTTATTGTCAACTTGACACTTGAATGCTTCTTTTAACGATTGTTACGATTGTTACAAACGGTGTGAAATTTGACACAGCTCGTGCGAAAAAGCTTGTTGATGTTGATCGACTGGCCAGAAACAGAAATTATATCACTTAAACGAAATAAGTGGTCGTTCCAGGGCACTTGGTAATTGCTTTCCTGGATCGAGATCACAATTTTGGAAAGCGGAGGATCGAGGTTGCAGTTGCTCAACAAGCCAGGTGAGCAGGAGAAACGTTGAATTTCAATTTAAATTCCAATTTTTCGTCGCGAATGGGGGAAAAGTTTCGGGTGGGGGAGGGAAACGGACGCGGCGGTGCAAACTTCGCGGTAAATTGATTTAACGCTTGAAAATATTTTCAATGACCACAGGGGTGAGGCGGGGGAAATTTTACGGAAATTCTGTGCTCGGTGTATCGAAATACCTTGAAAACTGAAAAGCCGGATTATCGCGCGAAATATCAATTATCGGTTATCAAGTTTAACGACCAAGATTAATATAATATTCCTCGGCTACAAATAGATATTGCGCAGAGACTATTACTCCCAATATCGTAATACCGCATTAAATTTGCAAACCGTGACGGATTACGAAGCTCTAATATTCCTACAAATTCATAGTACTTGCATTTAATGAGCTTATATTACTAAATCTATGTATATATATATATTTCGATATATGTACACGAGCAACGATTACAACGATATTTACAATAATAAATTATTCCATTATTTTTCTCTCGCAAGTAAAAACTCGTAAAAGTTGACTCCTTTCTTCGAATCTTTTCGATGCTAAAAGTTCAATCCACGTTTGAAGAATGTTAATAAAATGTTAAAAATTTAAATAAATCGTATTCAAGATACTTGAAAAAAAAAATCAGATTCTGAAGGAATATGAGCGTATTTGGTATCGGATTCGACGATAATTGCGGGAGGAGGTGGTAATTGAGGGATAAAGGGAGGAATGTTAAAAGGATACGATTGTAGGCGGGCATAAAGGTGTGATGTAACCGATGCATGCAGAGTACCCCTCGTGCCCCTCAGTTTGTCGCGCCGGGCTACTTGACTCGACGGTAATTTTTGCACGCTTCGCCAGACAGCAATGCAATTGCTGGAATCGTCTCTCTCGTTGCATGTAACAACGAATCCAAATCAGCGAAAATAAATTGATGCTCGGCCGGACAGGTTTCGCTTGATACCTCGAAGGGAGAAAAAAATCGTACGTTTACTTTATTCAAAGAGAGTAACGAAGCATCGTGAAAGCAGTTGTTCGACGAAATACAATGTCCAATTTTTCAGGCAATTATTTATAAAGGAATTATTTAATGGTTCAAACTTCCTAATTACTAAATTAATTCAACTTCTCGTAACTTCTTATTGTTAAAAATAAATCTGAGAAGGGGGAAAAAATCCATCTGCTTTGCGAAATTTCAAAGGATAAAAGCAGAGAAGCTATAAACAAATATCTCTTTATATTTTAACGAGATCCACTCAATCAATCCAGAAATTCCACTTTTTCACAATTTCAATTTCTCAAGAAAATTCGAAACAAATCTGAGAAAGGGCAAAATCTATCTACTCGAAAATCATCCCTGACAATGATAAATCCGAGGAAAGGAATTCTTCTTCCAATCTTTCTCTCGTCAAAATTCTCCGCGTTCAAAAAACGCGGTATGTATAAGCCGAAATCGATTTAGCGAAATTGTGTGTCGGGTAAACAGGGCATTATCTATGCGCCGCCCGCATTGACTATGAAATAGGAAGAACGGAATTGGCGGGCTAACAACGGATCCCACGCGCAACGTGCAACTGCACATCGATTTCGTTGGCCGGTAGGCAATATTCAGGGGGCGAAGTGCAGGTATCCAGCCGCGTTCGATAAACATTGCCGTGTCTGCAGCCTGCGTTACTGCAGTCAGCGATCCTTTCATCGGCTCAGATCACCGCTACAATTGAGACGACGCGTATAATGCGGGGGTTGCAACATCAAAGTGGTGAATACGAGTTAATTGCGGCGTGACTATTCAGCTCTGCGTGAAAGCTGAGCAGTAACACTGCCGAGGATGCGCGGCCCACCCTCCTCATCCACAGCAGGAGGAGCAGAAAACTTTATTTCGTCCCGACCACGTGGACGAACGACGCGTGCTTGTTGCAAGCTTTGATTTAAATGGCCGGCATCGGCTCCTCGCTCCATCCTCTTCCTCTTCTCTATCCCCCCCCCTCCCCCCTCGATCGATCCGATCCATGATAAAGGATGGAAAGCGCGAGGCCGAACATTGATCGTGGATAATGATTTCGTGTTGATGAAACGCTCCGCTCCTCTCTGATTTCGTCCGATCTCATTCGCTTTGACAGACGGACGCTGGAATTTCGGGGGAAACGTGTTCGTGATTACGTACGAGATTCGAAAGATCCTTTTTTTTTCTCTCTCTCTCTCTCTCTCCCCCCTTGATTTTTACAAATTGGATGGGTCAATGGATTCGAGCTGGTTCGATCTCTGTGAACGATCGAATCGTTTTGTTTCGTATATTTAATTTATAAGGGAAGATTCTCTATATGATGATATTGTAATTAAATTACAAGTGGAGAGTATAAGTGTATCTACGCGTGCTTTAAACGCGGATCCGGTGAATTCGCAGAATTCGGTCGGCAGACAAATGAAATTCCGCGTACACAGGGTGAAGGGGCGAAACAAATGGACGAGGCACGTAACGGAGAATTAAGAATCTTACTTACTCTTTGCATAATCGATGAGATGAATTTCATCAAAATTTTCCAAGACGAGTAACGATTATTCAAATCAACTTAATTTCAATCAACCTAACCCTTTAGCCGAAAAAAAAAAAAAAATCTCCAATTTCAACAACAATCCACGTTCCAGAGAAAAACTGCCGATCTAAAATTCACCTAGCTGGCGCCAACCACGTTTCCCCCACGAAGAAGGGAGGAGGAGGAGGAGGGAGAACGAAGGAGGAGAAAAATCAAACAGAGAGGGGGGAAGGAGAGGACAAACAGAAGCCAAGCGCGTTCGAAAAAAAAAAAAAAAAAAAAAACACGAGCGAAAATTCGAAATTTCACCCTCGGCGATTTTTAATCCTCCCCTCTCTCGGTTGGTCGCTTGGGCTCGGGAAGATAAGGGGAGAAGGGCGAAACGAAAATTAAAATTCCACGAGGCGCTCGCGCCAACGGCCGTGTAAATGCGCTTTAATAATAATGTAAACGCGTAACGAATGGGAGTTAACGCGCGGTCACTTTACCGTGAAACGAGGCGGCGCGGCGTTTTCGAGGGCGGGCGAGCGGGCGCGGAGGACGCGTGGACACCCGAAATCCTACCCTCTCCTCCTCCTCCGCCGAATTCCAGCCGCGACCCCTCTGCAAACGCACAAACTCCGCGCCGGCCGAGGTAATACGCATAATTGCATAAAATTACCGGGGCTCCAAATTATCGGGGCCGTGCTTTAAACGAGCGCCCGATTACGAGCCCGCGACCTTGTGTCCGCTCCACGAATAATTCTCTTGCTTTTCTTGTTTTCCGGGCACGTTTCTTGGATGAAATGACTCGAGAGGGGCTCCGATGAGTCGTGACTTTTCGGAGGGTAATTGACGAAGTGTTGCGAGCGAAAATGTGGTCTAATGGTTTTTAGTGAAAATTGATTGTTATGTATAAAGTTCAGTGAAATTTTATTTATAATTTTGTTATTGAACGTTGCAGTTGTTTTGTAAACGCGCATTCACGTATGATTAAAATATATCCATTCGGCTGAATCCGTATATCTTATTTATTGTTCACCACTGCATAACCAGTTAATATTAGTGATGCGATGCGCGCATCAACGATAAAAATACGATCGTGGTCGTTTCTTTCTTATTCGATTGATATTCGATCGATCGTTAAATTACTCTTAATTAGAAACAAAAATTTTAACAAGTTTAATTTGTTATAGACAAAAAATTACTGGCTACAATATATAGTTTTAAATTACATATATATATATATATATTTTACTGCGTTAAAAGAATGTAATTATAAATTATATTTAATAAATTCTAACGCGTCGTGGCAAATGTTAACGTGAAAATTAAGCCGTTCGAACTGGACGCGGAACAGTTTGTCGATTTATTTGAAATAATCCGACGAGCGATTTCGACGAAGACGAAAAGATTAGGTTCGAGTATAAATAACGGGCAATCCGTGGCGACAAAATATGTCCATATACTCCCGTGACGATTGTTATTTGCCGATTCGTCTCATCGATGTAACATACGAAATAATTTATTTATTACACGATAATGTACAAGACGTTTCTATACCGGCCTGTATCAATCAACGTCACAACGTTTAATATTTTAATTCGCCACGTACACAAAACCGCCTATCTATCTATATAAATAATTTAATATCTGGCCGGGGGAAAATATCGCGTGTAATTTAAATGCATGAATAATGAATAGGCCGGATATCGTTTTAACGCGATTCTCCACGGATCAATGCCTCGTGAAGAAGACAATCGAGTTGGTGATAAGCTTATTAACGAAGTAGGAAGTCGAGCAGCCAATTATTCGCCTACCCGCGCCTGCCGCGCCAATCTCAAACGCGCGTCTCAAATCCTGTCCCCTCCGATACAGGGGGAGGAGGGGGAAGGTTTTCGATCGGATTGTCGCGGCTATGCTTCAATTTACCCTATTAGATTTACCCCGTCCGCGCTCTCTGGTTGATTTCTGCCAGGTATATCGGATGCACGATGTTTATTGATTCGTTTTAACACGATTAAGCCTATCCGCAGTCGTCGTGAATTTGTTTTATACGGGCTTTAATAGCATTGTATCCCCTCCGTATCTTGTTATCCAATAACAGGTATTTAATAGAATCGGGAAGCCCCCGTGGAAAAAGAGACTGTAAGGAAATTGATCAATCTCGAACACTGGTTTTCGAAGAAATATTTTTCGCAAAAATATTTTCGAGGGAAAAATTTGGTAGGAAAGAGAAGCTTAGAGAAGACAATCATGATGATCTGGTTACCTAGCTCGAGATAGGATTTTTTTGATAATTTCAACCTTTTTTTTTTTTTTTTTTTTGAGAAACAATTTATTTTATAATAAGTAAATCTTTTACGAATATATTCGGAAAATTTCCCCATTTCAATGTGGCGAAAGCGGAGAATAATTTTTAACTTTGAGGAAACGAACGGTCGTTTCTATTAATCCCGACGAATCGTAGAAGTGGCGATCGAGCAGATATATTAAAACTCGTTCTCTATCGGTTTATTATTTCGAATATTTCGAATAACCATTCGATATATTAATTGGCGTTCAGTTTTAATATCATTTATACGATATTCTTCAGTTTTCGACGAGAATTTTTTTCATCAGGCGCTCGTTCAAAAGGTATGGGAACGAATTTACAATAATTTGCCATTAATGAAATTACTCGTTGTGCACGCTCGATCGTTGCGTGTATCCTTGTGTTACGATGTGCGACTAATTGTGGAGAAAAGCAAGCGAACGAGAGAACCGCTCGAGTATTCGTTGTAAATATACAAATATTATCGATGAATCGACAAAAGAACGCGGAGATTTCGACGCGGAGAAAGAGAGTGTTTTCGAAAGCAATAATAATTTATTCGATAATAACGAGGATGCTAATTGTATACACGATACTCGTATTAGCGGATATAATTGTTTGTCGACGAACGATTCGCGAAAGGATTGGTTGAAAAATAACATATACACGTATTTTACATATATTCCACAAAATTAAACTAGAAACTATGAAATTGTTCTACGTAATAAATTAATAAAAATTAATTATTAATTAAAAGTATATATACGTGTAAATGAAATATTCCAAAGATATGGAAATTTTCTTTTAATTCACAATCATCTGTTTGCGTGATAAGTAATTAAATATCATTAAAAATACCACGTTCCAGTCTATTCCACGTGGAACGATTTAAAAAGGAATGAAAAATCAAGAATCAGAAGTTATTCATTTTTACCCACTCGACGACACTGAATTCCCCCTCCCTCCGGTATTAAGGAATTAATATCGAACGAATCTTTAACGAAATCTCAACAATCTCGTTACCACCGAAGGAAGGGTGGATTCTGAACGGAAGGAAATTCGCCACGGGTGGAAAGGGGGGAGGGTTCGCGATCGATTTTAAGGAAAGAAGAGAGAAATGGGAGGGAAAAGTCGCGATATTGCCAATTTCGCTATCACGCTTTCATTTCGACGCCGCCTTGCCACCTAACGTCGTGAGCATCGAATTTTCCCCCTCACGAGCCAAGATGGGCTAGGGAGAGAACGAATTTCCTCCCCCCTGAGCGTTTTGCAAAATGCGTTATGTTATGGTAATACGCGTGTAAGACGGTTTCCGCGCGGATTTATCGCATGCCGCTCGTGCAGAGAAGAATTATCGAAAGATCCTGATCCGTTTGGCAAAAGGGATTTCCCTCCGCCTAGAAAAACGGCGAGGGAAGGGATAGAGAAGAGTGGAGAGTACACGATAGGAGAGAAATTTGGAAAAAGTGAAATTAAAAAATAGACGATCTATGTTTTAGAGCGGAACGAAAATTTCAGAGGATGAATTATCCGCCGTTATCGGATAATTAGTTGGGATAATTAAGATGGGATTTATTCCTGGATTGGATTTTAAATAAATAATATAATTGGAACGCGATAATACTGGAAAACAATTTGTATATTTGCGTGTTTGTTTAACGAAATGGTATATAAGAAAAAATTAATGATTGATGAATATTAATTTCATCGGGATAAAATTACGTTGGAGGATAAAGCGAGTCGAAACATTTTGAGCAGGTATAGCAGGTTGTGCGCAAATAATACGCGGTATAATAAATATTTACGGAACAAATAATTCGTGGCAGACTGGCCATAATTAAGTAAAATTGGGACAAATGCAGCAAACAGTGTATTTTGCGAGCAAATGAGCAAACAGGAATATTCCCAAATAAATGCAGAATATAATTCGTAATATAAATAATCGTGTGTAAATTTTGAATTTAAAGATGTATTTATTGTAAATCTTACCATTATATTGCAAACAGATACACGCGTATAGATAGAAGACGATTCGACGTTTCCATCTTTTCCATTTTACCTTACTTATCGATATTTTTCACGTTGCCTGCGCTTAAGCGCGAAACCTAATTTTACAGAAGGAAAACCAGCCAATACCGGCCGACCGACCGCCGATAATCGGGGTCAACAGGAAGCTGTTCAAACAGGGGTGTAGCAAGCCATCGACCGACGACTCTTCGATCAATCTGTCGAACACGACTTTTCAATTTCCACGAGGCGCGTACGTTTGCCGAATGAAGCCTCTGAAGAGGCCGCCGCCTCGGGAAATTCGGGCCGCTGACTTCCCGGGTTAGAATTAGAAAGGATTATCGGATCAAACGATGGATGCTGACTGCGGCCCGTGTAGATAAATCTCGCTGATCAAGATCGGCCTGATAATGGCCCTCGTCGTCTGATTGAATCGAGTGACCCACTAAAGGAAACATTAATCCTTAAGGGAGAATTGTTTTTAATCACGATCACGCAATTTTGTTCCCTCTTCCAATTCGCTTTTTTCCAACGCGAAAAGTACGACGAAAATGGAAGAGTTTGGAAGAGATAAGACTCTCGAAAAGATTTAGAAATTGGAAAAGGATTTGTAAATTTTTAGCAATTTAATGATTATAATTTGAGAAAATTCTGTTTCTATGGATATATTTTTATGATTCGTGATGGAGATATATTCGAAGAAAGAATGGATTACTCGTGTAATTCTATTTCGTCGTAGAAAATTGTTCAAACATCGTATATTAAAGTTTTGCTCTATTTTTTTTTATAATAAATATATAAAGAACTAATTAAAGATTAATTTCACCCCTTCAAATTTTTCCACACAAAATTTCTTTAAAAATAAAGTAAATTAATCGAAATAAGAATTTTTCCATTAAATTGTTTGCACGAAACGTACGAAGAATTCCTCGCCTCTTAATAAACCGGTGATATAACGTTAACGGTTGACCGAAATATGGCTGGTTCAGGAAATCTGAACGAGCAGTGTCAGCCAAATTACCGTCTCGATGTGATCGATACCGACTACAACCGACCGCAACCAAGACCCAGATGCATCGTTTCCTCCGCGTCTCTTTGAAATCGAATTTCGGCCATTATAGTTATTCGAATTACCGAAAACCTCGAGCTCCTCCAGCCTCCAGTCCGTATTTAACGTTTTATTGCCGAGGCTGTTGGCGAATGAAGCCGTGGAAACTGGTACTTGAATTCTGCGCTATTTGAATTTGTCGATTTACTTATGGAAATTGGGGCTTCCTTCCCCGACCGAGCAAGATTTTCCGAAATATTATCGTCCAAACTACTCGTCCAAGAACCTCTCGCCGAGAAGTCATTTAACGGCAAAGCGAATTTCGCTGGAAATTTTTAGAACGCCGTCGTCGTCCTCGTCGTCGTCGATATTCCTTGAAAAGTGTTATTCGAAGAAAAAAATATTTATTCATTCGTTTAATTTTAACCGTGTTTAAGTATGATACCTCTTCGTAGAATTGAACGATAGACGATTCAGATATTACGTTCGATATATCGATTATTATTCAAGATTTTTGTGTGCCAATTTCTTCGAGTAAAACTTCCTCGATCGAAATTCGTTATTTCGCGTATATCTCGATGTTTATCACGAAAATTTTATTACAAAAGGGATAAAAGAAGACGGATTCGTCGCGTGGAACAACAATCTTTCCCTCTCCCGGATCCTCGTTCGAATAATTAAAAAGTTTAATTTAGTTTTCGACGAGGCAGGAAACGGGAGGATCTCGCGTCTAAATTGAACGAGTTTGTCTCTCCGCCGGCCGTGTGTCGTTTCGCAGTTGACAAAAGTCCGTCGTCGATTTAAACTTGAGTCGCCGGATTCCTCGGTTTGAGCAAGTTTGAAAGGTTCGTCGCAGGAAACGCAAAGGAAATCCCTGCCCCATTCAACAAACGCCTTGGTAAACTGTCGATGCAACCTGAAACGACCTCTTTGAGAATGTTTCGCAATAACGTTCGACTAATCAATTCCCGAAAGCAATCGGCATTTCGCTCAATTTCATTCTCGTCTCGTTTCGTTTCGGCTCGAATTTTTAATTCCTCGTTTCTTTTCTTCAGAAAGCACAAAGGCATGAAACGACGAAGATATGAGATTTTTCGCGAATAGTAAAAATCATATTCGTTGAGATGAGATCGAAGAAAGATGAAAAGTTCGCGGTTTAAATTCGTGGAGAATTTAATTTAAAGGAAGGTGGGGGATAAGACGTGCAGTATCCTGGCACGGAGTTAGGCACGTTCTAATGAAAATCGAGTTTTGTAAAGAAGGGAGAAAACGTTTAGTCAACATTGGCCGAAAAGTTTCGAAGGCATCTCTTTAACGAGTGCAAATTGGCGTACACTGGAGAACTGCCAAACGTTCAAATGGAGGTAATAAGATATTCCATCCTGCCACCTCCATCGATTGTTGTAAGAAATTCCGAAAGTGTCTCCCAAACGCGACACTTCCCCGATACCGATCAATTCTCCACGAATTCCATTCCCTATCCCTCCGTTTCAAACGTTTCGCGATGCACACCGTGATCCAAGCAAAATTGAATCGTCGTGATAATTTTATTGTTTTCCAAGTGTAAAAATTCTATTCTAGACGAAGATGGCGCGAGTACATCAATGAGAACACATCGATGGGATAAATTACATAGAATTTCTATTGTTCGATTCTATAATATCGAGATACGAAACGTAGCAATAAAATTAAAAAATAATCATTGTCTAAGATACAGAGAGAAATATAATTTCCAAGTACATTAATTTAATTAGATAAATATTTTCTATCGATTTTGTATATTAAACGATGCGAAAATAATTTTCTTTCTTTTTTTTTTTTTCTCTTTCTTTTTCCATGAATTATACACGCAATCAACTTTAATTAAAAGAAGACCGGCGTACTTGGAACGAAGCCTGATAGAGCAATAATTTATACGCTTTTCTCTTATTCGTGGTCAGTTGGAAGGACAAATAATAATACGGTAACCCTATTTCGAGGTAGCACATACAGGGCAGAGTTTAAATTGGAAGCCGCCCGAGGGCTTCTCGTATGCAGTTAACAGGGGTTGTATCCAAGGCTCGGATATTCTACCCAACCACCGATTGCAGTTAACTTCGGCCACTATCCACGAGGATGATACAACGTAGGCGTGTTCGAGAACTCGTTTTGTATTATCTTTCGTAACAGCGACCGTGAAATCCTTTCCTTTAATTACTGCGTTCGAGTATAAACGACTTGGTGCTGGTCGGAAGAATTTTTTTCAGACGCGATTCCTTTTCTTCTTTTTTTCTTCAGAAACGCGACAAAAATACGACAATTCGAATTTTCTCCGCGAGATGAATGATGGATATCGGCAATATTGTCTATCGATACCGAAGTTTGCCTTGTTAGAAGTTGGTGTGGATATAATATCCTTGTAATTGCATCACAATACATCTATACGCGTTAATTAATATCACAGTGTGCACAGATACACACCGAGGCCTCTGAGATCTGTATTTGTTGTACCAAAGTGTTGGAACTTTAAATGATTGGATCGGATGGTTCCTATATTTCTCTTCGTAAAGTGATTTTAATTGTCACATAATTTCTACGAAATGACTCGTTGTATGGGCTTGGAAACAAAATAATAATACATCGATTTAAAAATCGATTATTGTTATCGCTTTGACTCTTCGCATCTCGGCGAAGAATCGATATCGAGACGAATGAAAAAGTGACTTCGATGGAATAGTTTTCTCTACTTTTTGAATAGATCTCAAAATTATCAATTTATTAATTAATTCCTTTGCGACTTCCTTGTGAATGTTGCTTTTTCTTTCTTTTTTATCAAAACAATATATATATAAAATATACCGAGTGAAACGAATTTTTCCCCTCGAATAACTTTTACACGGCAATACAAATATCACTTTTTACGATCTCGATTCAAAAGTTGGGATGCGGGCAAAATAAAAATTTTTATTCCCGATTCTTCGTACGAAGAGATAACTATTCAACTAGGTATCTGGCCATCGTCGCGAGGAAAATACGAAAGGAGGAACAAACGGGCAATTCGTTTCGAGATCGAATAGGATTCCCGGGTGAAAAACAAATAAAAACTCTTCCGTCGCACTTGGGCAGCTTCCTAAGACTGTTGCCTTCGTCTCGAGGCTTGGCCAGCCAGGCCAAGGAAGGGGTTATCGACCCAGCCCTTAATACGTACACTTATCACGCTGCAATGATCCTGTTAGCAACTTTTTTCCACCTCCCCTCCCCTCTTCCCAGCCCTATTCTTACCATAAGAGGCGGAGAGAGAGAGAGAGAGAGAGAGAGACGGACAGACGGTTAAACAGAGCGGGCCTTTATTGGCTTTGGAAACCACGAAAGTGCTCGGCCGACGTTTCTCGCGCTGACAGGCCGAATTTCGTCCAAGGCTGATGATAATATCGTTTCTCGAAACCGAGACCCTCTCTAACTGGGGCTGTTTCTATCGATTTGTATCGTTGTCCCTAATTTCCCGTGTCGAGAATCGCAGTGCTGACGAAGGCTAAGGATAATCGCGGCAGAAATGAGAAACGGTACACGGTAAAAAAATTCAGTAAAATCGAATCGTGAGAAAGTAGAAAGTAGAAACAGGGAAATGAGAAGTCGTAGGGATGAGCATCGACTTGAGAGTTCATTTTCCATAAAGAGAGGATAAAATGAAAACGAAATTTTCGATTATCGTCGAGGCATTGAATTTCTGTCGAATATTATCGAGGTAGGACAGTTTCACGCCTATCGCTCGCTAAATTTTAATAATAACGGTATTCGTAAAATTACCACGTTGATCCGTGTAACGATGTCGAAACATCGATTGTGTTCCGCGGAGTGATTATTCCATTATGATGCAATTACTTCACAACTATATTATAATGTATTCCTTGTTATGTATATTGGACGTTAATTTAAACACGCTGGTGATACGCTGTGAATTGTTTCATCAACCGTGCGGTAGGATTATCATATCGAAGGTAATAATAATAATAATAATAATAATAATAATAATAATAACAGGTTGAAATTACAAGTTTAGAGCCATTGTAACGCAAGACACCGAGTCCCTTTCCCTTAATCAAGCTTAAAAGAACTACGTTCTTTCTTTAGATTTCGTTAGATTTATTTCGCCAAAAAAAAAGAAAAAAATATTGGCATTCGTGTGAATTACACTCTCTGTTTTCTACTCCGTCACTGTTAAAATTAAAAAAATTCTTCTCTGGACACAACTCAAAATAATATATATATATATATATATATATTTATTTCGTATCGTGATTATTTCACTGTGTAATCGCTGATTGCATGATTTCATCGTTTCGTCAGAAATATCGTGAAAAATTAATAGACATTTCGAACCTTGTCTGTCGAACACGTAAGAAGCATAACCTATAAAAGTTGACTCGTTACATCTATTGAAATCGTTTTCCATTTCATTCCGTTTACAATCGAGTCGGGGAACAAGCGACGAATCAATACGAATTAAAATCCTTATTAACCGGATACCGTTGATACGAGTCGGGCGTGCGTGTTCGCTGCCCATTAAAATCACGGGGAAAAACAATTAAAAAACGCAGCGCCGGTGGTACATGAATCGGCCGATTTTAATTGCGAGAGCCGGTTCTCTATTAATTTCCTATAAATATCCTCGGTTGCGTCGACGTAATTGAAATAATTATCATGGAACGCGGGCAATCTGGTAATTAAGAGGCGCATCGAAACGAAGACAAAGTCGTGGGATACGTGTGTGTGTGTGGGGGGGGGGGGAGAAAGAAGGGAGAGGGGGAGGATTCACTACGTGTAAAACTACGGGTCTAAATTCAACGTATAACGGGAAAGCGTATATATGGAACAAAACGTAACGATCGCGGGGACAACAAACAAATTTTCCAACCAGCCAACAGCTGCGCCAACGATCCAACGATTTATTTGCCCGTCTAATGATGCGTGGAACGCTAATTAATTAACCTTCGTCGACGCAGCTGTCGTTTAAGAATCGACCGTGCCTCCCGCTCATTCGTCCATAATTACGTGACAAATTTTAATTAATTCATCGTAATTATCGGGAACCACGGGGGGGAGGGGAGGGGAGGGGGGGGACAAAGGAGAGTATATACGGACACATATATCAATGCGATTCAATGACGATCATTTCTTTAAGGATCGCACAACAAACGAAAAGAATAATTTTAACGTGTTTTGTATCTCTTTAACCCAATGACATCATATTTAAATATCACTACAAATAGATTAGGAAGTTTTTAAAAAATAGATTTTAAAATTTTGCATGCATAATACTAAGAGATTGAACTCACAAATACATATCAGCTAGTGTGAATGTGTGGTGGAAACACCACCACCAGGCTAGTCATTTGATGCGATTGGGTTAATATTTATTTCCAAAATTTTTAAAAGATCGTGTCCGATCTAAGGAAGAGACGGTATATAAGAGAGTTTATACGATACTTTTTCAATGAAAGGTCGAGGAGGAATTACTGGACACACCCGGTATATGCGATTATCGTTCTGTCGCGGGGGATTCCACGTAATTCCTGTCTCCGTTGGGACGCGTCGACAGAGGAACGGGAAGAAGTTTCGAGGCACGAGGATAATAAGAAGATTGGGAAACTTACCGACATCCTTGGAACCACCCCATGTACCCAGTTGCGCCTGGCGTGCTAATCGAGACAATGCGTCCACGTACACCCTGGATGCGGCTGCGGCTCCTGGAAAATAACGAAGCAGACACACACACGTTGAGCGTTTTTACAGCAAGTGTATATATCGCGATTTTTCTTTATCTCTTTCTTTTCTTTTTTTTTTTTCTTTCCTTTTCTGACCGCGATAATTCAACGACACGGTACTTTCTCTTTAATTAAAAGGGTCCGCGCGTAGAGATATATGGCGCCTTGATCGTATGGAAGTTTCGTATCGACACGTCTGGGATGGGACCCGTTTTTAATTTCTCTCGGGAATTATTTAATAATTAAACCGTGTATTCTTCCGTGTATATATCCGACAATTGTTACTTTTCTCTTTCGATTATATTTTAATTTCTTCCTCCAATACACGGCCGGATTAATATTTAGCAGGCGAGTAACGGGTAGTCTTTGACCTTCCGCCTTTTTTCTCTCTCTTACCTCCGTCGCGTGACGGATCAATGAACGAATTAAATCCGTTGTTTCTCTCTCTCTCTCTCTCTCTCTCTTTTGCGTTTGAATATAGATGTGAGAATCGGTTACAATGGTATTGTTTAACCTTTTAAACGTTATAATTCCACCGATACTTGTTAAGTAAAAATAAGTACGTAAGATTCATTTTGACAAATAATCAGAATCGATAAATCAATTTCTTTTCATGCATATATTCTCTTCTTTCTTAATACGTTGAATTCCAAAAATCTCTAACAACGTTTGTCTAAAAAAAAAAAAAAAGAAATACTATTTAATATTATTCTTTGCAACCAAAAAAAAAAAATAATCTACAAGCTTTATTCGTAATTGTAAATAAAATTTGACGATACACGAGAATATCCCCAATAATATATATCCATTATATATTCACTAATTATTGATTACCTACTAATTATTACATACACACGCGTGTACAATCAGATAAATAAATTAAACCGTTCAAATACAAATTGCCGGTAATTCGGGCAAAATTGAAAGAGAATGAAACCTTTATCGGCCTTTTCCACATAATACAGCCAACCCCTTACGTGCAACGCGAGTCCAGCTCGTTCATAAGTCTCGTCGAAGGGGTGGTGGAATAAAACCGCCGTTAGAAGTGGTCTGGTTATCAATAAAGAACGATCATTTCCCACGAAAAGTCCTCGTTAAAGGCTATGGGGCGGAAAAATTGGGACGGTGCTAGGAAGAGCACGAATGGGCGTAGTATGAGTAGTGGAGGGGTGGAAATTGGCCGGTGTGTACCCTGTTTCCTCGGAGAATCCCTCATAAATACAAGGGTTGTTTGGTTCGTAACTGGCTGCCGTGGCGTAGGGGAAAAAAAGAGGAGCAGGAGGAGGAGGAGGAGGAGGAGAGAAAGAAAAAAGGAAAAGGAAGGAAGAAGAGCTCGGACAAGAGGGATAGGGAACGGTGTATCTCGAAAAGAATGAACTTGTATAAAAGTGTAAGGGTTGTTTTATGGCAAAGGGAGAGGCGATCGTTCTCCTTTTGTCCTTCTAAGATCGGGCCATGCTTCTCCCAACGAGAATAGTGGACACTTTGGATTTAATTGTAACGACGTTTCGAAGAAATGGAAGGGTGCGTTCGAGCGGAAATCATTCTGATGGATCCTTCCAAATTTTATTAATCGAGAATAGTAAATTATTCTGCTCGGTTTCTTCAGAAGATAATATAGTTTTTCTCGTGGAAAAGTTCATGTAAGATTCCTCGACTTTTTCAGTTGCCTCAAAATCGATCAACTTTTGTTTGGAAAATTTTTAAAAATTATTAACTGTTAAAATTATTGATTGATTAAACCTCTTCGTTTTATTTAGATATAGTTTCAAAACCCAAGAACGAATTCTCCTTTATCCTGTTTAATCTTTCCGCGCTCGTGAAATTCTTTGGTAAAGGACTTTCCACCGGGATAGAGGCAAAAAAAGGAGGTCGAGGCTGATCTGGTTTACCCATTACGTTCTCCTCGAGGAAAATCGCTCGCCCCATTCATCCCTATTGAGACAAAAGCAAGGCATTAGACGTGCACCACAACCGAATACCAATTGCAACCGAGAAGCTCGAGTATTAAGTCGCACCCTCCACTTTAATCCTTCTAGCTCTTCTTCAGGAACGATTGTGAACGCGTTGCGAATCGATTCTATATTTCTCAAAGTTATCTGAAAATCTTAAATCTCTCTCTCTCTCTCTCTCTCTCTTTTTTTCTTCAGGCTTGAATCTCTTTTATCCATTTCACTCGCGATGCGTAAATAATAAATAATAATAAATATTACGAATTTTAGAAAAAGAAAAAAGAAAAGCGTGTTTACACGCAATATGAGCGTGAAAGGATTAACGATTCATCACTCCATTATTCGTATTCCTGGCTTTATTATCGAACGTAGAGAGAGAAATTTGAATAATTCTGTTCCGTATATCCGATACTTTTCACCACACGTGCGAATAATTCCCTAATTTTTCAATAAATCAAGAACATTGTCCCATCGTCTTTTTAAATTTAAAACTTTCACGAGTAGATTCACGGAATAGTGGGTGAAATTCTGAAATATTTAACAAAAGCAGCGTTTAACAAAGCACGTTTTCACGGAAAGTAGGTGAAACTAATTAGTCCTCCCCTTTCGGAAATCACACCCCAACCGTGTTTACCGTAATGTAAATTCAAACGACCTTGAAGCTTATAACCTCCATCGTACACCTCGAGTCCCATTCTGTTTCCTGGTCCTTGTCCGAATAGGTTTGCTTGACGGGGATGGAGAGGAGGCTACCCTCCACTCGTTACGGTGTTAATTGTTATTCTCGGTCGTTCTCCGTAATTACACAACGTTTCACGAGCAAAGGCCTCGCTCGTCGACATCGAGTATGTGACGCCAAGGTTTCCCCTAACAGTGCGCCCCAGTTGCATTGGAAATTGGAATAATAATCCGGACGGTATGAAATTAATTATCGATTATTTTCAACGCCTTTCCTCCATCCTGGATAATTTCGTTTCAAAATCGTGCTCCCTTCCGTGCTCTCACCTCGATTCAAATCCGTGCATTTAGATTATTCTTTCATTTTTCTTCCGCGAATTATTATCCATCCCGACAAGATTTATCCTTCGAACGAATTTTCTTCCTGTCTCTTGTCTAGTTTTACCATTAACATTTGGTCAACACGTTTATGCCATTGAATTATCCCAATCGTACCTTTTCGCAAAATTGAACTGTACTTTTTCTGTATCTATGAATTATTACTACTCGAAAGATCGAACCGATTGGATTAAATAAAAAAAATTCCAATTTCTCAAGAGAAAGAAAAAGGGAGAAAAGAAGTCGAGATAATAAAAAAAAGAGGCCCTAACGACCGCACGACCCTGTCACAAGGAATTCGCATGTTCTCGTGAAAGAGGGAGGGATCGTTTAAGCGAAATCATTCAGAATCCCATCCGGGAGGTTGAAAATCCCGAAAGAGCGCGTACGAGAGAGATTTTTCAACCGACAACATCCCTCTTCTCCCTCCTCCCTCCCCCCTCCCTCCTCACTCGGAAATGAAGCGGAAGAGAGACGCGTGTAATCAAGCGGATGTCGACACGGAATTTCGAAGAGGTGTGCCTCCCCCCTCGATACCGGAGGAAGGTTGGAAGGTTTCAAATATGACGCGGAGGGAGCAGATTTCCAGAGTATTAGCAACCCCTCCGGTAACCACCAGTCAGCACCACCACGGAGGCTGCTCTCACGGAGACGGCGGCGCCTCGATTCTGACCTTGCGTGGAGGCAACTCGCGTGAATACTTGAGACTGGGGCGGTCCTTTTTCCCTTCTTCCGCCTTCTTCCTCCCCCTCCCCCTCCCTTTTTCACGCTACGTCTCACTTCTCGCGACTCTTTAACGTGGAAACGCGTCTGGCTACCGGTGGAGGGAATCTGATTCCATGGTAATTGCGTAGTTTACTAGGTTGTCGGGAGTAGAAGAGACTTCGTGATTTGGAAAATTGGAGAATTATACTTGGATGGTGGTGGGTGAGAAAGATGTTTCCACTTCTTTTTTTCTCTAGGGAATATCTTTTCCTTAACAATGAACGGTGTATAATTTAATTGAAAAGAGAGATTTAAAAAGGAACGTATCTACAATTACGATTAATTTTATTATTATTATTATGTTTTTTTTTTTTTTTTTTTTTAAGGCAAAATTTGATTTCTCGCTCAATCGCGCAACCCTTCTGAGGGAAAGCACGAAGGGAAATTAGATTATCGGCGAATTAAAAGTCCGATCTGTTTCCTTCCAATCCAAGCTTTTCGGATAATTCGGTTGATAATTGGAGATTAATCTTGGCGACAAACTCTCATAAAATTCATCGCGATCACCTTTCGAAATTCATTCCACCGAGGGCAAATACCGAAGATTCCCCATTGAACTTTGCTCTCCACTGTTGGAGAGCGAATCGATCAAGCCATTTACATTCAAATATCGTCGAGAAAGCGTTTCCTTATAACGAGACACAATTTAATTTTCCTCGTTCTTGTAATTAAGCGGTTGCTAAATCCGGCGCGAATGTTTCGCGTTTAATTTAACTCAATTATCAATCATAGTATTACGAATAATATTAATACTAATGGCGATGTTTAATGACATCAATATTAATAAGTGAGCATTAATATTAATGTTAAATAATTAATTTCATAATCGTTCATGTTTATTTCATCATCGTTAATTATTTAAAAATTGCAAATTTAAATTACGACGCGAACGAAACAATATCCCCCCCTCCGCATTCTTTCGTAACGAAACGAAAATTTTGATATAATTTATAATTTGTCGTCTCGAATCGAGCCTCGAATCAATTTCACGACATACATACGTTAAACGAATGTTTACCAACTGCGATATAATAATTCTACAACAATAAAATATTATTGTCAACATCTTCCTCACCAATTAGAAACTCGTCTCTATTTCGCTATCTCTCGCGTCGAATTTATCCGTCCAAACAAGAACAAACAATAAAAACAAATGGAAAATCGAATTCAAAGAATTCATCCTCGCGGCCAGCCGCCAATAAACCCTTCACGAAAGGGTTGAAAGAACAGGTTGGATTCGAGAATTCCTTCCTTCCTTCCTTCCCTTGCTAAATCACGATGCTAATTAAGCATAGTTACCACGCCATCCGTATTAACTCGGCGAATTCTCCGGCGATGGGTTGACAAAAACCATCCCTCCGTTCTCGTCTCCTCCCCCGAGCTTAGCTCGTTCGTCTGCCCGCGGAACACCGGTAACGAGATGTGGGTCTGAAAAACGCGAGCCATAAGGGGTGTGTTGGAGGGGTAAACAGAGGAGGAGAAAGGGGTCTGAAAGGATGCGACTGAATCGGATTCGTCGTCAACTAATTCGTTTCAAAAACCAGGAGGCGACGGAGCCAGTCAATTAGCGCTTCCCTCCCCCTTGTATCCGGGGGAGGGGTAAGTCGCCTCGGAAATATGGGCTTTTCCATCCGTGTTATTTAAGAGCGATGACTACGACGACGACGACGACTACCATCGTTGATTACCTTGGCGAGGATTGCCAGGCCTCGTGAAAACGCTTTCGATCGGAAAGGCGTTCGATGGAAAAAAATATTGTTTCATGGGATCTCTTCGGGGATGTAATCCTGCGGACAGATACGTGCGGATTGAATTCTAACGCGAATGTTGGAATTCTCTTTCGATCCTTAAGTTGATGCGAGAATTATAAAAGGCGAATTAAGCTTCTTCTTTTCGTAATTGTTTCTTTCATCGAAACATCGTTCCTTAGCGATTATCCTCTTCGAAGAAAAATTAATTTTCCAGGCTCCATAGATCTCGACTGTGTATTTAACGAAGCATTGTCAACTTCTCTTCTTTTCGTCTGGAACACGCAAAAATTAAACGACCAGGGAGGAAATGAGCCGCGTGAAGAAAGAAGAAAAGAAGAAAAGAGAGGAGAAACAATTACTACAAATCCGCGGGGGAGGAACGTATATCGTCATCGCGTTAATTCAATGCGAAACACGCCCGAGGATAGGCGACGCGCGAATATCTTTGACGAGCGTTACCAATTCACAGCCGGCTCGTTTGTTTATTGAAAAACAGCCTGGCAGAATGAGCCGAGTGTTTAAGAGAGATTTGAAGAGCAGAGCTAGAGGGTCTCGCTCGCGAGAACTGCCGCTAGGCTCTTCTTCCAGTTCCCCTTTTCTCTTTTTCTTTTTTTTTAATTTTTCTCAGTCACAGTAGTTAGACGGATGAGAGTGTTCATCATCGGCCAGAAGGAAGAAGAAGAACGACAAAGAAGAAGCGTATCCAATCTTGTTCACAAGGAGCGGGTGAAACGATAGGGGGTGGTATTTTTTTAAAATTAAATTTCTCGCGCCGTTGGATAGGGCGGTCTTCTCTCGAAACAACAAGTAAAAGACATCCCCCTCCAACCCTTACCAACAACGACTCTTCTCTTTCTCCCTCGTTCATTCTCATCCCCCCTTTCTTTCTTCCTCTTCTTTCTCTCTCCCCGTTTCTCTGAGGTAGAGAAACAAGGCACAGGTTGAGGTTGAGGTATAGAAAGTCGGTGCGCGGTTCAGTTCTCTCGTTCAAGAGAGTACCATAATTTACGCTTCACTCGTTTCCTCCTCGTGTACACGTAACGTGTACGAATGAAGCATAAATTCACCCCGCGCCCTCCCACCTCTCCCGTCTCCTTTTTCCTCGCCCGAGCACAGGAAGGGGAGGGGGTGGGGGTGGGTACTTGTATCCCCGGAACGTTTAGCAGCGCGAAAACCCGTGGAAAGGATGGAGAGGAAGGAAGGAAGGAAGGAAGGAAGGAAGGAAGGAAGGGTTTAAGCGGTGGAGATAGGGATGGTGAATGGGCGAGACGAAACGAAGGAAAAGGTTTCTGGTCCCTTTCCTTGGTCGGTTCCTACTTCTCACTCGGTTTGTTTCATTTACACTACTATGGAACGGAGGTGTATCAAAGATGCACGCGTGAAAATTATGCGTGCGCAAATTGGAGGAAAAATGTAACTGCGCGTATAAAATCTACGTGGAAAAATATGCGGAAGAATATTGCAGTGGCAGTCTTTACGAATTTTTCAATTCCTGCATTAATTTTTAGTCTGGGAAGAAACGGATTATTTCTATGATGAAATGAAATTTTATTTGTGGGATAAATATCATAGAATCGGGACATATAGATAAATAGATCGACTGAGAGTTTAAATTTTTCTTTTTCTCGGTTAAAGCTTTCGAATTTTCTCGTAGAATCTTTCTACTCCAAGATATTTCATATTTTATCTTCCTCTCGTCCAATTATTCGAAAATAAAGAGAATAGAAGACGTTTCGAGAATTTTATTCCACCGATAGAATTTTCAACTTTATTTTCTTGTTTTCGTCCGATCGCGAACACCTGGATACCGCTGCTCCCATGATTCTTTGCCGTGTTTATTTATCGATGGAACGGAAAGAGAATGGAACGGTGAAAATGAAAAAGTTTGAAAAACGCGAATTCATTATATTTTTCACGAGATTAACCTGGATAACGATAAACCATCACGCGACGCGTCAGAAAAATTAAACTTATCGCGTTGTCTTGTTTAATTTTATTTCTACGAGGAGGGGGAGGGGAAGCGGTATTTTTTCCATTCTAAAAACAATTCAAAAATCTCATGAATACCTCGATATATCGGTACTTGGAATCTTTCTTTTAAAAATTTACCTTCAAAGCTGGCGTGGCTCTTACTGTTTCCCAAGAGTTTATCTTTCCTTTATTCACATGGAAATCAGGAGAAGAAAAAAGAAAAACACGAAGCAGGAAACATCGCGACCATGAATACAGATTACCTTCTTTCATTCTATTAAACTCGCTTGTTATAAATCAAAATATATACAACTCGAGTAAGATTTATTTCTCTCGCCCGTTTATCGAGAGATAAACATTCGATTAAATTTTGGAAAATTTTAAACAAGGAATATCATTTACGATTTGTTGAAGTAAGTTCTGTTATTCCTGTTTTTTTAAAATCCAATTCCATAGAATCAAAAATGGACCAAGAATTAACTTGAATTTTATTTCGCAATTTATTTTGTAGTAACGATTTTATTTTTACCTTTTCGTTGCCAAAATTCATTGCAAAATCTGATTTCAATATTTCGAAAATACTTTTTCGAAATTTAAAAAGTATCTTTAACCACGATCGCTTAAGATTTTTTCCGAAACAAAATCACGCGCCTAAAATCACTTTTTAAACCTCTCGAATTAAAAAAAAAGAAAAAGAGAAATTATTGTAAAAATAAAAATTAATCGAAAAATTTCCAATGAATTTTAAAAAATTCGATTCCACACGGTAAAGAAATTATCTTCTCGTATTCGATCGATTTTGCTTTTCAAATCTATTCTTCTCGCGGAAAAAACATTGGAATGGCCTAATGGCGGGGGGGAAGAATCGGGAGGGGGTGGGAGAAAAAGACGCGTGGCAAACGAATGAAAACAAAAGGGTTGGTGGCTGGTAGAGCGGAAGAGACAAAGCTGTCCTCGGTCACACTGGGATTTTGCGAGTTTCCACAACACGGAGCCGGGGTATTAACCTGGATAACAATAAACGTTAAGGTCCGGTGCAGGAGCGGTGGCTGCGCTTCCGCTCGCACCACCGGAATAATCCACAGACGTACGGTAAAGCGCCGCCAGTCTAACGTGAAAATAGCCCTGGAACGTGGTCGCAACTGTTTCGAATTATTCGCCACCGGGATCGCGTCGTCTTTGTCATTTCCCTCTTCGCAAAAAGGAAGCGTCTCCCGTTGCATTACTCCAAGTAATTCGAGCCTAAAATAATCTTCTTCGTCCCTGTCATTTCATTCTTTCCGACTCGAATTCGAAGATTATTAATGATCGATTCCATGGAAAGTGATTTGCCTTGGATGCTAGGAAAAAAAGCAACGTGTACGTAAATTTTGGAAAAGTGTTGATATTTTTATTTTTATTCACGACTCGAACATTTTTAATTTTACCTTCGAGATTTGAGTTGTTGTACATTTATTGTGTATTTATTCTGTGCGAGATAAGAGATCGATGGATCGTGAAAGAGGATCGAAGGCGAGATGTTATTTTTCTTCGCCTTCTCAGCGAAGGAATGATGACGAAGCACATCGTGCACAGAGAAAGTTACGCGTATGCTTTTCGTTATTAATTACCTTGCTCGTTGGGAAATCTGTTCTTCACATCTGAGAGAGAGAGAGACTCCGCATGACATGGCGGAAACAAGATAAATTTAATGGAAAAAATTGGAAAAGAAATTGAAGACGGCGATGAAGCAACAACAAGTCATAAAATTCATACAATTTATAATAAACAAGTTTTATTAACAAATTCAATTTCACTCTGATGTTAATGAAACTTTGTGAACATAATACACAACGATTGTATACGACAATCTTTTTTCTAAATATTATTTTTTCTGCATTTAATATTCTATTGTTTTAGTTATTCAAAACACGAGAAAAATTGGAATTTTTGTCATTCTTGCTTTACATGAACGCAAACTTTCATTAGAGATCAGAATTAAATTTTCTTTGAATAATAAATGTCTCGTTAAAAATCAGAATTATAATAAACTTTTATATTTACTCTCAAGTATCCCTAACTCAATTTACCAAATTTCAAATCGATAAATATTCGCACCCAAAATCTCCCTCTCCAAGCTCATCAGCTTCGCGCATCCCCTCGAGAACGTGGGATGTCATAAAGGATCCAACGAATCGTTCCTTCGAATCTTCGATCGAATCACCGGAATCAGCAAGATCTCTCTCTCTCTCTCTCACCGACGATGAAGTTCTCGAGGAGGAATGTGGAAGCATCTAACGTTGATCGCTAGAGAACGAGATAAAGAGATACAGATAGATAGACAGAAAGAGAAAGAGAGAGAGAAATGGTCCAACGGGGTAGAAACGCTGAGCAACCCCGAAATTGCCCACCCCCTTGTTTGCGGCCAGCCTAGCGGAGGGTGGTTCCAGGCGTGGGGAATCAGAAGGCAAAGGCATCAGGAATTGGAATCTGCCCGAATGTGAACGATTCCCCTCCTTCAACAGGATCTGTACACGTACGTGTCTATGGACACTGTCTTCGAGCTGTCTCCAAGTTGCACGCAAAGCCAACCAATCATCCTTCGTCGTCTTCGTTCGTCTGTCTTCAACTATCGGCAAACTTTCGCCTATTGGAAATGGAACGTGTCCCGGCCTGATGGATCAACCACCGATCGCGACCCGCTATTACGCGGACAACGTTTCGAAATTGAGTCGAGGAATCTTTCTGCCGATATTCGCTTCATCGTTGTTCGCGAATATATGTATATATATTTGTACGTCGAAAATTTTTATTATCGTCTCGCATTTTGGTTAAGGATGATTTAAGAGAGGAATATATTGCGAAGGAAGGAACATTTCGAAAAATATTGAAAATGGCAGATCGGTTACAATTTCGTCACACCCCTGCGATATCTCATCTACGCAATAACCTTCGCCCATTTTGGTATTCGCCACCGTTTCGCACCGATTTGTCAATGCCACAAGATTCTCCCCCTCCCTATTGACGGATCAATTCGATATGGGGGCATTTACAAGAGCGAGACTTGTCTTGTTTCTCTTGATTAACTTTTCAACCATTTAAGAATAATCGTATATTATCAATCTCGTACGAGTTGTCGAGAAATTGTAAAGAAAACTTAGTATCTGTTAATCCATGTATGAAAAATGTTTCCTGTTTCATCAATTTCCTTCGAATTCTTAAACAAAAGATAATTTTCATAAATATTTCTCGAATATTCTTGCACTTGTACGCACATACGAATCATAATTATTGATTAAAAATTGTTTCGACTCGAGCAATCGATCGAAAAAAACTCTCAAACTTGATCGATCGAAAATTAGATGGAAAGAAAAATTCGCCCTGTCTCGAAAACGAGGCGTTGTCGATGATCGTATATTATCAATCTCGTATGAATTGTCGATGAATTGTAAAGAAAAACTTAGTATTTGTTAATCCATGTGTGAAAAGCTGTTTCGTCAATTTCCTTCGAATTCTTAAACAAAGAACAATTTTCATAAATATTCTTGTACTTGTACACACATATGAATCATAATTATTGATTAAAAATTGTTTCGACTCGAGCAATCGATCGAAAAAAACTCTCAACCTTGATCGATCGAAAATTAGATGGAAAGAAAAATTCGCCCTGTCGGGAAAACGAGCCGCTGTCGATGATACGCGTCTTAAGCAATCGATCGGTTCAGACTGGAATCGGGCGAAAACCGATACGCGACAGATTTTTCCTCGAATCGAGACACGCGGTTATAGCGGTGCAATTTCACGGCTGAACGCCTGGCCGCGAAATAAAAAGCCGCGAGTAACCGACGAAGGGGTTGGCACAATTGAAAACGTTGACGTGTTCGGCGGCTGCATAACGAGAGTCATTCCTCAAGCACGAAACTTTGCCTGGAATAAATGGCATCGTCGTATTTTTTCGCCTTCCTCTTTTTTTCCCCTTCTCCTTTTTTTGGCCACGATTCCGTCACCACGTTCCGTTTTCCATCCTCTTTTTTCTCGATCCAGCGATCGAAATATCGATCTCTCCGCGCGAACGAGGCTCCAGACGAGGAAAATATCGGTGACGGTGTTATTATTTCAATTTTTCCTTTGGTAATTGCTCCTCGAACGTGACACGTGCACGAGACAAAAGTTTAGGATTATTTTAAGAAAGGATCTCTTAGGTAATTGAATAAAATATTATTTCTCGAATGCTATTGCGATCTATTTTGTGCAAAGACAGGGCAAAATCTTGAAATCTTTTTGTTTGCGATTAATAGAACGAAGATCGATAACTTGTTGTAGATAATCGTGCGTCGTAGTAAAATTTTTCATGGAAAAATTGTGTCGTTGGTAAAGAAAGTGTATGTACACCTGTTTTAAAAAAATAATTGGATCGAGTTAGAAGAATTTTTCAATGGCTGGTGTAAAGGAAATTTGCAAATTCCAAGTAATTCTACTGCTAATTTCCCCGACAATTCCGAATTGAACGTGGCGACAAATTAAGCTATTGACGGCGCGGAGGTGGATAGGCGCTTAATTAGAAAAGTCTCGTTCCACGGTCGTGAAAACACGATTCCAGTTCCAAACACGAGTGCCCGTCCCAATTTCCCTTACAATGAGGCATCGCACACTCCAATTAAAACCGACTTGCCTGAAATTCATCCTCCTTTTTCTCATCTATCGGCATTTCGTATTCCATTTTTCAAAGAAATCGATTTCGATTCTTGCCTTCTCCCCTCGAGAACACGATCTTTTCGAAAAAAAGAAACGAACGAATAATTATTTTTCAACTTGCCCCGAACAAAAATTTCTCTTCGTTTCCACTCCACGCATTCCTCGTCGAATATTTTGTCGAATCGTGTCGATCCCATGCGATTCCCCCAATAAATTTCCTCTCAACGTGGAAACAGGGGGATTAACGACGTTCTAAGCGTCGTGCCACCCCCTCCCCCCACAATCTCTATTCGCAAGCTCGCGAAAGTACGCGAGTCACGCGTATCAAGGAGATATTGTTTCCCGCGTGATACACTCGTGATACGCGTTCCCCATAAATCACCACGACGAGAGAAGACAGAGGCGAAGAAGAAGGGGATTGCTTGTCGATACACGCTCGGATCAAAATATCCATTTTTCACGATTTAATACAGCTCCCCCTGTATACGGGCGAGATCTTTGGGGGGAGGGGAAGGCAACAGCTGCCGACGGCAATCCGTCCTCCAGATCCTGGAATCGTAAAATTCGTATATGAAACGCGTGAATGAAACTCGCACCAAGATGTCTTGTATATATGCTTTGGGAACGGTGTTTCCTACCGATGAAGAAAAATTCTTGTAAAAATTTTTTTCGATACGAGAAAGTATATAAATATTCCGTTTGGCAAAATTGTTATGATGTTTCGATGTTTCTTGTCGTTTGATTTTGTTTCCGGATTATTTTTTCGACACGATGTTTCCACGCACGACGCACTTCAACTATTATCTATTCCCCCGAAAGAATCAACGAACGTTAAAATTTATCATTATCAAGCAAGATCGATTAGCTTTACGAACGAAATTAAGTTGATTTGGCATACACGACGATCAATTTATGAACATTTTCTTTCATTCTCTCCACCTGCTATTATGAAACCATTTCTAAAACGGTTCAAACACTTTGTACCTACAATTGCAAGAAAAAAAAAAAAGAAAGAAGTTGATCCGTGGAAAATTTCTGCCATTGAAAGTTTGTTGAATGACATCGAATCGGTGTCACGTGGCACGGGAGCCGCATAAATTTTCCTTGGCGTTGAAAAATAATAAACGCCGTCGAAAGAAGCCTGTGTGAAGCGCTCTGGAAAGAATAGAAGGAAAAAAATAAATAAATAAGCGGGGAGGAAAGAGGAGGAAGGGATCTGGCAGCAAGTTCCTTAAAAAAAAAAAAAAAAAGAAGGGAAACGGGTTTGTGTGATAGTTTGAAAACAGCCACCGAGGAACGAAGAAACTTAGTTTTCCGGCTGGGTGGCTCGTAAAAATTTTAATGCGAGCGCCGCGGGCCAAGAAACTTCGATCCTAGGGAATTTTAATTTTAATAACAATAAAAATATCTGACCGCCTAGTTGGAATAAGTTCGAATCAAAGAACGTTTCCGCAAGTGGAATATCGGCGTATTTCCTTCCTTCGACCATCATCCATTGCTCGAGGGGGATGAAAAATTATAGAGAGAGAGAGAGGGAGGGAGAGAGTAATCGAGGCGACGCGCTTTTATCGCCGCCCAATTAAAACTCCATTTCTCACTAAGACTTTTCATTTTCCACGCCGGTGTCGTGGACAGTCATCCGAACTTCTCGAAACCAACTTTCCCGTAATCGTCCCTTCATTCATTCATCATTGAGCAACCAAGTGTGGGTTCTTCGCCGGTTTTGTAGCCTTTTTTATCACCGGTTTATCATCGTGATTAAGCGATACGTAATTTTTGTTTTCTCTCCATCGGCTGATTATCAAATTCTATTCTATCCTTTTTCAATTGAAAAGCTGACACTCGAATTCTTCGATTCTTTAAGGCTTGAATCATCGCAACGCGAAATTGTTGAATTGTCAAACATATCATATGAACGTTATTATTGTACCACGTTACCATCTTAAAAAACATAATAACACGTAAAAATTATGAATTAAAAAATTAAGCAAATTATGAATATGATTGGAATGAGTTGGGATTCAACTTCATTGAGATTCTACGATGTCATCGTAGAAAGGTAAGCTTGTTCAGACTTCCATTTTTCCAAAGTTTTCGACGAGCTGTTATTGTTAGCACAACAATCCTCCAACTGTCGTTTATCATCTTGCATGCTCAACGTTGATTAGAAAGCGAGAATAAGGAGCTCCCTCAGGAGCTTCTAAATTACTCGTTGGTGTGTTTATCGTGGCCTACCAGGAGGAGACAGACTACCAGAAACAATGGCTCGTAATTTCTCTAAGATTAATACGGATTAATGGAAATTTTCGAGAACTTCTCTTGTCAATTCCAAATATTTTCAATTTTACAAAATAAAATAGAAAATTAATGTATCAATAAATGTAATCTATCATTCGATTATATATTATAAACAAATAAAATTCGTTCTACTTTATTTGATGAATTTTAAATATTGGAAAGTAATAAATGGAGAGAGAGAGGGGGGGGAGGAGGGGATGAAACACATCCGCACTGTTAAAATCCACTCCCAAATAAAAATGCCTTTCACTCGTACTACCACTCGTGTTCCGGATATTTTGTAATATTTACAGCCTTTCTTCCTAGTCAAAGAGCTTCCGTTTCAAGGAAGGAAGAACACGAGAAACGTTACTGTGTGAACAAGGAGGGGGGGCCAAGAGAAAAGAGAAAGCTTTCTCCACCTTTTTCCCCATATAAATGTTAGTTCACGGTTAACAAATCGAAACGTTAATTTCGCTTAAGTATGAATATCGCATACGTCTCGTCTCGTCTCGTTATTTTGTTCTTTAATTCGTCGCCGATCGAAAGTGTCATTTTGTGTCAACGAGACACGAAATTAAATATCATAGTTTTCCACGCATGAAATATCTCGTAATTTATGCAACTTGTAATTGGCCCCTTTTAACCGTGGAACGCAATTTGTTAGAAATTTTACGGGACGGGCCGGTGCTAAATTAATTACATTTCAACAGTAATTTTATATCAAGAATACGAGGGAATTTAATCAAATTCGTTCTGTTAATGGCAAAGTTAACTGTACCACTTTTTCCGATATTTTCTTCTTTTCGTCCCCGCTCGTTCTTTCGTCGTATAATTAATTAAAGGGCCGGCAATTTTTTCTGTACACACGTCATCAACCGCTTCCCTTCCTTCGAAAATTACGACAAGTATCAAGAATCTTATTATTATTTCCAATGAGCGTGCTCGCTCCAATTTGAAATAATTGCATTGAAAAAAGTACGAAGCAACCGTGTTGTTATCGAATAACGAAAAAAAATCAATCCTGCTAATAATTCACGATCGATAGCAATTTTCGCACAAGAAATTTTCAAATGCCAAAATTATCTTCGCTCTTCTGGATTTTTTAAATCTACGTAAAAAAAAAAAAAAAAAACATTTTTAAATTTTAAAATTCCACTTACGAACTTCAACCGATCCCTCTCGCTGCGAATATCCCACGATATATCTTCACTCTCGTGCGTCACATCAAAAAGGGGATAGTTCGAATAACATCGGGCGAACGAACGATTCGCGGGAAAAAGTTTTCCTCTTTTTTTCTTCCCTTCCTGTTCCACGAGTCATTCCTGCTCACAGGAGACTGGAATACATCGTGTCGCAACCTCGAAGGGATGGCTGGCTTTAATACAAGGACAGGGAGGATCTTGATGACGAGATAGCGGGGGATGGATGCCGCCACGTCGAAATGGTATGCGAGGAGTATGGCAAGTAACCCAACACGAGTTCCTGCCACCCTCCGGCTGACGATAAGCTGCGCCACTCTGCCTAAGCGTATCACGTGCAATAACACACGCGATAACGCCTTTCCTCCGTCGTTTCTCTTACTTGCAAAGTCATGCTGGTTGAATCGGTTTAACGTGCTTGGACACACATCGAAGACCCACGATTCGAATGCTCGAGACATTGTGACATCGAGATCGAGAGATTGAGTGTGAGGTGAAATGGAACGATTTTCTTCTTATCTTGATGTTTAGATCTTCTCGTAGTTAAATATTTTACAAAGATACTTTTCTTCTGATTACAGATACAAGTTTGTCGATATCGTAATTGGAATTCATAATTCCTATCACACTCGTTTATTGTTGAAAAGATACACCACTTTCAAAATTCTCGAATTATTGCTTACGACTTCTTCTCGCGATACGTATTTTACGTACGCGGGGAAAATATCGCTTGAATTTAAAAAAAAAAAAAAAGGAACTTTTTCAATAACCGAACTTTACTCCAAGATTTCACACGCACGACCATCAGCCTCGACACGAGCTTCCACACTACGAGGGAACGTATCGATTCTTATAAACAAATCCCCACCGAACTCGCTTACTCGCGATATACGTGTACGTATCGATTTGTTTTCATTCTCGTATTTACACTTTCCAAATCGTTCGTGTAACGATACTTCCTACTTCCAATTCAATCTGATTTAACATTTATCCCTGTTTCAAATTGACTGGTAAACATGGATAAATTTTAAATAGAGTTTGCAAAAATCCTTGCCAATAAAATATTGTTCGCAAAGAGCTCGTCGACGAAAACGTGAGAGGGTCATAGGAAAACTGTTTTCCTACGAGGGAGGCCGAATGAAGAGGTGTCGGTTAATTGACATCCTCCCCGAGTGCCTCTGTCATTTATTCTTCTTCCAGTAAAACATCGTCTACCCTTTGTCGCGGCGTGATTGTCTCCGGTGATTACGGTTTCGGGGGTTGTTTGCATTTAGGAAGCCATCAACGCTTAATCGCATTCCTTCTCGCCTCGGGAGATTGGAAGTTTCGTCGGGAGAGCTTTCGTAACTTGCCGCATTTACATCGTATCCACGTACAAGCTAAATAGGCTTTTCCATGGAAAAAAAGAGAGAAAGACACGGCCATAAAAATCCAGCGCGTGGGTGGAGCAGGGGTCCGCGAATGGAGGAGCAAACCGTGAAAAGCGGCCGGATCGATTTTACATACCGTTAAATCAGCGAAAGAGAAGGGTAGTCGAGAAGGATGAAGATCAACGATGGCGAAAGCTTGGACATAATGACGAGAGGAGGGAAGTTCAAGGCTACGAGGGAGAGAAAAAAAATCCTTTTCACTCTCCCGTTATATCTTATACAAATAACGGCACGCCGAGTTTCATCAAGACTCTTTCAAAGAGATTTTAATTGGAGAGAAAAAAAAAAAAAAAAAAAGAAAAATATACACGAGAAAGTAACGTTTGTGAAAAAACTCGTTCGAGAAATAAATATATAAAAATAAATGAATTCTTCGATTCGACAGCGAAAGTTGACGATAATAAAATTGGACCAAGAATTGGTAAGAAGAGCGAAACAAAAATTTCTCTCGATCCCCCTAATCATCCCCGGGTCCAATTAATCAATGGAACCCAAAGTTGATCAGGAATTTGCTAAAGGAAACGTTAATTGAAATGTGTCTGGTTCGCTCGTACCACTCGAAACTTCCCGTGGAAAGAAGAGAAAATTCGATAAACCACAATGGCAAAACTCGTCGAGGGACCATTTTCCGTTCCGCGCCGCGTAACTTCCTTTTAAAGCCTCCCCGTCAGTGTACCCTCGCGTCGAGCGAGGGGTCCATAAAGGAAGGGGTGAAAGTGGGTGGTGGTCGGGGGACTCGCGAAAAACTTGGGCTCGTGTTAAAACGAGCCCTCCGCCGCGCATAATTAAGACCAATTAATATTCGGCTCTCGTGCTCCACGCCCTGCCGACACTTCCGGGACTCGCGTTCCGCCCGGGAACGTTACTTGTACTCCGCGTCGATCCCGCGATCACTCGAGAACGGGTATGAATAATTAAGATAAATAGAGGAGGACGTTCGCTCGAGGAGAAGTTGAGAAATTAGTTTATCCCCGACTTTTCCCTTGTTTAACGCAAGTACGCTCGTTTTCAACTTTTCAATCTTTTGTAAAAAAAACATTTGATAACGCGTGCATGGAGTAAACCTCGAGTTGTGAGAATGTTAATTAATAAATAGAAAATGTAGGATCATGGATATATATTTTGGGATATTATTTTTTACTTCTTAGACGTACGTTAGAATGAATGTATCAATCGAATATTAATTTTTATATCGATTCTTATTATTTCACATTTTTGAATTTCTGAGAATGTATATTTAATATATAATTGTAATTTAATAAAAATCGTATATCATCTTTATCAAGTTTTAAATAAAATTTAATATTTAGAGAGAGAGAGAGAGAGGGAGGGAGAAAAATTGTTATTCGCCAAGTTGTACACGACGAAATACAGAATGTTACGAATGGTAGGAGGGAAAATCCAATGCGTCGTAACAGGAAATCCTAAATCATCCCCTATTTTTCCCTTCGCGTTTTCCCTTTCTGATTCTTATTCACCTCTTCGACGCTCTCGAGGCATCCTCGAGCACCGATTCCAGAACGATATATATCGTACACCGGGAAACCAGTTCATACTAGAATAGACTTTCTCTAGAATATTTCTGACATTTCAAACAGTGAATTTATTTCGCTTTATTCGACTATCCACTTTGTCTCGTCGCGTTACCTACGTTATCCATCGAAAATTTTTCCACGAAATACGTTTTCCAGAATTAAAATTTAAAATCGAATTATTGAGATTAGAGATCGAACGAAGAATCGCAAGGACGAAAATCGTCGAGAGATCGAGACGTACGTCGATTTCACGTCGGTGTTTTGGTGAAATGGATAAATTGGCGGGCTGTGCAAGGAGCACGATTCGATGGATAATAGAAATGGTCATTGCATAGGAAATTGAAAATTCCCAATTCGTCAGAATTGAATTGGCAGCTTGAAATGATAGAATTCTCATAGCAGCTCATTTCAATCTCTTGAAAAAATATCCAAGAGCCGAAAATCGATATTGTTTCGCGATTCATTGATCAGAAGTGGAGGAAAACTGAAATTTCACAATCTGCATCTACGATTTATTATCCCCTCGAGAAGAACTTAGACAGAAGAAACGAAGAAAATGAAGAAGAAGCGTTGCAATATCGGGCAATCTTCATCCTCTTCGACGAAATAAAAGTAAAGCACGATGTCACGAACGAAATCAATTCCTTTGATTCATGCAAACTCGCCCTTCCTCCCATGGCCGTTAAAGCCAACGGCAAAAAGCCTCGTCTAACGCCATCAGTATCACGCCAACGCTGCAACCCCCGAAACGTCTCCCATTCTTTCTCCATTTCGAATCACTTTGCGCCCCATGACCTTCCAAGTCTACACTGTCCAAGAATATATATATATATATATATACGAAATCGTACTTTTCCACCCTCGTACGGCTTCTATAGGACCCCGCACGAGTCGTCCAGACGAACGTTTTCCCTCCATTATTTGCGCGTCTACTCATTGGACCCCCAAGAGCTTAACAATACCGCAATTGTGGAGCTCGTAGTAATATCGTTACACTCGCCTTTCTCTTCGAACAGACTGTCGCGTAATTTCCATGAATCATTCCCCTCCCCCGTGTTTCTTTCTTCTTTCCTTTTCTCGAAAAGCGGTGGAAACGTGGCAAACTGGAAGAATTCGAATCGAAAATTGATGACAAGCTCGGGGGCCGATTTTAAAATATTCAATTTTTTAACTTTTATTAAATTTTATTAAAAATAACGTGAAGAGAAGAGATAAAGATGGAGAAAGCGAAACGTTTCTCCAATTTCTCCGGGTAAAAAGTCTCCCGAGAAAAAGCCCGAAAACGCGGGACAAACACCAAGGAATTTCCACCAAGGAATTCCCTCCCTCCCCGTTGGAAACTTGCCCGAATTCCATAATTCACGACGTACGAATCCAATTCGCTCCTCGTATCCTCGTGCTCCACACCTCGTACGAAAAACACGTTCCACGAAGTCTTCCACGAAACCGAGACTGTCATCGTCGAGGATCGTGGAATTCTCTCGCCACCTCGTCCACCTCACCCTTCGAACCCGTTCCTTTTATTATTTCCCCGCGAAACACAGGATTCCCGGGGGTGTTTCGCGAGAAAAGCGAGGAGAGGAGAGAGGGGAGTGGTCGTTGGATGAAAAGGAAACGCGAGAAGGGGTTCGAGAGTCTGGACTCTTCTTCGCCGTTTTTTCTTTCTTTTTGTTTTCAGGTTGACGCGCGAGAAAGACGAAGGAAGGGTGGAAACGTAAACTTTATCCCGGACAACGTCGTCGTCGTCGAGTTGTCTGTCGTCGGTTCTATTATTTTCGCTCGTTCGGCCGGCCGTCAACGGCTCGCAACCTCGAGGCCGCGACAGACGCTTTTAATTTCGTTATTCCTCTCCCTTTCGCGGCTCAGAAGGCAAATCGGTTTAATCGAATCACGCGGTGTCGAGGAAGCTGGATGAGAAACGATAAGACACGCGCGTTCCTTGACGTTTGCAGCGAGAAAGAATCGAAACACAAGTACGTTTCTGTAATGTAAGGCTGAAAAATTGGCTCGTCGCTTTTTCACTAGTCATCAAAGAAGGCGTGTGATGGATGGGGTGAGAAGAATTGTAAGTGTCGTATTCTTCTGACGGACATTTTTAGCTTCAAGTGCGTTCCACTGTATTCTTGTTTAAGCCTCGCGTTAAGCCAAAGGGTTGCACGTGCTTGGATGGAATGGGTGGAAAACAAACGTTTTATATAAAAAAAAAAGGCGGTCAAGAGGTGACCGTAGGGATGGAAACAAGAGTCCATTGTCATAGGTAGAACTTTTTCAAGATACGAAGATTCTTTTCGGAACAATTGCCTTTCAAATTTCAAAAAGGAAAGAAACGTCGAACAAATATTTTATACAACGTTATCTCGATTTCTGTTAAATTTAAAAGAGAAACGTATGTATGCATACATCGATTGTACAAAATATTAAAACTCTGTATCCAAAAAATCGTACTAAACAAATCACTTGGGCGCATTTAAATATATAACTTTTATTATTTTCAAACAATTGACGAGACTCTCCTTCCCTCTCCTTCTCTCTTTTTAAAGATCCTGCTCCTTTCATTCACTTCTCTTTGTTCTACGTACGCGCGTTCAGAAAAAAGAAACGACTCGACGAGACGAGAAAGGAAGAAATGATCCTTTGAATTAAAAAAAGAAAATATATCCCGCGCAAACTTCGACATCTTCGAATCTTCGCTCTTTGCAAATTCATCGGCTCACGCCATTGAAACTCGTCTCAAATTCGCTAGAAGAGGGCGAAGAAGAATCAAAATTGTTTTTCCCCGCCGATATTCGTCCATGTTAAACCACTCGATTCGCCGACGATTTCTTAATCCAGGAAAAGGAGGGAAAGAAACAGGATGGTGAAAATCGATACGTCTAAAATCAACGCGAGAGGATTTATAATCGGTGAGGAAGAGAAGGAGAGCGGGGAAGAAGATCTCGAGATTGTCAGACATAATATTTAAGGATTATTCCGTCTCGAATAATTCGTGAAACGGAAGGAGCGAGGCATTGTTCCGATCCATTAATATCGTTCGACCGGCAAATTGGATTACCGGGGAATCCCTTTAAAGGGGCGTTGCACCGATCCCCTGTCGCGATATTTTTTCCTTTTTTTCTCACAGACATCGATCGCCACGTCTTAAATAAACTTGTGTAACAAGTAATATTTACCCTGTATCCTATACTTTGCCAATAAATGGAATTTTAACTGGATGAACGAAAGATTATCAAATGGTCATTGAGAAAATTATTACCTAAATTCTAAATTTATTAACCTTCTAAACCGACCGAACGATTATAACGTTTCGACACACCTGAGAGAATCTTTCCTCGATCAAAATTTTCCTCGAGAAATATCTTTTCGACATCTTCATCATCCTCCACTGAATCCTTCCACTTTTCAGCTTTGAAGCACGAAACACGCACTACATTCTCAAGATTTTATTATCCCGGAGGGAGAGGGGCGAGTCACGATGAAAATTCAGGATACCTCGAAAGGATACAGGTCTGACAGGTTAATAAGTTCTTTGTGAGAGGGTATATGCGACGAGGCTAACGATAACCGAAGGAAGAAGAAGCGATCTTAACACGCAATCTCGCGATAAAGCGGAACCGAACGGAACAAAGGGGTAACACTTTGCAATTACGACGAACGAGTATTAATCGACGTGCATGTGAGATGAGATCGGATTTCTTTGACAACTATTCGCGCACGGTCGGTCGAAAATAATAATCGCAGCCGACTAAACGAGCCCTCCGCAACGGCTCAATTTACTTAACGTCGTTTAAACCGGTACGTGACAAAGGGCACCGCGGCCAACGCGGGGGCAGACTTAATAAGAGAGGCAACGGGTGACGAGGAGAGGAGAGGAGAACAACAATTACTCGAGTTAAACAAATTTTCGTTTCATTGAGTGAACAAAGGAGCGGAGATACCTTCCCCCGCTTTATCATAATAAGGACCGCGCGACACTCGCGCTCCTCCACCTCGACACTGAAGAGGAAAACAGCGTAAAGCGTTTCCTAAAAAGGGCTCTCGCGTTTTAATAAATATGCTGTGGAAGAAGTCGAGCCGGGAGATCTGGGACGAACAAAGGATCCTTTTCTTTTTTTTTTCTCCCCCTTTTTCTTCCTCTCCTTCTCGCCACTTTTCGCCTCGTCGCGAGGAAACTTCCTTCCTCTTTCTGAATCTTTTTCTTTTTTTTTCTTTTTTTAGATATCGAAGAGGAATATATCTACGAGCGTTGATTCAAAGTAAGGGTTTTCTTTTTTTTTTTTATCGTAATTAAAATCGAAGATTTATGAATAGAGAATACTTAAATGGAGAAATTGTATTTGTGTGTCAATCTATTAAGATTGGTATCATCAAGTTGCAAAGAATCGTACAAAGTTTGCGTGTTTTTTACTCTTTTACATTTTTATTTTTTCCTATCTCTAAAATCAACAAAGACGTTCCACGAACGTGTCAATTATTGTTAATTACACGTTGAAAGAAGCAGTGGCTCTTCGTTATTCAATCTTGCATCTACATAAACACAATTTCACCAAGGGAACGCGTAATAACAAACGGGAAGAGCGAAATCGCGTTGAATCAATTTAAATTGCCTTCAAAGTTCACCGCCAAAGGAACGGTGAACAACTAATTAGCATCTAATTACACGTCTCACCTTTTTCTCGGTCACGGTGCAAATGAAAAGTTGGAAAGAAAGAGGTGGCATTGAAATACCTGAATCCTGTAATTAAATGTTAATTCGCCTGGCTCGCTTCTTCGTTCAATTAAACGTACCCGGTGTCCTCGATGTATCAATTAACAGGGAGCCGAGGGCCAAGCACGGCAAACAGAAACGAAATCGATCTACATTGATAGAGACCGTGCGAATGAAAATAGCATTTCTTCTTGCTTTGGCAATCCGAATTGGAAAGCAGCGTTTAACGATCCGGCTCACAAAGGAGGCAATTTCAAAGTGAAACTTAAAAACTTCGTTCCGATCGATTAATCGAAAAGGAAAAAAAAAAAAAAAAAAAAAAATCTACAAGAATTCAGACGGACTTTTCTTTCTTCCTTTCTCTCTTTTTTCTTCTATTTATCGAGAGATTTTTCTTAATTAAAAGCTTACACAAGCAAATGATATATCGCCATTAAATTAAATTCCATATAATTCGATTTTCTTTATCACGAGGTAACAAAGATGCTGGATAAATTTAATTAACCAGAGATAATTTTTTGATCTCCTGAAGGGAGAGAAAATCAAGAACATCCCCCCAGTTATTCCTCGTAACAATAGAACATCCATGGCAAGAAATAATGGTCCGTCTCCGGGTAAAAATAGATCTTTATATATATATATATGTATCGAGAGATGAAACTGTCGAATGAAAAGCTCCAAGTTCTTTCATCGAGGAAGGATGAAATCCTGATATCGCACGAATCTTTCTCCTATCCAACCCAGAGATAGGAGAGGGCTACTCTTCCAAGTGTTCACCAACCGAAAATAATTGAATCTTCGCTACTTATTGGTTACTCTGAAATCTTTTTTTTTTTTTTGCGGGGACGTGGCCTTCCGCCACCCCGGAATTCGCGCTCCCGGAATTCCGTCAGACAAACACTCGAACGAGCGTCGAGGTCGAGTATCGCTTGGGGATGGAAAAGGGAGAAATCTCGTTGTTAAACGAACCAAAATTATTCTTTTACGCGATGGAATTATCGATGGGAGGAATCGAGTTTACACCGAATTCGATTTCTAATCCGACTTATTTGGTGGGAAAAAAGAAGAGGAAGAGGAGGGAGAATAGGAAAGGGGAAAAAAGAAAAGAAATGAAAGCTTTCACGTTGGGTTGGATTTAAAAAAAAAAAAAAAAAAAAAAAAGAAATCAGCAGAGGTTGCGATTGGGGGAGGACGTGAAAAAAATGCGGAGGGGGGAGGGAGGGGAAAGGAGGAGGGATAATGGAAGAAGGTACTAAACATTTTCCTCACCTACATGACCGAAAAGGTGGAATTATTCAGGCTCTTTAACTCTCTCTTCAGAACCGTGCATAATAGAATCTATAATGGCGCATCTCGGCATCCCTTTGGACGTTTTTGAATCTTTTAAAGCGACTGATTGCTTTTACATTTCACCCTCGCACGCTCACCCTCCCCATTCGGATAAATACTTCGTCGAAAGCGGTGGCTGACACTTGCCCTTTTCTTTCTTTCTTCCTTCTTTCCTTTTTTTCTTTCTTTCCTTTTTTCTTGCTTTTTTTCGAGGGGAGGGGGGAGATGTCACGAGGAAATCGGAGAAAATTCAGACCTTCGACGGGTTTGGAAAGGGATAAGAGTGTTTTTAGGAAATCCTCCGCCAAGATTTCACCCTGCTTTCGGATATTTCGTGCTTTTCGAGAACTTAAAGAAAGGAGAAGATCATTGGAGGGTAGGACGAATGTGGAGAATAACGTGAACGTAAATATTTTTCGTAAGATAATTTCCCTCCCACTGTTCTTTCCATCCCTCTTATTCGATCGATCAATTATCGCACACATTATTAATTTATTAATTTATCGATACTTCTCCCGAAAATTAAGAATTGAACAATTTTATTCCAACGTCTATAAACTGTTAAAAATTATAAAGTTTACACTCGTTTCGAAAAAAAAAAAAAAAAAAAAAAGAAATATAGAACTTTCCTCGAGGAATGAACGTCTCCACTCCAAGCCAAGATTTCTTTCTTTTCCCTTCATCACCGTTGCTCCCTTGTTTTCCCCACCCCCTGAATTCCTACAAGCATCGGGCAAATACTTGTGCAGGGACAATAGTCGATATCTCATTCCCTTGGCGGGCGGAAAGTGACACGCAGAAGGTAGCTCGTTACCAGAAGAAAATCATTCCTAATTATATTTACTCTACCTCCAGCCATTTTCTCGGGCGCGGTGAGCAAACGTGCCGGATGAAAGGAAACCGGAATTAATTAATTTACTCGGCTCTATATAATTAAATCGAATAAAATGTTTAAATACGTTAAATATAGCGATAACGATTATATCGGACACATTTTATAATTGGAGTTTGTAACGTGACTCCATCATGAGTTATTAAATTTCTGCCTCCTATTGTTGAAAAATAATTTATTAATTAAAATATATTATTCGCGATGTATGTGCAAGTTTAATAATGAGACTTGTGCAATTAAAAGTTCTCACGTATGATATTTAGGTAATACATATATATATATATATATATTTTTTTTTTAACGATATCGTATCTCATTGCATCGTATTTATGATCGAGAGATTAAGTAACAGAATGCAGAAGTGGAACGATCTTTTCATTTC
This sequence comes from Apis florea, assembly GCF_048593485.1. Lineage (NCBI taxonomy): Eukaryota > Metazoa > Arthropoda > Insecta > Hymenoptera > Apidae > Apis > Apis florea. The sequence goes on along the minus strand of NW_028256599.1, from coordinate 133,153 downwards.
CTTGAAGAAAATAGTGCAACAGGTTGACGCTTTGTTTCTTCAATGCAGTGCGCTCCAATTAATTTTCGTCATCTTCGTTTCCGTTGCTGGTTCAATCGTTAATTGCCATCATCGATTGTTCGATAATCGACACGGAAGATTTTTCAAAAAAATTTGAAATAAATCGTGGTTCGATTTAATAATTTAACTTGAATTTTATGTTTCAACGGGCTTGTAGAAATATAATTCAACTTCATAAAATATCGTTCGATTTGAGATTACTGTTCTGGTTGGAAAATTTTGTTTCTTAAGAGTTCGGATTAAAATCCGATCGAATAATATTCTTTCCAATCTCTTAAGTAGCTCTTAATGCGAATAGAGAGAGAGAGAGAATTCAAATATTCGTTTAATTTATCATACCCGATGAAATTTTTCAAACTTTTACGAAACTATGTATTTCCACGTTAAAGTTATTGCTAAATACATAATGATTAATAGCCAAGACTTTCACCAATCTCTACTTTCTATCCTGTAACGTTAAATTGTAATTTCTGAAAAATGACAAGAAATAATATTAAGTATTAATATTATTTCAGCCAGATGAGAATAATAAGTCAATTAGTGCAGACCTAGAAAAACTTTTTAAACTTTCTCTTCTCGCTAACTTGGTTCCAAACTGTTATTAAAATAAAATTTATCTTGCTCGTGTGAAACGTTGAAATGTTGCGATGTTAACTTTATTTTCGCGTAAAAATAACTTTATTCCTATTTTATACTTTAACCAAATTTAAATTCTTTTATTATTGTGCAATTATATCCAATAATTTTATTTACAACCAATTAATTATTATCTTCCTTGAAGTATTTTAATTCATTATTTAAAATTTCAAATATATTGTTAATACAAATTCCCTTTCGAATATATACGAATAAAAAAGGACATTATGAAAATTCCATTTAACGTCAAATATCAAAAATTATTAAACTATAACAAAAGAAAAGACGAAGGGACGGAAACGTAATTCGGAACGCGTTACAAATTCGAACATTGACAACCGTGTTCCCTATCCAGGAATTCCACAATTCCCAGAGAGAGGCATAGATTTCTATCTTGCGGAAATTACGATTGGCAAATGAAGCTTTCACGCAACACCATTAAAGAGTCAATGTAGCGCAACACAGTTTAGGAATCCGCCTCAATTTCGGTTAATCGCGAATACCTTACATATTCGTATCCACATACATCATCCCCATCGCGCATACCGGGTGTGCTAATGGAACCATTACGGAAACCGATTCCACGCACGTCCGTACATCGATCATATCCAACTAATCACAGCCCGGCGACGATTCTAATTAACTGTATGAAAGCTGCGAACTCGAAATATCACCCCTCGAAATATCATCCTTCAATATCTATTTACTTTTAGATTTCGAAACATTGGGATTAATATTTCGATATTGCGCGGTGGGAACGAAGATCAAAAAAATTGGAATCATTTTTCTAATCTTGCTTCTAATCTTTTTATTAACTCAATGAAATTAATGGCAGGAGTAATTAGGAATAATTATTATAATTATCTCGATAACTTATCGGCTGGTAGAAAACACAATTTTAAATTTTTAAGTTTTTTTGAAAAGAAAAGAAAAAAAGAAAGTTTAATTCAAGTAAAATTAATGTGGTAATATTCTAATTTTTGGATTCTATAGAATAAGATGTGATGGATATGCGCCTAGTTTCATTCAAGCGTACGAATGAAATGTAATAACTTTCATAAAACTCGCATTTCGCGCAGAATATTATTCCAACGAGTATGCATTTTAAAAATCAACAATTTGATACGCGTTTTGAAATTTTGAATTGTTCGATTTCTATCCTGTGATGTTCCCAACGGAGATAACGAATCTGACGAATCTAATATATCGATCTACTCGAAAATATCAAAGGAAGGGCGAGTAACAAAGTAATGAATAATATTATTTAACCCACCAGACTAGTAGAGATTAATAAAGAAAAGAAATACTACAAAAAAAACTTATATTACATGTAAACAAATCTCTTCAATTTCATTCCTCTCAAATTGTATCTAAATCGTTCTCCGAATTGACCCACGTTGCATTCGTTTCTCCCCTCAAAAAACTAATTTCTGTATTCTCCACTCTCCTCCCATTTAAGAAGAAAAGGGTGAAACCACTCGATGAAATCGTTCTACCGTCGAAACTGGGCCACGTAGACCAACAACAACAAATTTCCACGATTGCCATCAAATCGCCATTGAATCGGTGGAAATACGCAATTCGAATTACGTACCATGATGATCGAATTCTCTCCCTCTCTCCCTCCCTCTCCCTCCCCCTTAAGTGATTACCATCGATCCACTTCCTTTCCTCTTTCGTTCCGTTCCGCTCTCCTCCCATTTTCCATCCTTCCTCCCACGAAGAAACACTCGAGGATACGCGCTTATCAGACCACTAATCCGCGAGATTTCCCTTATTACATCCACGCTCCGCTCGAGAAAACGAAGCAAACGAGATTCGTCATAAGCATTGCGGCCTCCCTCCGCGATAAATCTCGCCTATCCTTACGCAAGTCGTGAGGGGGATGGTAAAAAGAAAGGGAAGAAATACGAAACGGGAAGTGGACGAAGAAGAAAGGAAGACGATTCGGGGGAGGGTATGGCTGGCAGCCCCTAGAATGTAATTTGAAAAGTTTTCTCGTTAAATTGCGCGAAACGCGTGCGGCGTACGGGACACCCGGAGACACAAAGTGGACGAACGAGTCGGGGACAATGATGGGGGGCCACGCCAACTGATTTTAATTATGGAATCCGCGCAGGTAAAACCCTCGATCCTCTTCCCACGCCGCCTTCGGCCCTCTTTTTCGCCTCCACCTGGCCTCCACCCGCAATTTCAATCGAGTGGCCCTCCCCCCTCCCTACGCATTACGTTCTCTCTTTCGCGCATCGATCTCTCCACTCGACTCCAGGAAAATATCGACCAATGTCGAATTACGATTCGCCCGTGTGTTCGTCCAATAACAAATAAAACGCTCGTGAATTCTCGTTTGTTTTTTTTCTCTCTCTCTCTCTCTCTCGTTTTCTATCCGTGTCTTCTGTAACGATGCAGAGGGGGAGGTAGAAATGGACAGTGATCGCACGAGATGTCTGCGATATATGTTATATCTCTCGATATCGCGGAATTAAATTGGCGAGATATTTCGAGAGTGGTGGTTCTCGTGTGTATTTATGAAAGTTCGGTGAAGGGTGATTTTTTGTAACGATTGAAAAGAGGTACTTTTCGCGATCGCTCTGAATCCTCTTCAGATTATACGCAATTTAAATCAATCGAAAGCTTTGTATACCTTTTTCGAATTCAAATTATCGTCTCATTATGACAAAAATTAACTTCTTCCGAAAATTTCTCATCGACCCTTAACGTTATATTAATCCAAAGAATCCACCAAAAGGATTCGAAGAGCAAACCTCCACACCCTGATCATTCATTCACCCTTCTCTCGTAGAACGAGAGCGTGCAACACTCATCGTCGTCAGCTGGTCAAAGTGCAAAACCATTTAGTTCCGCGAGTGTGAACCCGAAGCAACACTTCAATTACCTTTTTTTTTTCCCTCCCACGCAGAAGAAGAAGGCCCAGAGAGAAAGGGGCACGCGTGAAACGGAAGGATCGTAACGCTGGAGGGAAATGGAGTGTAGGAAGGAGTGTGCCGAATGCTGTGGACGTGGGTGAAGAAGGGTGGCGCGAAAGAAAAGGACCCTTGGGGGTGAGGAAGGACAGAGAGGAGGTCTCGGTAATTACGGTTCCGGTGTTTTCCGGTGTTAACAGTTGTATCTGGCCCTGACATCTACCTGACCCCAGCCTACCGCTTTCCCTGACCCTCCTTGCGGCTGCCCTCGCAATTTTCCAATTCGGGAACAACGCTTGCCTCCTTTTGTCCTCGTTTTTCTCCGCTTCTGTATCCTGCACGGCCCGCTGTTTCGCCGATGTTTGGGTCCGTGAAATCTTTTCCAACGTGTTTTTTCATTTATTCCCTCGAGTAGAAGAAGAGTTGGACAAATTCGTGGCTAATATTCCGTTTCGTTTCTTCTTTTTCGAGTGGCAAAGTATCAACGAAGAATCGGTTGGTTGGGTCGATGGAATTTGCACGAAGAAAAAGAAGCGAGTTTTGCACGGGAAATGGCAGCGCGAATTTTCGCGAAAACACTTCGAGCATTGTATCGCCCCCTTCTTCTCACTTACACCGCCATTATCGTAACGGAAAGAAAGAACGGTGTTAAAAGTGTGGAACACGGTGGCACAATACCAGGTGCGCACGTCGAATGGCAATTAACGTTCTAACGATGTACTCGTGCGACCCTTTTGCATCGAAAGCGTGAGAGACGTTTCTCTCGCGGAGGGTGAAAACGCTCTCTCCAAAGATATTTCGCGGCAGTTTCTTCCACGCTTTTTTTGTCCAGAGCAAAAATTTCCTCTTTTTGATTCGGAAGATTCGTTCTCCTAATCTGTGAATTCCTGTGATCAATATATAAATAACTCTTCGAACTGGAATTACATTTGGCTGATATTATTTAGGGACGATCCAATACGTCATCCTCTCCATTTAATTCCATTTACACTGCTATTAAAATCGTGTGTAATCTGCCTGCGAACGACTCGACGACGAACCGATATCTACTTTCAGCGACAATCAGTTACTATTCCAGTTATTCGATCTGAGTGACGAAGCTGCGACGTTTGCAAAATATTAGAATATTTCTTGCGATATCAATTGATTTTGTATCAACGAATGTTAAAATGCCTGCCTAAAAATTGTTTCAATCTCATAAAAATTATTAACAACCAATTCTAAAAATCGACTCGACAACTTCGTCAAAAATTTAATCCACAACCTCTCCAATCGTTTCAAAAAATAGTAAAAATTTTTTCGTCGTGGAAAAAGAAGAAGAAAGGAAAAACCGTCCGGATCATTCAAAGAATTTAATTAGCTCGTTACGCGTTTTCGACGCGAGGAGTCGATCGTCTGATCGCGGTTAAAAAAAGAAAATCCCGCAATAAGTGGTCGTTTCGAATAGAGGCAGGGATCAGAGGATGATCCCGGGGCTCGATTCGAGAGGAGGAATAGGAGCGGCCCTCAAAGTAGCTCAACGACTCGTTATAAATTGTCGTCGACTGCTCCATCTTGGATCCTGGTTGAAACGCGGTGTAATGGCGCGGAGGAGTGGAGGGGTGGTCCGCCTCTATCGGCAACTTCCTTCCGACCGGAGGAGGAATTAATTCCGTAAGGACGAAAACTCGGGAACAAAGACGGGACGCAGGATTCAAAGGGAGGCAATTGGATTCGAGGAAGGACCTCGTTCACCGTCTCTCTCTCTCTTTCCTACTTTGCCGGATACAGCGGTGGAACTTCCTTCATTCCGCGCCGCCACCTCCTCTCCTCTTGTCGTTTTTTCCTTCGAATCCTCGCGATAATTGTAACCACCATGCAATGGGATAACGCGTAACTTAATCGATCTGTCAATGCTTTCATCGCGAATCCCGTGCACATTGCCAATTTTCTTTTTCGAAAAAGTCTCGTTTCTTCGTTTCCGAATTCACATTATTCACGTTAATGCGCGAAAGAAGATATAATAATATAGATTGAACAATATTATTTGAATTACATTCTTCGAAGCAGTTACCTAATTGTCGAGAAATTTTCGAACGCAAGACAGTTTTCGAATTCACATTATTCAATTAATGCACAAAAGAAGAATGGCGAAAGAAAGACCGAGGCTGACCATACGCGACAATTTCTCTCTTCAAAAAGCCGACTCTGTATAAAATTTATCGGAAGCATCTTCTCGCTTATGTTTAAATAGGGGCAAGGCAAACAATTTGTCAATCGTTTCTTGCGAGTCTGGGGCGGAAACGTAGCCTGCGTAGACCGCTTTCGACAAAGTGCTCTCTAATTACTGCTCTCCGGTGAAATATCACCGATCGCAAGAAGTACCTAATGATTTCCTCGAGCGCGGAGCTCGAGGGGTAAAAAGGAGTGGATCGAATTCAGTGAGAAGGAGCACTGAAGGAGGGAAGGAGGGGGGAGGAGAAAAAAAATATACGGGGACCACGGTTCAAAGAAGTTAATTGGATTTAGCTAGGAATCGCTAGGCTATTCGAAACGGATCGGCGTACTTTCTTCATCGCGTTCCTCGTGATTTTACTCGCTCGCACCTCTACGCCCGTCCTTGTTTCGCGCGAGACAAAGAATTTCGAGAAGAATTTTGCGAAAGGGGACGGTTGCCTCACGTTTTGCATAATTTATCGCAATCCCGAGGAGTGTGTTTTCAAGTAAGAAGCAAGAGTTGGGAAACTGTGAAGGGGAGAAGAGAATTTTCTTTGCGAACGAGTATTTTGGTGGTCGTCTTAATGTTTTCGTTCTTTGGAAACTTTGCTCTTCTTTTTTTTTTTTTTTTTTGATTTGATGCATCGGTTGTTTAAATTATCATCGATGGGAAATCTCTCTTTTGATCAACTTGATTTCGAGTAACTTTCAATAGATTTGCGTCGACTATCGATATCGATGAAATTTTATTAAATCAATCTCTTTAAACATGATCTCTTAAATTCCATCTATGATAGTTTTTCAGAGATCAAGAAAAAGTAATTTTGCGTAGTAAAAAAGTAAAATTAAGAAATTTTAAACGTTAATAATTTCCATCTTTTCCATAACAATAAATATTATATATTGGAAAATTTTTATTATTATGTTTATTCTATCGAAAGGATGATTCTTTCCTCCACGACGAATTATAGGATTCGAGAGAATTTCGTGAATTGCGATTAATAGCTCGCGAAACGAGGTTACGAGCTGCCAACTGCCTAACGTGCGTTTTGCATAATTCATTACGTTTTCGCAATGTCGCGTTCACGAGGCCGATTAAACGGAGACGTAATTTATGTCAGAATCGCGTTTCCATTCTCTTCAACATTCTTACTCTCATCATTTGTATTCCGCGAAGCTTCCGTGAATTAAACTTCATCCACCGCGTGTTTAATCGTTTCGACTTTTAATCGTGTAAAAACCTTGACAGGGATTAAATTTCTCTTTTTCTCCGTTCCCTTTTTTCTTCAAAATTTTTCATAATTCCTTTTTACGATCGACAAAAATACATTCGTATATTCCAAACAAACGGATGTGGCATAAATTCTAGAAAAAAGAGAAATTCCAAGGTGAAACGTGTGTTTGCACAGGCATGACGACTGCAACGAGAATTTATTAGGTATGTTTACAGAGTAAATACGCGAGGAAAGGAAGCGTTTAAGAAAGATATTTACGAGTGTACCAAGAAAGATAGAAAGTGTCGCGGATTAGTTCCAGAAATACGGAAGTATGTTTATTGTTACGAATAATACCATCACAAATATATATGGAAAAATATTGGTTTGTAAAACTGTATTTTTGATGTTCCTCCATCGAAAATATCGTACAATTTTTCTTTTTTTTTAAATTTCATATCAAAACTTTCTTCTTTTCTTCTCTTTATGAAATATAAAATTATATTCAAAGTACAATTTATTCTTATGTACATCATTATTATAAATCGTAGAGATATATGTTTTTATTTGTGTCCACGTGCTCTTCCAAGAAAAAAAAAAAAGAAATAAAAAAAGAAATTTCAGAATTCCATTCGATTCGAAGAGTCACTATAAATTTACAGGAATAAATACGTCGATATTTCTAGCTGACATCAGCTGGATCTTGAATCCCAATCCTTCCTTTCTGCCGCTGCACCCCCGTTGCACCCTTCTTCCCACTTTCCATTCTCTCTATTCCACCTTTCTCCCTTTCCAATCCATATTCCGATGTTAAACAATATTTCTCTTCTCACCCATTTTCTCCCTTTTGTCTCATCAGCATCGCCTTTGTACTTTTTTTTTTTTTTTCACTTTTCTTTCTTCTTTCATGCCTCATTCTTGTTTTTCTTTTTCTTTTTTCTTTTTTTTAAATTTAATCTCCGATGGAATACACTTTCCTACATTTCTTTCTTTCGTTCCAATCATTTTTATTTTCTCAACCAGATCCCTTCTCGTTCCTTTTTCTACGGTTCTTGTTTCAACATGACCCCTTATCTCACGTTGACATTTTCATAGGACATATTTTACACTTTATTCAACGTTTCTACCCTATTCCACCCTTGAAAAGCGCCCAAGAGCACCATAAACAGCGCATAAATGCCCCCTTATCCTTCCCTATTTTTCTCCCATATTATTCTTTCTTACTTTTAATTTCCTCATTATTTTTCAAGTATTTTCTACCCCGATCGATTCTATCGCTTCTAATTTTCTACGCCACTTTCTCGTTTACTTTATCCACGTATTTCTTCCACCAACTCAATAAAGACGTATATATATATACGATTTTCTTCTCCTCGCTTATTCTTTCGCCAACCTGCTTCTCCATCCACCGTTTCCCCTTTGTACTCCTTCGCCCTCCCCCCTTTTCCTCCTCATCTAATTGTCTTCGTTTTGACCCTCATTACAGACCATTTTTCTCGCCCCCGGCACATCTTCCATCTCGTACGACAATGACTCACCATTGTCTTTATTTCTTTTTTCCCCGGCCACCTACTCTCGATCGACCACCAACACCACCCTCCTCCATCGATTTCTCGCAAGAACCGTATCTCTTCATCCGCGTTGACCACACACGTCTTCCTTCCGTTTTCTTTCCATTCAAATCCGCTCCCCACGCTTTGTTTGTCATCAATCTTACTTGCACCCCATCCGATCCCTCTCCTATTTCGTTTTATTCGCTTGAAATTTCTTTTCAGTGGAAATTTATTTTAAACCTGTACAATAAGTACGGTGTACACAGTAAGAGAAGAAACAAATAATTTATCGATCTTCTTAATACACTTTCGTTAATTTTGTAATCACACATTTTCACAAATTTATACATTTATATATAGTAATATTTTTTACTCGACCACCATCATTCACCATGTTTATAATGTTATCTATGTTTCCGGTATACGTGCAATTTAACTCTCTCTCTCTCTCTCTCTTCTCTCTCTATACACGCATATTCTTCGTTCAACACCCCTTTGAACCTGTACCATCCCAAGAGGATCGTGTCCAGACCAGGGTGCAAGCATCACCTCCTCGTGTGATTCCACGTGTGCGCCTCTCCGTGACAAAGCCAGATTTAAGCCCCGCTTACGAGTCGGAGTTTTCCAGCTGGAATCTCTCTCTTCCCTCCCTCTTCCCTATTGCGACTACACGTATAACGATTTTCCTCCCCCCTGACGTTTCGTTATCAACCATAATAGACTGCGTTCCGTGGAACCAGAGTGAATGCACGCCGAGATTTAGAGGGAAATCTCACTCTCTCTCTCTCTCTCTCTCTCTCCGTTGGATGTTGCCGCGAACATTTTCGAATGGAAAAAAAAAAAAAAAAGAAAAAATAAAACAAAAATGGAAAAAAAGGGAAAAAAATAAAGTGAAATAAAAAAATAAGAGAGGGAAAAAAGAGACGAGAGAGAGAGAGAGAGAGAGAGAGAGAAATCACGGGGGACACAATGGCCGCCCTTTGTGTCGTGTAACGGGGATGGGCCCCCTGTATCGCCTGCTTGCCAAATATTTCCCCGTTGGATGACTCCTATTCGCTGGTATCCGTTTCAAGCGCGGTCTTTGAGGGAATTTTGTCTTTGAGGTCGCGCTAAATTTTTTAACAGGTTGAAAAACTGCTTCCCGTCTTCCTTTTGCGCGGGGGGATAATAAAACGCGCCGATTGCCGCGTGGTTAGATGCGTTTTTCGTTGGTCTATTTTCTAGCAGTTTGATCGTCGATGGAAAGGTATTTAGCCTTGAAATCTTTTGGTTTTGAAAGGTGTTTTGTGTACCGTTTTGAAGATTTGAGTGATAAGTGATGATTTAAAGGGTATAAGTTTGGATCCATTTTGTTGTACGAGTAAAAATTTTAGAACGTTGTATCCAGGATTCATCGAGACACAATTTTCAAATAAGTAAGAAGTAAAAATTTAAACTAAACTTAAACATCTGATAATGTTTAGATTCGCGAAAGGAAAATTTTGTAAATATATTTTAAATTTTTCCAATTCCAGTAATCAATTTCACAAGTGCAAAAACTTGACAATTTGTTCTCTTCAGTGTCGAATGATATTTACTTTTCTATTAATTACGATTTTCGGAATAATAAAGCAAAGAGAAAGAAGAAAGTTATGCGGCAAATTGTTACTTCAACGTTGTTGATAATCGAGAGAGGTGATGTGAAAAATACGATACTGTCATCAAACGCACAATTAAGCGTGAATGAGTACTGCACACGTTTTGCACAACGCCAACAATTTCGAGTTCCGTTATGTTTTCACGTACGTTCGAACAGCATCGAGGATTAATCTCACCGATGATAATGCGGGCGACACACATTTTTCACCTTGGCCGAAGCCTAGCTGCGGGATTTCTTTCAAGGTCAGTGGGTTAATTCTCGAAAACGATCGATCGTTGCAAAAATGCAGGAACGAAAATGGAGGAACGAAGATTGGTGATATTTTTGTTCTTTCTTTCTTTTGTTTTTTTCTTTTTTCCTCCTTGAATCTCGTGAATCACATGTTGTTCTTCGTATTATTTTTCATGGAATAGTGGTCTCTTTTGTGTTTTATGAAAGAGATTCGAGGGAATATATAAATATACGCGAAAGCATCGTGATTAATGTTCGTGAATCTTTAATGAAATATTGGAAATTCGTTCCAATTAAATCGAAAGAAACATAAGTGGCAATTAATTCTTGTTTATAAGGAGAAATAGAGTTTCTCTTTAAGAATCCGATTGAATAACCGAATTCCTTTAATCTCTATTAGAAAATTAATGAAGTGTACATAAAAGGTATTTGCATACCGTAAATACCTTGGCTTGGTAATTCAAGTTGATTAGATCGTAAAGAAAACTAAATGGATTATAACGATTACATTTTTCTCTTTACTTCTCGTCTCAAGAGATCGCGACATTTTCTAAATTCAATCGAATTTCGATTAGATTTTTCTTGAAAATTAAAAATGAAAATTCCACCTCCATTTCATCGACGATCGATCCAAAGAATAAAATAAAATAAAAAACCTTAGCTTGGCAAGAATGATTCTTAATTGAACGAGCTACCAAGGGATGAGCCTGTTTATTCATTGCGTGTCTAAGGTTCGACGAAAGAAGAGAAGAGATCGATCGATCGATCGATCGATCGATCGTCGATAAAAGGAAAAAAGGGAAGCAAGACACGGGAGAAACAGGAATAGAGGCACAGCCACCCCTCCAGTGTGCAATTGTGACGAGCTGGCAATTCGATTCCGAAACAGGACTCAGGAGAGGGCATAAACCTCGCCCCACCATCGTTTGTCCTTTCTTTCTTCATTTCAACCCTGCTCCACCCCCGACACATCGACGATCGTCCTCCTGTCGCTATTTGTCTCGCTAACTTCCCCGCCTTTTTGTTCCAGGCAATCCTGATCCGCGCCCTTCTCTTCCCCTCCCTTAAACATTCAATTTAATTCACTCACCATGAAGAGCTTTCAAATATGCCTTGCCGGCGTTGATCAGCTGCCTGGCCCCCGGGTTGAACTTGTCCAGGATGTTCTGCAATCAGAAACGTAAAACGTGTTTATGATTCTCGTCGTTCGTTGGTTACTAGTGAATTAAACTTTATTGGAAATCGGGTTGGACGATCGTCCAAAGTAATAAAAATTGAAATCTTTTATCCGGGGAGGATACTTTTTCTTTAACATATCGTAAACTTTTTATAAGCGTGGATGTAACTTTAATTTAATTACGTAGAGATAGATATTTTAAGATCATCATCAATTCTTTTAGGATCGAATAAATGGTAAGATTAATCGTGTATCGAAATTATGAGAATTTTGGGGAAAAAAAGTTTGTCTATGATTGCACGAATCGAGAAGTAATTTTTTTTTTTTTTTAAAAATTCTATTGAATTTAATAAATGTATACGCCATTTTCGAAAAATCGATCGAGACTTTAAAATGAAAAAGGGTGGATGTCAAAAATTTCATTCAGGCATAGAGATAATAATTCACCGTGGAAAAATTCGATTAAAATTAATCCAATCAAAAATTGATCAATTATTCAACGAAATAAATATTGCATGCAAATTGTCACTTTTAATCCGGGATCGATCAATTTGTTTTCGTCCAGATTTAACCAGACCTCCACCTTGATCGAAACTTTTTAATTGGATAAAAATGACGAATGGATACGATGCAATAAAAAAAGAATGCATTCGATGTGTTCGATTTCATCACGAGTTGTTCCTCGCCGTGTTATAAATAGCCGTCTACGCAATCGTAACTGCGTCTCTTTAAATTCAGAATTATCGAACACGCGTCTTCATCAGACCTTGATCGATAACTGGCCATATTGGCCAGCGTATTAACGAGCACCAGCTAATCGGAATGTATCTACCATGACGAATTATAGTTATTTCGAGCAAAAGACAGCCTTCAGAATCGTATAATGCGGTTTTCTTCTTAAATGAGAAATTCGTACACGGATTCCCTGTTATTTATCTCGTTTCTCATAATTGAAAATTTTGAAATGTGATTAACTAAATTACTTTTATCAAAATTTTGAGAATTGTGTTCAAATATTGTCGAGAATTAATTTTAATCAATCTTCGATATTTTTCGTCAAATACATTCACGTGTACATAAATTTATCTTATCTTAAATTCATTTCTCAGTTTTAAATTTTAAGTGTTGCTCGAGTATATCTACAATTGTTCAATAGTTAATCAAATCCCTTCTCTTCGTTATAATACACACTCGATCAAGATACTTTTGAGACAAATTACAATTATTGCTCAAAATTCTAATTCAAATCTACACAAATTTGCATCATTGAAGAACAAGAACAACAATGATAAAAATTGATATTCGAGTACCCCTTTCTTACTGTTAATGCACAATTCCTCGTGCAATCGTTCACTCACTGTCCAAATTCTTCTCGAACAAACCCTACAAATCTTAAAAATCGCAATATCTTCTAATTTAATTCCACAAGATGATCGTCATCCTAAAACGAAGCGGAAAAGTAAACCGAAACGATATCAGCGGAAATTTGACGGTCAAAATAAACAAGATTCTCCGATGGTGGACGAATAACGAGAGTCGGTGGTTGCATTATCAGGCGTACGTATACGAACGCCTCCGGCATTCCAGCTTTGAGGACAAGCGGTTCACCGTCTTCCTGCATCTATCTCTTCCTACGAGCCATTCTCTCTCTCTCTCTCTCTCTTTTCTCCTAGAGCTTCCTTTCACTCAACCGTTCAAGGCGGCGCCTTTTACTCGCCTCGGCCTTTACGCTCTCCTATAGAAAGACCCGTGTCTACTGCGGTTGGAGGACGGCCAGAACTCGAGTATTTTGCGAAATAGTCGAATTAACGCCTCCAAAAAAAAAAAAGGACGAAATTATTGGCGTGTAATAACTGAGATTTGTCATTGACGATTCCGTGCAACGATGTACCGCTGTTGCTTCTTCTTTTCTTGGTGAAAAATGGAAGAAATTGGCTCGAGAGGAATGTTAATAATGGTGTATAGTCTGTGCAATGATCCGTGCATACCACGAAATGAGGAATAATTCTCAGGGAGGAGATAATAGATAGCTTCGTGGAATTTTGAGGAGAGGTACAACCGCGTTCGACTTAAGGATGAATCGAAGAAGAATTCGAAAAGATATCACTGATTGAATTTTGTGATTCTCCATTTTCCAAGAAATTTGTTATATTTTGTATCATTGCTTATCATTCTAGATCTGTAGAATTTTATACAGCGGAGATTATTTATCGCTTGTTTCAGGAGAATCTTGAAGGAGATTGGAAAAGAGGTTGGAGGGTGAAGAGCTGTCGTTATCCGATTTCGATTGTGGATCTTGTATAAATGGAGGAGACCGGTAAATGATGGAGCGCGAATGCGTGTTGAAGATAAACAGAGGTTCATTCGGTCGAACGAATTTTCGTGCGCCGTGTGGATGTAATAAATATAACTTTGAGCAAACTTTGAGTAGAATTTTGTTAGTTTGGATAAATTTAACTTAATTGGAAAGATTAACGAAGATTGTTTTAAAATGATATTGCGTAAGCGAAATACCTATTGACACCTGTTTTTGATGAATAATACTTTTGGAAAGTAAATTTATTCAAACCAAGCGTCAAGTCAAATTATAAATTATCGTTAATAAATTTTTAATAGTGATCCACAAAGATGATGGAACCATGTTAAGTTTCTTAATCCATTCTCAAATTACACATCATTGACACCTGTTTTCGATGAATAATACTTTTGGAAAGTAAATTTATTCAAACCAGGCCGAGTCAGATTGTCAATTATCGTTAATAAATTTTTAATACTGATCCACAAAGATGATAGAACTACGTTAAGTTTCTTAACCCATTTTCAAGAAACTCTACGAAGGAGTGAAAATTAAAAACGAGGAAAAATTCCGTTGCATCTAAAAACTGGTATCCTCGAATTAATCGAGAAATGGAACGATACGTGATGCTCGCTGCTTCTTATCGCGGAGGCAAGATCACGAGTCGAAGAAACTACTTGAAATCAGATCTCGAAACTAAAGGAGTAAGTTTCCGGCAGAGTTGAAGTACAACATAAATGTGACTCGCTCACGAGCTGGATAATGGCTCATAGCGGATATCCTCCAGGCGGAATAACGATTCTCGTTGTTTGGGGCAGAGGACAGGAAATGTCTTTGCTTATCACCATTACGTAATTTGGTTGGAAACGTGGCAACACAAGCGGAGGAATGGTCAAAGGGCCAAATATCCTCCCACACAGCGAGTCCCAGTGGTGCGTTGACTCGAATTCGAAATTCCTATCCCGGGATGATCACCTGCGACTGCACGCTACTGCATTAGAACACCGCAATCCGTGGAGAATTCTTCTCCTTGGATAACAATTAACGAGATAAAAGTCGAAGAAAATTATTTAATTAAAGAATAGTATTAAAGGAAATTATTCAATTAATATTAAATTTTCGAATTACAATATCGAACCATTTTTGACCAACATCAACCTCATCGTAATTGATTGTTCATCTTTAAGAATCGATGAAATTCAGAGATTAAAATATTCAAACGTGCGTAGACCTGTCCCCAGAGAATGAAGAAGGAGCGCAAAGTTCGTCAAGTGTGGACAAATTCAGGATTGAAATGTCGTAGAATTTCGTTCCAACGCGTGAACGCTTTAATTCGCGCGATTTCGATTCGAGAGTGTCGCGGGAGACAATGGTTTCGCTGCACACGAACGCGGAACGTGGACGAGGTGAACGAACGATGGAAATTCAAGTGGCCTTCCGCTATTCGAGAAACGACTTGTTTGCTCGACGATATTGCGCCCCATTAGGCGGCATTCCTAACGTGGACGAGACGCGACTGTCCACGTTTCGGCCGACGTTTCCTGGGGTTACGCGTCTCCTCGCCCCCGTTTCTGAATTATAAAACTTGTGGGGTGTCGTTCGCGCGCGCGAGACTATCGATGGTCGCTTATAAATCCGTGTCGAGCATTTTATTCCCTTCCTCCGTGGAATTCGAATATTACACGCGGAAGAGGAATAGTCGGTTATTCTTTATTGGTGAAATTTGGTATGGAATTTTACGCGTAGTCGCAATGTACGCGATGTTAAAACTCGTAATAAAAAGGAACGTCGGTTTATTTATAGACACTTATTCAAATATGCTTTTTTTTTTTTTTTTTTCAAAAGGAACGAGGCAAGGCTCTTTCCACGCGATTAACGCGTTAATATTCGTGGAATATCTTCGAAAGATCGATTCTCTAAATGCCAAAGCATAAACGTCTCGATCGAGATTCGTTCGTTAAGTTATATAAGCAATTTAAGGATGGAAAAAATATATATTAAAATATTTTCGAACTTATTATCTATAATTTTATTTCTGCTTTTTAATTCTGATTAATTTTCAGTCTATCGAAAATTTCTACTCGAATTTCTACTTTCGATCGATACAAATTATCTATCTACGTTGTATTTGTTGGCATCGATGCAGCGGCTCGAAAGAGATTCAAGGCAAATGCCTGGTTCACGGTGGATTGGAGCAAACGAATACGGTTTAATGGAATTATTGGACGATCTAATGGAATCACCAGGGTTCCGCGATGACTCGCGAACGATTCCAGGGTAACGTAACCCGGTGAATCGGTGATTGCCACGCGAATTCGAGCCGCGATTCCTTTCAGAGAACCGGTTTCCCTCTGAAAGCACATCATCCTTGACCTCGACGCCTGTTCCAAAGAAAAATATCCACCGAGTACCGTATGCCAGCGCCTAACTACCGTGATACGTGGTTTCGCAATATTAATTTATAGCGCTGTTTTTCCCTCGCCGTGCCGTTAAAAGAATATATTTTTCTGTCGTTATTTACGACGTTATAGAAATTAAAGATTGTTTGCGACGAAGATTTAAAGAGGATGGGAGAAGAGGTTGCTCGGTGAATTTTTGGAGAAATTTAATAGACAGATTGAATAGTTTGTTTCCTTGTGTCATAATTTCGAAGGATGAATAAGATATTTAATTATCGACTTCTTTAAAATATATATATATATATATTTGTCGATGCAGTTCAACGTTTATAAAACTAACACTTCTAATTAGATTAATATTTTAAATAAAATATATTCGTGTTCTTTGTTCGCGGTATAAACCGTATAAATCTCGTTTGAAAAATTCGTATCATCAAAATATTCATAAGCAAGATGTATAAAATATTTGCATACACCGCCCTTTATGTTATTCCACCCTTTATGCGATACTTTAATTTCTCAGGTTTTAAAACACGTGCAATATGTGTATATATTTTCTTTTTCTTTTTTTTTTTTACCAAACGAACTATCATTTTGTACGCGTGAACTTATTTTACGCCATATTACATCGCGTTCTACCTGTAATAAACGGTGGAGAGTAGTAATGGCGCAATATCTCACTGGCTGGTCGAGTTATTTTTCTGCGGGGAAAACATTAGACAAAAATTTTGATATAATAAACGGAGCAATGTATTGCGCAGTGGCACGTGTGCAACGCGTGGAAATATTTTCATTCAACAAATGGTCCATTGTGCATCGTCGAAACGAATTACAGTCGAATAACTTCTTCGAGTTGGTATTTTTCACATAATTATTATTACAAAACGTAATTTAAAAACTTAGTTGTAAGGTCTAAAATATGCAATGTAACGAAATAAAAATTTTTTAGTTTAGTTTCACTGGAATTATTTGTTATAAATCATTGTCTAAATAAATTTTCCCTCAAACGGTTTTGAAATTTTGGAGATGATTAATCGACAAACTTACCGTTGCTACTTAATCTATTATTATTTACTTTTAACAAATGATCTCTTTGCAATTACACTTATAAAGGATCGATGAAATTTAATCGAGACTCTATTAAAATTATCTCGTGAAAAATTAAACAAATAATTGGAATAAGATCTGTGCGTGTCTGTATCCTTCTGCGAAAAAAATAAAGCGCAAAGATTTATCGAGTTTCGATCAAAGTTGTCATTGGAACGTCGAAACCGAAGATGGATCGCGGTGAAACAACAGAAAAATAGAGTGGAACAGTATACTTCGATTTCAAGCAATACCGTTACAAGTACGACTGTTATACACAGTCGTAGCCACAATGGTAGCCACCATTGAAAACGTTTTGTTCGCGATAAAAATGCCTTTCCACTTCCCGCTATTCCTTTTGTCCTTCGCCTCTTTCGATCCGCGGTAAACAGATCACGTATAATCGCGTGGAAATTTCAGCCTTCGAACATATAAAGGAAACATAAAAATGTATGTATGTACATATAGTAAGAGACAAATGTTCTCGTAATCTTGAAAAGGAATTCGTCTAGAAATTTTATTTCTATAACAAACAAAGATTTTCAAGAGCAATCGATGAGAACCACTGATATAAATCATTATCATGCTAATAATGCGTAAAGTATTCGTTATATAAACAGGATTTTCTTCGTGTTTTGATGACACAATTTATCAGAGCTCGCGATAAGGTGTAAAGGAAAAAAAAAAAAAAACGATTTTCATCTCGCAGTGGTGCGCATACATTGTACGAGAAATCCATCTATCGACGCCATTAAAATACATCGAGGCAGGATAAAGAGGACACGTTCGAAGATAGATGAAGGGAATTCATTAAATATTCCATTCCAGAACTGTAGGAAATACACTTTGTGTATCTTGTTCACCGGTATAACATTTTATAACATTTATCTTGGATGGTGAAATAACACGTTACGCCTCATGAATATTTTAATATTGAAATCATCCTCCTGTCCAAGGTATTCGTTATCCTTGATCAACGTGGCGATTTTGTATCCCTTGGAGGATTTCTGCGGCCATCGATGATTGGAAATAGTTAGCTCGATCATTTGCATAGAATTACCATATAAGTAGCGTCCTACAGTCGCAGTGGCAAGTAATTATTCGATTAAACGCGGATCGCGGTCATTGAGATCGATGATTGACACTCGCTGATTTATCACGCTCCATATCGTTTTTTACATATATCCCTTCATCTTTCCCTATCCAATAACGCGCAATCTCGATAATAAGTGATAATAAATAGCAACACGAATAATTACTATGAATTTTTTCAGAGAAATAATTCAATCGATGGAGAATGAAAAATAATTATGGAACGAACGAGATCCATAAAAATCTAACTATTTTATCATTAGTTTCGTTTTAAAAAGCGTCTCTCGATCCAAACTTATCAAATTAATTAATTAATCATCGTCGAAGGGAAAGTATCGAGAGATACGGTCAAATACTTCTCTCGTCTTCTCTCGTTCCACGAGTGTTCAAGGATGACAGGAAGGGCGCAGGACGCGAAACAAGGTCAGTGGCGGGCGCAGCGAGGTTAAATTTAACCCGGTACCGATTCCGTTATAGTCCAGATAACTGGGCAGGCTGGGTAACAGGCAGGCGCTCGACTAAGAAAATGGAAGCAGCGCGAGCAACAAGAAGGTTTCTCTTATTGGCAACCAGTTGGTCTCCTCCAACCGGAGGGATAAAAAGGGGAGAAAGGAGGAAGCGAGGGAAGGGGTCGAAGGTTGGACGAGGACGGAGTGGAGCAGAAGGGGAGTGAGACGTTGAGGAAGGCAGGCGAGAGGAGAGAAAACGAAGGAGAACCGGGCTTGGAAGGATGAAGAAGAAGCCAATGAATGTCGACTAACGGTACGCGTTGCATGGATTTCGTGTGCAACGATGTATCGGCGCGCGCGCGCTCTTGTAAATGCCATTCGACACGTGTAAAAGTATATCCAGGGACGGGGCAACGACACCCGAAACCCGGCGTTACTTTTCAATTGATTTCAATTTTTCACGGACCCGATACCGTTATCGTTACGAAGCTGCGTCCCATTGTGAATTTTAATACCTTTTGAGAGCGAAATCCAGCCAGAATTTTTTTTTTTTTTTAATTCCAAGTTTCGAGTTGGTTAAATGGCATATATTTTATTTTTCTTGTCGAATTCAGAAATTTTTAATTTTCGTATCGTAGTTGGAGAAAATATCAAGTTTATTAAATAAATATTTTATCGTTAAAACACTCCCTTCCAGGCCAGCAAAAGATACAGTAAAAGGAAGATTTATTGTATTCGCGTGTGATCGCAATTTAAAGCACAATTATTTAAAAATAATAGATTGAGCTGAACGTTTATAAACTGAGACTAAAAATTGTACGGGCAATTTTTTTCTCCGGACGTGTATAATTTATATGTACAGATAAGAATGAAATTCCACGCGGAACATGGAATTTTTGTGTCGCAATTTTCGGTTAATAATGATCGAGTTTATAAAAAATCCTTAAAAGTATTTAATTTCTACTTAAATTTATTAGTAATCGCTTACGATCTATAAAATTTCGTCGATAGTATTTTTATACGAGAATTTTCCCTCAGAATGTCTACTTTGTCGCTTATCAAAACGACTCAACAGAACGGCGGAACAACAATTTACGAAACTCGAAACGCGCAACGTTTCAATTCGATTTGATTTCACGATATTAAAATGGTAGAACGCTTTCACGAAACGCATTCCAATCCCGCAAGCGAGACAAAATTTTAATGCGCAACTATCATAAACGATATGTATGTTAAACGGCGATTTAAGTTTCGTGAAATTTTCAATCGAATTCCAGCGGAGAAAGTCACGATTTCTGGGAAACGGGTCTCGACGATACATCGTGGAAAAATCGTACGGAAAAAGAGATTCTGTATAAAGAGAGAGAGAAAAAAAAAAAGAATACGCGTACAAATTTAATCGCATAACATAAACTTCGGATGTATATTTTTTTCCCCCCCTCTCCCCAACGTTCGTTCAAATTCCACCCTTTTCCTTTTTCAACTTTTCAGCTTCAAAGGGAGCAAAATATCGTTAAACCGAGCCTGAGCACACGAATCGCTGATACATCCGTCCATCCTCCTCCAATCGTCGTTCCCTCTCTCTCTCTCTCTCTGTCTCTGTCTCTTTCTCTCTCTATCCGACCAGCTCTCTTCGATTCTCTGTTTGCCTATCCGTGAATTCATCCTGACTATCTGGGAACGCCATCGGCTGATCTGAATTTCAGATTTCCCGTCCCATCCCCCCTCTTTCTCTCTCTTTCTCTCTCTGCCTCTCTTTAGTAAGTAATGCTCGGGCTCGAAACGTATGATCTGTCAACGCGACAGTTGTAACGAATGTAATTTTTGGCGCTTGTTCGGTTCCATAATGATAGATGAACAGAGACTTTCTGACTTCTCGATAAATCGGGAATTAGTTACATGCGTCGTTTTCGAGGCGAGTTTTTCGATTAATTTTGATCGATTTTGATTTTTTTCTTCTGAATCGTTAAGTTGATTTGTGCATTTTTGTGTGTCACAAATAATATTTCCTTATTTAAAAGTGGTCTTCCTAGTCCTAGTCTTTGGAGGAACGATTTAGAATCATTTTAAGAAAGGCATCGAATAAATTTCATTTTCGATTCTCTACTGGAAAAAGTGATCAAAAACATATTATTGCAACTCTTGAACAAACAAACGATCAATTTGTTAGGAATAAAAACCTAATTGGACGAGCAAAATGTGTCAAAGGGGGTGATTTCAATTACATTCTGAAGCCAAGACGGAGAAATCTGTTCCCTGTCCGATTGTCTCGGTGTAAATTCATTCTTCCTTGCAAAAGCGCGCGCAACGAGAGGGATTTAGCCAGATACAGGTCGTAATCGCAAACGAGGCTGAAACGTTGGTGAAATAGATTTGCCCACGGCTACAACGACGTCTACAACGACGTCTACAACGTAAGGCTGTTGGATTATTTTCATAATTTTACGACGCCAACGTGTTCTCGCGTTCACACGTCAATTATCCGGTTTCCTTCTCCCTTTTTTTTTTAAAAATATAAAAAGAATTGAAGCAAATATAAAAAAAAAAAAATAAATAAAACGTCGAAGTGTAAAATCGAGAAAAGTTGGGACGGGTCGATGGAAAATGATTTTTTTTTAATAAACAAATAAAATTGGAAAAGAGATAGAGTTGAATGGTTTTAAAAAATTGAAGTTGGCGCAGAAATGAGGAAAAAGATTGGTGAAATTGGTTGTCACGTGAAATTGAAAAAAAGAAAGACCAAAAAAAAAAAACAAAAAAACAAAACTACTTTAGACACGAAATTCAAAGGGACGATGCTCTTTGCTGCATACAGTTGAAAATAGATATAACGGCTTTGAAAACTTGAGAAAAGTTGCAAGCTGGTTACTCTACGAAATTAAAAAACAAAAAGATTGAATGTAATCGAAATAAGTTGGAAAAGTCGAGACTAAAAGTTGAAGTTGGATAATCAAAGATATCAAAGCAGTGCAAAACTTCGATTAATTAATCAGATTGTAATTATTATAAAAGCGTATTTTCTTCGATGAATGATTAAACAAACTTGTATCGAGTTAATTATTTATTACAATTGCATCCCCTTTCCTTTTAAACCTTTGAAAATCAAAGGTTTGACACACGAAACACAACGTCAATAATAAATAATATAATCACAATACTAATATTACACAACAAAATTAAACCGCGGAACAACCGTTGTATGAAATATCGCGATTACTTCTTCGCCGCGACAAAAACCGAAAACGTTCCAATATCCACCAACCATCCTTGTTTCGTAAAATTAGCCACCGTAACGATTCGATTAATTTGCAACGCGATTTCAAGCTCCATCGAGCCGTGAATTATTTTTCGTTTCTGGTGAATATCGAGATAACGAAAGTCTGAACGGAGAACGAAGTTCGAAAGAAGGGGGCCTCAACCACCCCCACATCCCTTTTTCTTCTCGCGGCTGAGTAACGAAGTTTCACGTTAGAACAATTTTATCGCCGAGACGAATGCCGCACTGTGTGGCATTGAACAAAAGAAGAAATCTGGACGGAACAACCAACCCCTCGTTCATCGTGTGGTAACGCGGAGGAACTCAGATCGTAAATATCGAAATAAGGGAAAGGAAGAAAGGAAGAAAAAAGAAACGAAAAAAATGCGCGCCACTGTGATTCCTATTTACGCTTCGAATAACGTGTGGGAAGGAAGGAGGGGAAATGGGAGAGAAGATGCAACGCTATGTGTCCCCGAGTCTTTGAATTATGCACATTTAAATCGGCCCGGTCGCCGAGAGGGAAGACGAACCATGTTAGAAAGTGTGTGGTGGTAATTTAGAATTTGCATTTTTCCAAAGTGGAAATTATGGTCGTTGATGGAAAAAAGGATCAAAGGATTGTTTTTTAAACTTTTTGAAATAGTAAGCAATTTTTCAATAGTAGATTCTTCTCTCAGGCTTGGTCTGTAAACTTTTATCATTATGAAGAAAAGTATTTGCAGATTAAACTTGCGGTCCAATTATTATTTTTCCATCATTAAAAAAAAAATATGAAAGAGTAATGACTTTTAATTTTGTTTAAATTGCACACAGAAGAATCTGATTGCTGTATAAAAAAATTGAAAATTCCAGCACTACGATGATGCAACATTTTCCCCTTATAAATCGATTCTTGCATTAAATCCATCCATCTATATTATTCCTAATAACCATAAGAGATAAATTCGTACTTCTTTTCGTACTAAATCCACAATTAATTTGCAGAAAAAATTCATAAATTCATTTCCAATTTGCATAATGTAAAATCTCTACAGCGCAGTAGCACCAATTAAATCACCACGTAAACGCAAACACGTGGCTGGCTTTTCCCAGTGGCTCGATGGGCCGCGATCGCCGAGTGGAAAACAAATTCCGGGGAAAACTGTCGGCAATTCGGGGCGGGCCGGACTCGAGCGTCTAATTATCCTCTTCAATTTCATCGATCGCCTCGCGCGAACGAACGAGCGAACAGTTTTCACGAGTTGTTCGTGGAAATTTCTCATCGTCGAGCCGTCTCCGCGCCCGGCAAACTCCAATCGAGGATTAAATTAAATAATGACAAGGACGCACCGGCCACCACCGCCGCCCCTTCCGCGTGCGTGCGCGCGGCGAATCGTCGAAAGGGATTTTAAATAACACACCGGGGTGGCGTGTAATTTTGCTTGGAAAAAGAACACCGATAAAGAGAAATTAACGATGGAAGCGTTGGGCAGGCAGGGACGACTTCAAAGGGCCGCGTCTTTAAACGACGCAATTGGATGAAACGCGAGATCCGGGTTTCATTTTCTTCTTCCCTATTCCTATCGGGAATTTTTCCTCGATCGGGCGAGAGATTCGTCTTTTTTAGACTTCTTTCTCTCTCTCTTTTCTTCCGGAATTAAATTTTCCGCCGTTGGAAATCGAGGATGGAAATTTTGGATCGAACCACGTTGATGAAAAAATGATCGATATCGATATTATTTGTTCGAGGAATCAGGATTTTTTTGGTAAGGATTATTATTGAGAATTTGATTGGTATCTATTGTTTCTTCCTTGTTGCGTTGGAATTTTTGTTTGAAGGGAAGAAAAGTGTATTTTTACGATTCATTTTCTTCGCTTTCTTTCTTTTTTTTTTTTTCATTTTTTCGTTTTTTGGAGTAAAAAAGTTATTAAAAATGAACGATAAAATCGGGGATGGGAGTAAATACGGTGGAATTTTATGATTATATTTAACACAGGATCTCGATTTTCGAGAAAAATTTTACCACGCAGGATCACAACGGTAGGAAGTAATGCAATAATGTTGTATAAACAGAGGCCTGTGAAAAGTCGTGAAAAATATGTGATATAAAAGATGATAATGACATTACTTTCACAAAAACAAGAATAAATAAATTCATAAAATTAATTCGATGGCATGTTGATTTTAAATTTACATCGCGTAGATTTATTCAGTATTTATTTCAAATTTATTCATGAATCTTCGTTATCTTCTTTTTTTTTTTTTCACATGCCAAGTAAATAAATAACTGTATAATGCTATAATTTCCATAAAAGTATGTTCGTAAATATCTCTCTATTTCAAAATTAATCCTTTCGTTTTATCTCCTCCAACTCGTTTTTTTCAAATTTTCTTCGCATTTTTCACAATTTTCTTAACATTTAATTCCATCGAAGATAGATACACAACATTCTACTTAAGCAATCACTGTCGCCAAACAGTTGCACTCGAATATTTGATAAGCTTTCACGAGGTCCGCGAGGGACGAGATAAGCGAAACGGATCAAGGAGAGCCAGGAAAGTAGAAATCGAAAGAGTCGTGGGATGAGATAAGGTGAAATGTATGGAGACAGCGAAGGAGGTAAAAGAATCGGTAAAGAGGTGAAGAGAGAAATGTGGGTCTCTTGGGCACGACCTCATGACCCTTGTGAGTTAAGAGGCGATTGTCATGCCCGTCCTCCACGCAAAATAAATCCTTGGAAACTCTGTTGGCCAATAATTTAGTAGCCTGGGGTCGTTGTTCCAGGAAAAAGCTACGTTAAAGAACTGCAAATCACAGTTTGAAGAGATCTCTCAGGTTTTTTGCTTCGATGAACACGACACGAATAAATCTTATACTAATAACGTAAACTATGAAATAATTATTCTATACGAATTACACAATTTTTATAAAAATCCCTGATCAATCCATTGATCAAAGATTACTAGAAGAAGTTAAATTATTTTTCTTCAAAGTTTTCTTCGAATGAAAATCTCACAGGAAACTTTTCGTTCAAATTTACAAAATTTCACCAATAATCGTCGTTTCACAAATGTAATTAAAATAAAATCGACTCTTATTCATAAACGGAAAGTTCCACGAAAGTTCCATAAAATGGTAATTTAAATCGTAAATTAATCGCGGTTTTAACGAGTTTCGTTCCTAATCAACTCTGACACCGATACATTAAATCAGACGAGACGTGTCAAAAATTGAATGATAACCGAGACAACGAGGGGATAATTCTTTAACCAGGTCCACGACCTTTAAGTAATAAAGCGTAATTATCGTTAATTGGTAGCTGGATTACTTGACGAATGACGCCTACGATTCCAGACAGGTTGAAGAAGGCACCGTAATAAAACGGGGATTAACACTTCGTTCAAGACTGATCGCCATTCGTAGCGAGAATCCTTCGCATTCTTGCGTCCTTCCATCTCTCCACCTCTGCTACTTTCATTTCGATCCCCGTTTTATTTAATCTCAATGGCCGGAAGTCATCAGTCACAAGACACGGCCGTGAAATTGATGAACGAAAGAGTAGATCTCGGAGAGTAGATCGATTGATTTTTCTTTTTTCGATTTAAGGCGAAGGAAAGGAAGGAAAGGAAGAATTAGAGACAGGGGGTGGTATATTTGTCAGGATATAAATTTTTTTCATAGATTCTTTTTTTTATCGATCATGTCCATTGAGAATTAATTTTGTCCGAGAAAGGGGATAGATAGTTGAAAGAAAAGAGCAGGATTAATTCAAAAAATGAAGTGTCATTAAAAGATAGAATATAGGTGGAAAAGTATGGAATAATTATTCCATATGTAAAATTTGTAGAATGACTAGCAGTAATTATTATCTCAAAGGATGAAGATTAAAGAAACAGTATGTTATATTCCTAATTTTTTTTTTAAGATAGAAAAAACTTATTGCTAATTAATATAATGTTTTATAATTATAGTTTTACAAATAATTATTATAAGACTTTAAAAGAATATTTATTATAATAAATGAATCGTACAGTTAGTTGATTAACATACTGTATTTCAATCAAAGAAATCTATTGAAAAAAAAAGAATTAATTTCCAAGATAAAATACCAGATATAAATTTGCCAGAGAGAGAGAGAGAGAGAGAGAGAGAGAGAGAGAACTATCAACCTGCACAAGAAAAACCCACAGCTAATCAATTCGATAATTCTAATGAATTAAAAAATTTTTATTAGATATCAACGACTCGATCATCCTAAAAGCCAGAGAGTTTAAAAACGAAGATCAGGTTCACGAAACGAATGATTCGCTTAATTTAAAGATATCGAATAGCCATTAGAGGGATGGCCATAACTTCCAACGATTATCTCCAACAATTAATTCGGTATTACATTCGGAGGATCGAAGCGTTCACTCGTGGAAAACGATTTCCCAAAGGAGCCGTAAATTCCACCCTTGGATACGAATCAATTATATGTTAACATTTAATTCGGTGCAATGCCGTTTCCCCTCCCACGCTTTGATTCAAGTAGTATTAAACCGGGAATTTAACTGACAGCTCAGCCAATCGGTTCTTGGGACCTCACGGTTAAACTTCGTTTAACGCCCACGACTTCACGGCTAAACTCTGTTTAACGCTTAAACTAAGCTTGTAGGACTTAGTTCTTGGGGGAAACGTACACACACCCTGCCCCTGTTTAGATCTTGAAACATCTGCCTGGAATCCACGCGAACTTGAATAAACTTCCGATCTCTCTTCCGTGAAATTAGTTATTACACCCGACTGTTTAATGCAAATATATTCCACCGTTGCAACGCGCGTGCATGTGTGCAATGACATTCGGTATCGATAAGAATCGTTTGACGAAGTTTGCGAGGGCAATGATACTTTCTTGGAAATTGAACGCGCTTTCGAAGAATATTTATATTTTTTAATTAAAAAAAATATTTTGCTGCAGGATTGTTTATTATCTCGTATCGTTTTAAGTATCCTCTCTTCGAAGCTTCTAAAAATTGAATGTATTATATTTTAGAAAAAAAAAAAAAGAGTATTCCTTGAAAGATTATTCTTTATCTTTCAAAATTACAATTTTTCATTTTCCCTTTCTTTTCTTTTTTGGATTAAATTTATTTTCTTCTCAGAAATTCCCCCTTTTTTCCCGAATAAAATTATTCGATCAACCGAGGAATTATTCGCTGCTTCTTAAAGCACGTCCGCAATTATTGTCTTCGAACAAGTGGTAAGTAAAGAAACGGTGCATCGATGAAAGAAACCGATTACACGTTGAAGAAGGAAGTATTACGTTTTCCCGTGTACTCAGTTGGAACGATCGGTGAAGGAGAGAGAGGGGAGAGGGAGAGAGAGAAAGAGAGAGAAAAAGTGATAGCAGTCGATATATACCGTTATGGATGGAGGAAAGGCTGTGAAAACCGGTCGAATTTTTGGGAGGACGGATTGCAACGATTGAACATGTTAATAAATTATCGTGGCGAGGCGATATACAGTTACATAATTTCGATCTACATAGTATCTATTTTATGCACGCGATTATGATAAATGCAAACGTATAATTATTTTTTTCCATTTAATTAAGCCTTGAATTAAACACTTTTTTCTTCTTTTCCTTACATTTGAATAACGGAATTCTTCTTTCCAATTTAGATATATATCCGAATGGAAATTAAAAATTATTTACATAATCGTAAGATAACGGTTATTAACCAAAGCGTTATGTAAAAAGAAATTTTTTTTTCCAACGCGATGAAACTAACTGCTCGCATTAATTCGATTAATTTATTACACTTGACTTGCACGCACTTCTTCTCAGAATTCTATCTAATTAAGAATACAAATTTTCTGAAACGAGAATAACTATTCCGGAAATTATTTCGACTGCTTTTTTGAATAATCATAATAAAATTGCTGGTGAATATATTTTGGTAAAAATTTATCATAACGTGGCTTATATAATTAATAAGATTTTATCTTCTAATTGTTAATAAGTATTGAATAATCGGGGCATGTAATCCAACGAAAACCGATTTAATCCGAACGGCAAGCAGAAAATTTATAATTAAACAGTTCGAAGCTAATTAGACGGAGGCATCGAACTGATAAATTTGCCTATTAATTCTCGATAAGGCCATCAACGATGAATCACGCTTTTAATATCCGATAATCAAATACCACCGATCTATTGTCCCGTTTTAATCCTTATTCAAAAATCCTCTTTACACGATCTACCAAATCTTCATTCACAGAAGTATTAAAAAAAAAAAAAAAAAAAAAATTCAATATCAAATATAAAAATTATAATCGATGCTTCTTCGTGCATTCAACAATATTAAATAGAGTTAAATAGAACAATATTTCATTCATATTTAACAGTATCTATTCAATGAATTATTGCAAGTTATTAAAAAAAATATAATCACAATTTTAACCATTAACCTTGACGAAAGGATATCAATGCTTAAAAAGTTGGGCCAACGATCTTTGCACGATCTTTGGTCTCCAAGTAATTATGCAATCCGGAAGGCAAAAGGAAGGCAAAGGCTCAGACGTCCCGCAGTCCCGTCCAACGATCGTTTCTCTCAATTTACATGACATGAATATATACCGTAAAGCTGCGTGGAATTATTCTTTGGACCTCGCGTTCCCAGCTACACAACTGATTGTCCCGTGTCGGTTGATGGTTAGCCACCGAACAACCGAGACATTTCTATCGGATTAGATGGCTCCGCGAAACCTGGTGAAGTTTTAATTAAATTCAGTTAACAACGGCAAGAAGATGGCGCCTCCCTCGTCACGCGAAAGATCGTTCATATTTATGAAATTTACTCTTCCTGTCTGGAATCGTCTTCACTTCCCACGGAATCTCTTTTATCCCGCGTATTCGATTTAATGACGCGTAACGTAAATGATCGAAATTAGGGGAACAAAAGATGATGACGATGATGATGTAACGTGAGCAACGTTTTGTCGAACGTTATGTCGAAAAAAATTGATTCGTTCGTTGATCCGTCATCTTTGTTCACAAAGTATTCTTTCTTCGTTGGAAAGGAAAGATTGAAAAAATTGTTCTTTTCTTTTAGTGATTGATTGATTTGAAAAAATAGTGAAAAATAACGATCCATTGATATTTTATTTAACGTTTTTTTTTTTTTTTTTTTTCTTGAAACGTTTACGAGGCTTCTTGTTTTCTCGGATAAGAGGGAGAGGAGGACATAAAAATTCGAGGGCCGTAGCAGAGTTAAGGAGGAGATCGACGGGACAAGTGGATAGACGCGTGAGCAGATTTTTTTCGATGAAACTTTATAAAACGTTAGGTTCGTCGGGAATTTTTGTTGCTTCAACTTTATACGTTATGTTATAACAAATATAAATATCACTAAAGAAACAAAAAATTGTTACTAAAAATTTAATAACGAGTATTAAAATTTTCAAAACTGAAGCAAGAAACGTAGATTTTATTCCAACGTGTACGACGGAATTTATTCATTTATCCTGCACAAGTGATTTGTAATTCCTATATCCTATATTGCAAAGCAGCACCCCTTTGATCGAAATACATACGAATTCGCGAACTTATTCAAATTGAAAGCCCTACGCGATAAAGGGCACGTCGAGCAGATATTTCCAAATCGATAGACTTCAAAAAATTACGATTCGATGAATGTCGTTAAAGGGATAAAAGGAACCGCATTAAAACGATCGTTCTTCGCGACTATCGCGAAGACAACCCCGTTTGATCGATCGATCGTTATAAAAACAATAAGAAATAATGGACAGAAAGGTAAATATGGGAAATTTCACGAGGGAAACTTGAGGAAAAAGAGAATCCACCACTTTTTTTTTTATTGCTTCTCTCTCGAATCGCGAATTTCAAACAGCCGCAGGTTCGCATAAAATCTGATTCGCGTATGATGAAACGCAGTAACTACAGTGTCCTCCTCGTTGAAGATAATTCGCGTAAACGGTCGTTCTCCAACCTAGTTCTCGAGAAAAAGAAGAAAAAAAGAAACGAGAAAAAGGAAAGGGTCGAGTGGAAAAGATAGAAAATGGTGGATGTACGTACGTGCCCTTTCCACGAGTTTCCTTCTGTTTTATCCTAGAAACGTGTATCTCGAACGAGGGATTGAGAGCTATTGAAAGCTACAAAAGAGGATGTATACGTTTATAGAAGAGGTAAAAGGGAAATACGAAAAAGCGGCGCGCAAATGGAAGAAATCTTGGAAGAAGTCTTAAATCCTTGGAAAGAGAAGGGATTGTTATTTCTACGTGTCTATCTGTTGCATCCTTCTCGATGGCCCCGTCTTACAAAGGCGCGGGAAAAAACGCTGAGAGCGCCATGTGTCTGAGGGGGCCAGGTGAATTTTTTCAACTTTTTCTTTTATCCAAACGAAGAGACACACCATCGTTTATGCTTCCTACCTTTGATGAGATCGTACGTCGTTATTGTAACTTTGAAAGAAAGTCCTCCTTTCTTTTTTTTTTTTCTTCGAGTTCGAAAAATTGTTAGGAAATTGTTTCAACTATTTTGAAACTTTAACGGGGTTGGGTAAAGGAAATAACGATGGAAGATTGAAGGAAGGTTCAAAGAAGATTTTTCTTTCAAATGTAATTTAATACCTTCTGGTTTCTTGTTAAACGTATTATAATTATATGATCCATGTTATCAAAGGAATTATATACACAATCGAAATGTTTAATTTTTTGGGAAAATTTAAAACGTTAAAATGTTTTCGTTCCATTGTTACGATCCTATTATCAAGATAAATTATCGATCGATCGTTAATTATTATCAATATTCATGGATGAAATTTCTAAAAATTTCTTTCTAGAAACGAATGTATCGTGCTTTTTTATAGCACCTCTCTAACACTTGCAAAGAAGGTATATCTACGTATACGTGCGTATATGCATGGACGTTATAATATATTGCTTGGAAAACTATTTCTTTCCCTCTTTTTCAATTTTTTTTTTTTTTTTTCTATAGAAAAAAACGCAATGCTTCCACTTTATCGCGTATCGTACGTGAAATCTAATATTTCAGATTCCTGTATTTCGCTCGACCACTCAATATTAATCTGGCGGACCGCCAGAATACCAGAGAAAGCCGGACATATGCTTTCCATGTGTGCACGTGCTCGATATCTATGGACATTACAATCGTACTAACAAATTCTTTTATATAACGATTTGCATTAAATTTTCCGCGCATGCAAATCAATTGTTTAAACGTTTATCTTCAATTTCCCCATTTTTGTATTTTCTCTCTTGTTGTTGTTGTTGTTGTTGTTGTTGTACTGTAAAAATGTACAATTCGAAGCTCAAATCATTTTCTATAATTTACGTTCAACTCTTGATCTTTCTAAAATAAATCCTTAATAAATTTTCCTATTTTATGAAAATTCCCTTTAAATTATAGCTTTTTGAAACTACGATTTCCAAATTACACGGATTCATTTCTCGCTCTTCTAAGCGCTCACAAATCGAACGCTTGCAATTAAAATTTCGCTCTATAAATTTCTATCACTTCCCCTCCCCCCATAACGCTCAATCTAAACGTTGTAATAAAAAGTTTCCTCGATGGAAAGTAATTACACGGAGGATGATTAATCGAATCACCGCTCCTTTACTTTTCTCGATTCGTCGATTCGCCGGCTTTATGCTTTCGCAAGTTCGTGACGCGGCCAAAGTTCGTTAACGGGGTGGAAACTTGGTAATTAATATCATAAACGAAATGAAGGAACGTCGGAAGGGGTTGCTACACCCCCCTCAACATCGGGTTAAGCTGCGTTTACACGAGTGAAAGTTACACACGTGACAAGGGGAAAGCGTTTTGATGGATTAACAATAGCTGTTCCAATTTTAACATCAGCCGAGAAGGAACATAATTTCTTTTATCAATTGTCAATAAATCTGTAAAAATGTATCTGTTATATGTTAAACAAAAATAAAATACCTCTATTTAATAACTAACGAGACAGATATGTAAACTTATTATCGAAAATAAGATGAGCTCGTTCCAAGGGGGAAGGAAGAAAGGAGAAGGAAATCTCGTTTCTCGTTAAGATGAAAGGCGATATTTTACGAAACTATCGTATCCGGGAAATCAGGTAAGAGTGATGATAATTTAGAAATATATCTCTCGAGAATGTTGTACGGAAGATAATACGAGGATGAATATCACGAAACTCGATATTTCTTCATCTGACAAAGGAAAAAAAGATTCCTCCTCCTCGGCCATGCCCTAAGGAAATGCCATACGTTACGGACGAGCTTTTTTTATTGCTCGAAACGAGAGAAATATACCCTCTTTTTCGCGGTGTATTGCCCTTGTTTTAATGGCGTCCTCGGTGAAAATTTCGCGGCGAAAAGAGGAAATAAGGGAAGCAATCGTGGAAGGTAATTCGACTCGGTCAGCTGATATAAATTTTTCACCGAGGGGCCGAGTAATAAACGAAGAGGCGGATGTTTCGTCCCGCGAAGGAGTTACATTTTTACGCGCGAAGAACAAATGCAAAATACATGACTGTTCTAAGTCGACGGAGAGATAAATTGCGGGGAGATACGCGGTGGGGGCGTTGCTGCTACGAGTTGCTCGTGCCAGTTACCCTGCTCGGGAGAGAACGAACCTCTCCCGTGTAAAATTGTTGGAACATCTCGAGAAACTAAACTAAAATGTCTCGGTGAAAATGTCTGGCCTCGAAAAGAGAAGGAGTTAGCCGGTTTTTGGAACGAATTCGAGACACGTCACGAGGAATGAATTTAATGTAGATTAATGTAGTTTTTTTTTTAAATGATACAGCATCTGTAATAATACTATCAATTGTTATGCAAGAGATGTATAATATAAATTGAATTATTTTTGTTTTTATATTAATTCGATTATCTCTCTTCACCTCTCTTAACTCAAAGTAACTTTTCTGTTCCTTAAGAGCACTTCTTCAAGATTATGACTTAAACACAGAGGAATGCACTTTAACATTCTTTACATATGCATTCTCTTTGATAAAGTACAAAAAAAAAAAAACTTCTTCAAAGCTACTTAAATCACACTTCAAATAATTCTCTCGTTTCATTAATACTAGAATCTAATCGAATCGGTCGGGTTTTGCATTCACTGAACGTAATTGCACACGCTAGAAACCAATCGTTCTCGAAACGTTACGATAATCTTAATGAGGTACGAATTATATTCAAGTGCGAGTTACAGATCGATGATTCTACGCTGTTAAAAACAAGTTAGAAATTTATATATATATACTCTCCCCCCTCCCTGCAGCAACGTATATTCTAACATTAAAGCGCCATTTCAAAGCTTCATTTGCATAACCTCGAATATCAAAACGGTTTAAACTTGCACGCTCTATCCCCAACTTTTGAAACTCAATTTCCTCCGCCGAATATCGACGAATCCTGTCATCCGGCCAAACTTTTAATACACAAATAGGCAAATTAACGAAATGCTTAAGTGAAAAACCGTCGCAGAGTTTCCGAAACCGCGTTAAATTTCGAAATTTCGCCGGCCACTACTAATTATCACCAACTTCTTTTCAGAACCAGTTAGTTAATTAACACGAGGGGGATCAAAACGGACAGAAAATCACCTGACTCGATCCTTGCTTTCACCCTCGTTCACGGCTGGGACGAAGAGATGCTCGATTCCACGAAGAGAACGAGGAGGGAAGGTGTAATTATCAGCGGCGCGTGAACAGCGGCCGTGAAAACGACGTGGGAACGATGTCGAGCGAGTTTGGCAAGAAACTGCGACACGAGTAAGATGTTTGTTGTCCTTTCGAGTTTCTCTTGTTTTTACTTCGCGATGTGATTCATGTTTCGATGTGGTTTGTTTTGTTTCGTGAACATTCCAACATTGTTCTCGATATCGTCGTTTGTGTTTGGAAAATTTCGAAGAAATAATTTTATCTTTAAAATATTCCAATACAATTTTATGCTTAATTTGATTTGTTACTATTTTGCAAGATTTGGACCCTTTAATTTCTTATTTTATCTATGCTGCCAGATGCGTAATATTTAACAATCGAAAGTTAAATAATTTTTCAGCTAAATCACAATATACTTTTTCTATCTTTTTTAATGGATTTGCTTCTTCTTCAGTGTATTTTAGAATAATAGAATTGGTACACAAGAAAATCCCTTAGGCTTAGAATCTTCTAGAATCTCATTGTTAGTTAGAGGCTGGCTTAATTCTAGACACCTTCCAGTCCCAGAATTCCTTTACATCAAAATTTCCCTTAGTTTCAGACTTCCTTTTTGCATTCGATTCATTGACTGTAATCGAAGGATCTTTGAAGAATCAAGTCCGAATTCTTGAGATAATAACGTTAAAATTTTGAAATGCCATACAGGCAGACAGACAGAGTCAATAATTTTCTGTCTAATGGAAAATAAATGGTATGAAATCGTAACAAGGGAATACTCGATTGGACAAGTGGTACCTTTTTTTTTTATTTGTGAAAACCCCTACAGTAAATTCCAGTCGAAAAATAAATATCGTTTTCGATCCGCGGTGTTCATTCGCATTTGAAATCGCGCTACATCGTGCGTGTAATTCAAAAGAGGGTATCATGATCCTTTTTAATGGAATTTGGTTTTCAAATTTTTCAGATTTCTCTGCGCGAAGGGATTTTTTTTTTTTCGACCCTCGCCATCGTGGATAAATTCGCGATTTCGTTTCGCGGTTTACCAGGTTTCACGATTGAAAACGTTTCACTAGAATCACCGTTCAAACGCACGAGAGTGTCCATGTACGACGAGCAATGTTAACCAACTTCTCGTTAATACTCGCAATCTAATCCTAATTAAAGATACACGAGGTGATACAATTCCAAGATTTTAAGTGTGATCACTTAAAATCACACCCTGGAATGGCAAAAATAATTCATCGATGTAATTCTACGATTATATAAATTGAATTTCTAAATCGTGTAAAATCGTTCGTGAATAATATCAATGTAACAATGTAAGCAAACCCGATTTCCCATAATTACAAAATTCTGAAATTATATCAGATGACGTAAGAATTAATTGGCAAATATAATTTTACGCGTATTAAATTGCACAACAGACATATAAGAATCGGAAATACCTCGATCCAGTGTCACACCGATATCTGTACACGGTTCCAGGGTAAGCTCGTACGAAGGGATGAAAAGAAGGGGCGGGACAATGGGCGATCCGTCATTTAAGCGTAAAGTACAAAAGATATGCGTGCTTGGGATAAAGTTCCATCCATCTTTTATTGACTCTCGACAACGAGCCGTGCACTTGAAACAACATGGAATCTTCAAAAGACCCCGGGGACAAAGCGAATAGCCAGTGTCTATCGTGTTTGCCAATCGGTCAATCGTGATCCGTATAGTCAGACAGATTGTTAACAGTGGACCGGCGGAATGCTCTGGCAGAATTACGCAACCGACTAAGTGCCCCGGAGCAACTGGACAACTTTACTATCGCTCGAGAAAGGGATATACCCTTCTCTTTCGTCTCCCCCTCCTCCATCCGTCTGTCTCTTACCAGCACAATTGTACAGTCACCTATTTTACCACCTCTCCTTTCTCTCGACTCGATAGCAATTTGTGCAACCGTGGTTATCAACTGCTCACGATGCTTTTTTATAATCCATCGCGAATTTTTTTCGATATGATATTTCGATCCAATATTTTCCAAATTGGAATGGATGTATTATGCATTAGCTAGCTGTCAACTGGCAAAAATATATCGTTACGTAACGAGGCAGTTATCGATATCGATAGAATCGGTAATAAAATCGACACTTTTTTTTTTCTCTTCGTGCAAGAAGATACATCCAACGAGAGAGTTTGATTTATCGTGAGAGAAGCGTAGGAGGTATCGTCTTTAAGAAACATCCAGCGGCCTAGAATCTCTGTGGTAATCGGTGTTCCGTAAGACTCGCGTTACAAATGACGCGAGAGCATGGAAAGCTGATCTATTAGCGCCTTGCAGTTTCTGCTTTAAGGAGGTCGAGTTCGGCGTAGGAGAGGTGAAAAGAGAAATTGTTCTATGATCTCTTCCGCTGACGGGTCTTCTGATCCAATTTTTCTGAACAAAAGGTTTCGTTCAAAGCAAAAGGGCACAAAGAAGTTACTACTATTTATCTAGACTCGGTTTATTGAAATGAAATTCGAGTCAGCGATTGATTAAGTCCAATTGAATCCAATTTGGATGAACCTCTGTTTTAAGAGCAAGAGTCAAGAATCATTGGACAGTTTAGATTTTTCCATATTTTGATACGTATTTCATTAGAACGACTTTAAAGATTAACTGGAATGTTTAAATTTGAAGTTTGTGAAATTAATGAGGTGTATAAAAGAATAAACCTAATCCTCGTCTAATAATCTTGAAAATGTAATCTCATCAAAAACTTTTAAATGAAACCCATTCTTTCATCAATTTACATCGAAACAATTATTCCCGTCATCGTGTGCCCTCAAAATATTCAAATAGATTAATTTAAATGCAACACCTTGTTCATAAATGCCTAACACAACGAAGACACAAAATTCAATCCCACGATACATTCATAAACATCTCGCTCCCCTCCCCAAGAGATTTAGCTAAATGAAGCTGCCCAACACACCAAGTACGCAAAATACTCGACAAAAGTATAAATCGTAACCCAATATATATACACACACACGCATGATCCACCTTTGAACGATGTAAATCAGCTTTCACGATATTAATGGGTAAGCCAGAAATCGCTTTATACAACTGCTCGAACCTGGTCGCACCCTCCTCCCCCCCCCCCCTTCCCCGATTCATTCAACCTTTGCCTTTATCTCTCGATTTAGTATCGCACAGGATACAATGGTACAATGGCGTGATAATATCACGAGTAAAAGTCCTGGCATTGTTCGAACGATTACGCCCGCCCGCGTAATCCTTAATTGCATTCGCCACGTGGATCCATACGATCCTTCGGATCCACCGTGTAACCCGAAACTACGACACCGTTCGTCGTAGCTTGCCTGTGTCACCCTGTGGATACATTCGAGATTCATCCCTCTCGACATTGTCCACGAATATGCATGTGTGTGTGTGTGTGTGTGTATACACGGCTCTTTGGCTGTATTGAAATTATTATATCTACCTGGGCAGACGAATAAATTGGAGGAGATTTGTCTGAGAGAAAAAAAGGGGTTGATGATAAAAAATAAAAAATGAATTGCATTGGGTGTTCGTTTTTTCGTTGTAATTTGAAGTTATTAGACTTTGTGTTTCGAGATGGGTTTCGGTCTCTTTTTATGAGAATATATTTAATTTATCGTGGGATTAATCGTGATCGTGAAATTTTGTCCGATTGTGTGATGAAAATTCTGCATAAAGAATAGAAATCTTTTGTTCCTAGAGAAAGAGAATAAATTTTCCTCGAGACTTTTATTTTATCTTAGATGACAAAATTTACGACGAATTCAATTCAAATTCTATTATAACATTGAAAATATTAACTTTCAATTCAATCCATCGTAATTATTTTAAACATAACCAATTTTTCAATCATCGCTCTATCACAATTCAATATAGAGTCTACTGTAATATGGATCTAGAATAGTCTACACGATAATCAACGGCATGTACAATTCAATAATACACATCCACACGTGCACACGTGACCTCGATTCGATGGAACATCGAAACGAGATATTGAGAAGGATCGAACATTGATTTACCAAAAGAAAAAAGGAGGAGGGAGAGAGTTCATTAGAGTAAATTTTCCTTATCCGCTCCATCGTGTCTAGTTTTATATCCAGTTTTATATAAATTCGGGACACGCCGCTGTTAATACAAAGTGACGAAACGAATGGCCGGCGATAAATAATCCCTTCCCCTAATACATATTCAGACACGGCAGTTTCTCAGTAACTTAACGTAATTGGTTAACGGAGCGACTATCGACGCATTTAATTGGACGATATAACCCCTTTCGCGTCTCCTTTATGCCCAGTCATTTATAAAAGAAGCTTACCGCGATGCGATGGAGGCAACTACAAGCGAACCGGTTCCTCTCCACGAGGACGTCGTTCGATCTCGCAACACCTCGTGCACGAGCCGAATCATTTTGAAATTCTCCATGGCTTCAGATGTGTATCTGACTTTCGAGATGCATGCCGTGTACACGCTTGTTAAAAAGTAATGATTCCAAGTTTTATGGACTTAACTCGGTGGAAAGGTGTAAAACAGGCTTGCATTAGATGCCTAAGAGGCCTTTAAATTTCGAGAAAATGTGTTAAGTGACGATTATATCTTCTTTATTTTTTTTTTCCTTTTTTTTGCTTTTTTTGATTGACGAATGTTTGTGAAATTTCACGAAAGAAAATTATTTTATTTATTTATTTTTTTTTTTTTTTTTGGAACAATTTCCGTTTTCGAATTTATAATGGAAAATGCGTGTAATATTTGAGAGTCATGAATGTTATTAATTATTTAGATGTAACATTATGCGTGGAATTTCAAATTTAAAAAGTTATCTTGTACGTAGATAGATATAGGCCATCAAAGTATTCCGATGTGTAGAGATCAATTGAATGAATAACGTTCTTGTTGCAGAAGACGTAAGAAGTAATAGCTCCAATTTGTGCGTGGAAATATTACACAACGAGTTCCACTAATAATTATTCTTTGCTAGTTTCGAAAGTTTTGACAGCTTCGAGAAATAAAAAAAAAAAAAAAAAAAAAAAGAAACGGTATATAGTGAATAATTTTTTGAAAAATCTAAATTAGAATATTTCTTTAAATACTCGATTCTTTGATTAATCAATGAATTTGAATATCGATTGATAAAATTGTTTTGTTATGTGAATTTACTTTTTGGAATGAAACTTCTAATTTTGGATAATATCTGGTAATATCTGTTCACGTAATATTACGAAAATGGATCTTAAGGGATTAATTAAGCGTAAATTGTGAAATGTAATTACATATTTAACAACTTGAACACACTAGGAGATAATATATTAAATATAAATGAAGGAATCGATCTCGAAATATGATTATAAAATACTCCAAAAATGTATATATATATATATATTTTAATATCATATATTTCGTTTGAATGATTTAAACAAATCACATTGCTCGTAATAAGTGAATTAGAAATTGTTCTTAATTATTCTTAAACACTTTTCTTGCAACACCCTGTACGTACATACAATGCCTAGAATTATGGTGTACAGATCTTACTTCATGGTTGGCCTCTCCATTTGAATACTAAACCTATTGGATTTGATTCTATTCTAATGCATCGAATACTCAGACTGGAAATTATTGGAACTAATTGGTATTTTCTAAAATAATACAATCGTATAATAACATTTAGATGGAATATTTTAATTCTATTAAACGGATGACATATATGATGCGAATTTATATACGTGTCATTATTTCAATAAATAATGAAAAATTGGAAAAAATTGTTCGATAGAAACATCAATAGAGTACAACACGAGCAGAATATCATTTACAATTTAATATTTATCTTGCGAAATACAATTATGAACGAACTTTGGAATAATGGAAATAAACGTATATTCGACAAAAATACGCGGATATTAAAAATCTTCGAAATGTTTTATCGATTTTCTCCATCGAGTCAAACAAGAGAATTTTTCCGCGCGAAAAAAAAAAAAAAGAATTTGTCAATAGAAGTTGAAAATGATAGCGCGCACACCCATCCAAATGGTAATACACAAAATCGCCGGTATTTAAATTTCAAACGGCTCAGATTTCAAAGCGAAAACAAACATCGTTCTATCGCGGCAGAAAATACAGTGTAACAGTGTTACACTGGTGAAAATCTGTGTGCTAGAAACCCGTCACTCAACTACTACACTGCCTAAAGCACCTTCGACCTTTCTGCGGCGGTTTACAGCCGCAATTGCACAACCTTAATCGACAACCATGATCCGGAAAACTATCATTGTCTGTTCCACTTCTATCGAAACACGTACACACACGCTCAGTGAAAGTGGCAAACAATTCTGTTTTAACGTTTATCGTTAATCGTTTGAAATATTGTCATCATCTTTCGCGGATTAATTTTCAATTTGTGTTAACAACGTTCGAAAGACGATGAAGGAAGACACGTTCAATAATCATTCTTCAAAAACAAAACAATAAAATATTTTACGCCAGAATAACGTGTAAATAACATCTAATTTCTTCTTTCCATGAAAATCTTACAATTAAAATTGTTCTCGTTATATCGCTATTCCGATATCGAAACAGGATCGGAAAATAGATCTGTCCGTCAAATTTAATTAAAAAAAAAAAAAAAAAAAAAAAGAAAAAGAACGAGACCTTAGACGTTCATAAATCGTGCAACGTATCTACGTTTCAATATCGCTGCACAATACGGCGTTCTATTCAACGCCGTTGGAACTTTCGAGTGCGCGCAGATTGTGATATAACTTCATAAATAGAACGGAATGACGCGTTCGATAATAACTCTTTGCATACGCATAAATCCTGGTTGTGCAACCGGAGGTTGTGCACCGC
This sequence comes from Apis florea, assembly GCF_048593485.1. Taxonomy (NCBI): domain Eukaryota; kingdom Metazoa; phylum Arthropoda; class Insecta; order Hymenoptera; family Apidae; genus Apis; species Apis florea. The sequence continues at coordinate 92,415 of NW_028256599.1, read as the reverse complement.
ACCACGTTGCTGGAGAAGGTCGTAGGTGGTCTGAGGTAGGTTAGTCGCCCAACAGGTTTCCATCGTGGCCAACCATCTCCTGGAAACGGCGTGGAAAGTCCTCGGGTTTCCCATTCCGCAAGAATGTTCTTCCGGAAAAGACGCTCTCGCATATATTTGCATTAGTTTCTCGGTTGAGTGGTTACGCGTGTGCGTAACCCTTTGTAAAGGTTTAACGATGAATTCTAATTAGTATTCATCCTGGAATTCTGTCCGCCTTTCTGACATGTTAATTTCGATTTAAACTTACTTTAAACCGTAATTTCCTACGTATAATATTAATCCCGACTCGCTTCGAAAGATTTAAAGCTCGGTTTAATCCTTGCTTCGAGCATTCGCTCTTTTGTTAATCTGGTGAATTTTAATAATTTTTTTTTCTTTTTTTTTTTTTTTTTTTTTTTTTACGATCTTGACATTCTTCTTGCGAGGAAAAAAAATTGGAGCACGAAATTATCGAAGAAATGGGTACCCACATGAAGATTATAGGAAAGTCACATTAAGATAAGAGGAAACGATAAATATTTAATTTTTTTCCTTTGAAATTTTATTGAAATGTAGGATATTTAGGTCCGTTCTGTTAATAAAAAATTTCCTATATTTCTTGAAACAATTTTTCGAGATCTTACACTTTCGAATCGATCTTCTCGTGTTTTTAGCTCGCGGTTGATTTATTTCGTCATTAAAATTAATGTAACGAGTGTGTGTTTAACAAACAAGTGTGATTAATACGATGAGAACCGCGATAGGAAAACCACGTTGAAGACAAGAGAATAGTAAAAACCTCCGCAGGCTTATTCTCGGGAAATACACTACCTCTCAAAAGTAACCGTGCTTTTCTTCAATAGATAAACAGGTTTCGTTGAATTTTAATTGAATAAAATTTTGTGGAAAGTTTTTAGATAACTTTAAACAAACTTAAACGCGTATCGTTCTTTTTTTTTTTTTATTGTTTTTAATTTATGTCGTACTGATTTTTAATTTACATCTCGAATCGATACCACACGCATATCATAAAAGAGTCATATACAATGCGCGTGATTAATTCAAGCAGTGATATTTAAAACCGGTACACGCGAGAAATCGTGTATTTAATTTCAATATATTGTTGATGAATTTTCAAGTAAACAATTTAAATTTATAATCTCGCCATTTCACGCGAAGATGACATATATTTTTATTATTCATTGGCCGATCATTAAATTCCATTACAGGATGGGGAAAATAAATTACGATTTTTAATAGTGACACGTTTAAAACGTTCGAATCCATGTTTATTGTGCGATATGTCATTTTATTATGACACGTCGTTTAATTAATATTTTAATTTCCTGAAAACATTAAATCTTATTTGCTTGCTATTCCATTTACATTACGCGAGAGAACTCACTCGAAATAATCTCTCCTCGCAAAAAATGCCTCGTTCTAATAGTGTCATGATGAGAATAAAACTACGAAGTAATTTTTTTTTAAATAATCCCAAATCATGAGATCTCGAATTTTTATAATAATGCAATAGATATATATATATATATATATTTCTTTTACAAAGAAAATTTTTCACTTCAATTTTCCCCAAATCCACTGAGCTTGAAGTCACACACTTCTCTAATTTCTTAAAACACTTCTTGAAAGGTGGCATAATTATTGCACGATATGTAACGTCATAACTTCAAAAAAGTGCAATTAAGTTCGAGGCAATCGTAAAGTTTAACAATATTTTTCCATTGTCGTCCAGAGAGAGATTGTATCCAGATATTTATAGACGATAGTGTACGTCTATACGTGTTCGACGAATGGAAAATCGCGTAGGATTGTCGCTCGTGGTGGAACTCGCGGAGCGAAAGATCACGCGGCACGACGAGAAAGTTGCTTTCGCTCGGTTCTTCGAGAGGAGATCGGCCACTTCTCGTAGGCATTAAAACGCGCTGCACCGTATGTTCAGGGCCGTAATCAAAGAACGAGAAGAAGAAGAAAACGTTCACTTCTGTTAATCGAAATCTCGACATAAGAGAAATCACAACTTTTTTTGTGTGAAGAAGTATCTAACGTATATATTCGAGTGCGTGATATTTTTATTCTTCGAAAATTAATTAATGGAAAAGATTAGGATTAAGTTTTTAAAAAAATAACGAAACGATTTTTTTATTATTTAATTATTTAATTGTTTTTTTTTTTTCATTCTCATTCGGAAATTAATTACAGTAACGAATATCTCCAAATGTTGATAAAATTTATCATTGAAGAAAATAAATAAAATGAAGAGAAACATGAAAGAAACGTGATTGAATTTACGAACAAATTTTATGAAGAAATTTTAAGATTTAAGAGAATAAGAATGCGTAAATCTCTCGCGTTAAATATTTTTAACTCTTTGAGGATGAGTTTCGTTTAGATAACGTGTCATATTCGTTACAGAATTTACGTAACAACCAATTTACGTTGTCCCGTTATTTATACAAACGGAGTTTACGGCAATCGTTATGAATAGAAAATAAAAAGAATATATGAATAATAAATGAAATCATGCAAACGGTTACTAAATTTTACCATACTAAATAGCATGGCTATTCATACAATACAATTACTAAGGAAAAACATGCAACGACTAATGTTTGGATCTGACAAAAGAATCAATTTTGCAAGATAATGATAAAAACGAAAATATTAATCGTAGGAAATATTTGTTGGAGAAATAGAAAAAAATTGGTCAACCATTTATGCGCGAATATTTATTTGATAGTCCGTAAAATATTGAAAAATTTACGATCCATACCGAATATAGAAATATCCCGAAAAGTTTTAAAAATTATTACGCAACAATTGTCAAGCTACGTTTCTAATTTTGCACAAACACTGGATATATCATTTATAAATATATGATAGTAAAACTTTGAATTTTTTTTTTTTTTTGAATTTCTCCAAATTAAATTGTTAAAAATTTTACGGCCGACCTCGTCAAAACTATTCTTCGTATAAAGTATCCTCCTCTTCGTCAACGCGTTGAAAATTCTTCTCACTCCGTCCGTCCAATTTCATAAATCTCGTAAAACGATAGTAAATCTTATCTCGACAGTGATTAACCTCGTAACGCCCGATTGTTGGACGCGGCTGAGCTCCGAAATCGCGTTTAGTCATGATTGTAAAATACTTTACTCGTCAAGCTTTAACGCTCGATACACCAGGTGTATCAGCTACGAAATTCGTTTAAAATCCCAATGCTTTTTTTAAATTAAAAAATATACAAATTAATCTCGATATTCATTTTTAATTTCTATTATCATTTTCTAACTAACGTTGCAACAACACGAGTAATTTCCAGTATTTCCACAAAGCCTAAGACTATTTTCATTTTTTATTTTCAACGAAGTCTTACATCCGAATACTTTCACGCGTATACGGCACTGCCACCCGTATCTCTTTGCTCCAAGTTACTCGAGCTATCGAGCGCACGAACCACGTTCCTTATTATTTCCCATTAAGGCTGGAGATGTTCCTCTTGCCCTCGAAAGAGTTCCTCGTCCTCACCGCAAGGCGTTTTAAAAGCAAACGGCCGGCAGGAAATTTCACGGGATTCGGGGGCAACTCGCGATAAGTCCTTACAGTTAGTTTCGCTTTCTCCCTTCCTTCTATCCACCATCTTCTAAACCTGGAAAGGATTGGAGAAGGCGAACGGGCAAGGAATCCACGTCTCTCGATCGTGGATAACCGCGCCGTGGAAAAACGGGGTGAGCTTCTCTCCAGTTTTATCCGCGAATTTACGTAACTTTTGTCAAGCTAATGCTGAATTACGGCCGTGCACGATTTGCTCTGTATTAAAGAGGACCACGTTAAACCGTGGAATTTATATGGAACTTCTCTCTTTTATCGCTTTCTTTTATCGCACTCTTCTCTATTCGGTGCAAACAGTGAAAGAGTAATAATTGTTCACGCTAATTTTACATATAATTTACTTAAACGGTGAAATCATTTACACACGCCGATAATATCTATTCCTTACGAATATTCTATTTCTTTTATAAACTTCCGTCCTATCGTCACCCTAACCTAACCGTGCAATTTTATTTCCTCTCCTTTTATAAACATAGCATCCTTGATAATTTCACTCGTACAAACTCGCATTTTTTCCCTCGAAACTTCACGAGTAACCTACGCGTGAGTTCGAAATTCGAAACACAAAGGGGGGGGGGGGGCGCACACGCACGTTCGAGCGGAAACGATACGATTCGGTTTTGGAAAATTCAGAAGCGGGCAGGAAAGTTTCGAGCAAACAGGCTATCGATGGTATTCGAGCGGGAATCGGCTCGCAACTTTTACAAACCGGTAGGTGGAGGTAGGTAGATAGGTAGGTACTGTTACAAAACGGGAAACTCGAAACGGGCAGAACAAGTAACAACGGCATGTAAACTTCGAACTGCTGCGTTTTATTTGGTATATAACCGGGGAGAGGCTGGTAGCCGGCGATAAGCATATTGGAAGAAAGTTCTCCTCGTTTGCAGTTTGGAAACTCGATGAGGAGGATGATGCGGAGATAATGCCGTGGAGGAGAAATTTGCCGAAGAGTTCTGGATTCGTGATACGTAAACGTGTCGTTGATTTATGAGTGTGCCGGGTAAAACTGGTGCCCTCGTTGCGTTGCGTATCCCCTCTTGTTTAGAGGAGGAGGAAGGAGGGAGGGAGGGTTACGTAAAAATTTTCGAAAGCGTGCAATTAAAGTGCACGACGAGGGGATCCGACGTTTGGATACACTTTCACGGTGTCGATATTTTTTTACGACCCCTCCCTCCTCCACTTTCGAAGAAAAAATTATCGCTATTCAGAGAATTTGTACGAGGGGGAATTTTAGTTTTTCGCGATCGGAGGTTCGAAGCGAAAGTAAATTTGTTGAGTAAAGTTGGGTAACTTTAATTGGATAAAATTTCTTATCGCGTTTGAGATCACGTTTGAATATTGGAGAAAAAAATAATAATTGCGTGTTTTTAGAGAGATTAAGTAAATCGATAAAGGTAGAGTAAAATTTGAATTCCTTGAAGGAAACAAGCGTTATTTTTTGGAAAGGATTTTGTTAAGGATTTGGCAAATAATATTTGCGAAAAATTTAATCGATAGATTATAAAAAAGGGAGAATGTTAGATAATACAATTGATAATATTTTTCTCAAAACGTCCCATTGTTGTAAATAATTTTTTACATCTACCGACCGACTATTATTATTTTACACAGAAAGTTTTATTTCACTGTTTCCTCTTTGATAGTGGGCGAAAATTTTTATTACTTTCTGTCGCTTTTAGTTTGATATTTTTACAATAGCTTTTTACACTTTATACATCAAAAAACCCTTCAGTCACCTGCCATTGCTTGATCGAGAACGTTTTGTCAAAAGTAATGTCAACATTTTCTAGAAGATTAAAAAATTCTTCGCTTTTTAAATTTATAAAAACGGAATATTTATTTGGAACACTGTGAAAAAAAAAACTAATCAAGCTTTTTGAAGAAATTAAACCAATTTTTATTTCGAGGTCGCCGATTTAAGAAATTTTGTCGTTCGAAAAAAGTCGAACTTGGAAAACAATCGTAAATTGGAGGAAATTTACAGCAACGCGGATAATTTCCGGGGGATTCGTTTATACGAGTGAAATTAGGGCAATCAGGTTTGGGCCACGACTTAAGAGGGAAATGCGGTGTTACGAAATTTTCGGAGCTCGCCTCTTCGCGAGGGAAATGAAACGGAATGATCATTTTCCGGCAGAGTGGATATCTAGTTTTGAGTTGAATGAGAATTAGGGTTCAAAGCAAACGTGAACAGAAACGGGTCGGGCGATTGATCGCAGGAGAGCTCGACAATTTCATTAGTGTTTTTTTAAAATAATACGCTGTTCTTTATATCCTTTTCAAGGATTATTTTCGAGCTTAATACTACAAAATTTTATATCCTTTCTCGTTGAAAATTTACTTTTGAAAAACCATTTGAAATTTAATCTGGAATTTAACTTTCACCTCGTTAAAAACTATCGTTCGTTCGTATAACGAATCTTTTTTCCCCTCGAAATTAAGAGGGAAGAGCCAGAAACTATATATAAATATATATGGAATAATATTGGTGCAAAAATATAGAAAACTGTTCCCCGAAAATATGAGAATAATTCCTCTGAGGGAAGGACGAATGAGCACTCGTCATCGAATTTTTCACTGTCTAACAAAACTGCATCCGTAACTATCGATTTCGAACACCGAAATCGAGCCGAATCGTGGAAAAGTGCGCGAAAAAAGTTGGACGAAAAAACCCGGGTCGATATCCGGGGAATAAGTTTTCCAGGGGGAAACCCGACAAAAGGAAGATCGTGGAAAAGTTTTTCCACGCCGGAAACAAGGCCCTTAATGCCACGGTTCTGTCCCTTCATATCCAGTTCCAGATATGACTCACAAACAGATTTCATATCCGGCGGGAGGAAATTGCATTATTCGCTGTGCTAAGTGATATCTCTGATATTATTTTATCTCCAACTCCATTCTTACCATACGTACATTCTTCTCCTCTACATTTCGAGTTTACTGTGCGAAAAAGGGGAAAATTTCATTTTCACCCTGGCAAACCTTATTCCAAGGGATTGTGGATTGTGGTCGAAGAGAAAAAAAAAAGGGGGGGTGCAAATCGAAGGGTCGAATTGGATAAAGTTCCTCGATTGCAGATTCGTGATTGGATTCTACATGATCGAATCTACATCTACAAATCGTTCGAGAAGGAGGATAATAAGAAAATCGATGAAGAAATTTTGTGGTTATTTCGTTTTGTATTATTAAAAAATTAATAGAATGGAATGATATTGTTTATTTATGGTATATATTTTTGTTTTCGAAACGAAACGAAAAGATATATTTGGATCCATATAAATGCAAATACGAAACGAATAGAGAAATCTGCGGGAAGAAACTGCGTGTCGAATTAAATCCGAGTGGATGAGGAACGTATTAGACGGGCGTCGTAAAACTGCAAACGGAGTACTATGGCGGCGATAAAAGAAAGATAAAATTGTTTCGAAGAAATCGTACCTCTAGCATCGTTCCGGTTAATTGTAATTGTAACCATTTCCATCGTGACAAAGAACTGATAAAATTCACCTCGCGTATAAAACAAATAATCAAATACTCGCACAACGAAATTGTATGTAACAATCGAAAAGAATAAAAAGATATGAAAAAACGAACCAATCCAATACAATTTTGAATTTCGATTATCATATTTTCTCAATCTTTCCTCCATTACTCTTCGATACTTCGAAATCGTGCCATAATTTATAACATTCTCTGCCTGCTCATACCTTAAACGACTCCCTGAAATTAACCGACAAGTATTGGCAGAGAAACAGGATAGCGATAATTACCTGGATGATCAATAGGACGGAAAATCGCGAGGATCGATCACGGTTTTTAATTCAACTTGGAGACGGAGATTGACAAAAAAAAAAAAAGAAGAAACCTCATAAGCCGTGGCAAGGAAGCGAGTTTAGAGGAAACGGATTCGAACCTCTCGAATCATTCTACCGTTAATTCCATCTCTCGGGAACGAGCGCCGCGAATCTCGACGCTTTAACGATGTTTATAGAAGCGCACTATGATTTTATAACGATTATGGAGGGGCGCAGGCACGGTGGTATAAACAGGGAAATAGATGGACATCGCCGGAGGAGAGTGTCGTCCGTTTTATTAGAAATAATAACCGAGAAAGATATTATATATTTTTCAGGGAATGGAGAAATTTTCGTTTTATAATTCAGATAATAATTTTAAATTTGCTTATCAATCGAAAAGAGAATCGCGATATATCATTTTTGTACAAATTTCGTCGAACAATTACGATACTTTGTCGAGCAAAACTAACATAACCTAACATTTAAAAGATTCAGATATTATTTATAATACAATTCGTATCAACGAATTCCTTTTCCTTCGATTAATTTATCCACGCGCAAAATACTTATTGGTCTGCACAGATCAATTCGCATACACGCGTTCACGTTCCAATCCCAATCTCCTTTCACAATTCCAACAGACCGATATACACGAACGCAACCGAATATCCATTATCTATATATAAATTCCAAATGTTTAAAATGGAATAACAATTTCTCTCGTTTCGTCGTCGCGACGGATGCCGAGAAAAAAAGGAGCGTATCGAAGGGAACACGAGAAAAGGGGGTTGGGGGAAAGGGAAACAGAGATTCCATCCACCGCGGCCAGGTCGAGATGGTCGCTCATAAATATTCATACAGAATTCCTGAAGCCAGGAAAACATCCATTCCTGCAGGAGCGCACGTGTGCCCTCCCGTGCATTCGGCAATTTCGTGGACGACAAATGAAAAAAGAGGAGGATCGGGAACCGGCATGATTCCGACCGAGGCGAGGGAAATTACCATAGGCCAATTTCTGATCGGTTGCTGCGCGCCGAAAACGTGCCCCGTTGCTCTCGTTTTAAACGGAATTTAAGAAGGGAGAGGGCCACGCGACACAAACGGCCTGGAAATAAGAATTAACGATTGCAAAGTGATGAAATTAACGTCGAAGTGGCGTTGTTTGCGAGGTAATTCGATTTTATGGAAGATTTTCGAATTTTCGAAATACGAGGGATTATGTAATGTCACATCGCTTTGGATATTTTTTCTTTTTTTTTTTTTTTTTTTTGAGAATTGTGTGGGTTTGGAAATTGAAATTTTGGATAACATTTACGTATGCGAAATATAAGAAATTTTTGGAATAGTTGAATATTGAACGTTTGATTGGGTAATATGATTTTTATTTATCTGATCACTTTGAATATTTTGTATATTTTAGCATAATGTGTATATATATATATATGTATATATGTATTTGCATTTCAAGTTGAAATATTACGAAATACTTTTATAATTATTATTTCTTACATTATTTTGTATATCATTAGCATATCATTTGTACAATTGAATAAAAAATTTTTGATATAATTAAATATAGCTGAGAATAATTTTAAATTCTCTGTCTCTGATCAATAGTGTAATAAAGTGATTAGACAATAATTTAATCGGATTTGAAAATCTTTTTGTCAAGAAGATAAAAAATTTTATCTTAAGTAAATGATTGCCCCGATTATTGACAAAAGAATTAATCATGAGATTAGAGGCTTTTACGATATCGTACATTTATGACGATATTGTATTTCATAGTATCTCAATTATCAAAGTTCAGGCTTTTAGATGTAAAGTGGGTCCTTTTGAGAGTGTACACTTTCAACATTTAGCGAATCCTCCAGTCACTTCTGTGAAGAGTTTTAAGTGAATGATGTCAGACTGTTCAAAAGGATACAGTTTACACCTGAAACCTATCATCTTGATAATTTAATCTTGGACCTCTTTTAAATCTTAGACCATCGAGGTCAAGGATCTATACATTTAAGTATCGATCAAAATCCTAACTTTATCCTTTTATATTTCTTGTTATCCCTTTATCAAAAAGCTTGCAACAAGTTGAACCAACGTGTCAATCATGACCAAACTCCACTCTCAACCTTAATTTCTTGCACAAAAGAAAAAAAGAAAAAAGCACGTATAATATTTTTGCCTTGCATATTTTTATCAATGTTAATAATTCTTTCGATCACATATTTGTCACTACAATTTTCTCGAATAAAACGAGATAACTCTCGTACCTGTTATCAGACACATTTTGGAACAGAGTTGAAATTGATTCTTCTTTCTCTATCGTTCTTATTAGAATATGGAAAACTTCTGGAAAATTGTGAATCGAAGTTCTCGCGCAGAGCAAACAAAGGAAACGCGACGAATTTCGCTCGAGCGTGCAAATACAAAAGGTATAATGTTTAAGTTTATTTTCTCGGCCGTTATACACTCGATTTTCCCTGTCACGATTTCGCTTATGCGCAATGGTGGGCGAGGAACGAAACGGGGAAGATTGATAGTGGTTTGAACAAAGAAAAAAATGATAGGGAAGGAATCTCTTCGCGGAATGAAATGTCGGTAGTTGGAATCGAAACTTTTATACCGAGATATATACGGGGTGATAGATAAAAAGGATTTATAACATTCGAGATAGATGAGTGTTCGATAAAGAGTGTTCGCAAAATATTTTAATGAACATATTCAAAATTGCAAGTGTTAAGATAAAATATATAAATGTATATAAACATGTATATTCCTGATATTATTCAATTTCAATTATTTTTCTCAATTACACGAGAATTACATATATAATACAAATGAATGATTTCTCGTAAAAAAAAAAAAAAAAAAAATACAAAGAACAATTCTCTTTGATTCGAAATTTCATTTTGTGAAAGATTTTCCTGACTAGATACCAATATAAATATCAAATTTATCTTATATTATCTTACATGCCAAATAATTGGATTTAAAAACCTTTCGATAACGAATTTTAAATTTCTCTTCTGAATAAAAATTCTTTATTAATTTCCCAACTTTCATATTTATTAAGACTGAACAAGAATTGATCTTCTTTGTTCGTCGTCGTCTAAAATATTAATCGTCCTGAAATTTTCTGAAACTTCCTCTTTTCTCTACATCACCCTGTAGAAATGACGCTTCCGAAAAAAGAAAAAAAAAAAAAAAAGAAGACGAATTCTTCTTCCAATATCGATCCCACGCTTTTTGCAAATAGTTGCACACGTTTCGACTGGGTACGCTTTGCAACGCGGAAAAAAGGGAAGGTAAGAGGAATCAAACGGGGGGAACACGGTGTATTTTTACAGGTCACCGAGCGCGGGAATTTTTCTTTTCGACGGGAAATACAGTTGGAGAAGAACGGTACACGCGCGATTTGTCACCGCGAGGGTTCTTCGTACGGCGTTAAAATCGCTAGATAAATTTTACGACGTGTCATTGCGCGCGCTGTTTTTTCCCCTTTTCTTTTCTTTTTCCTCTACCACAAATCAAAAAGAGAACGCCGATTGCCGTAACTCGTATCTGTTTATAGATAGAGAAATTTCTAATGCTGATGGCGTTATCGAAAGTAATAATCGTGAAAAGTATTCAGGGAATACGATTCCCTTCGTCTTAATTAACTTCTCGATTCAATCGGATTGAAATCAATCTTCATTATCTTTTTTCCATTAACGAATTTTTATCGGGATTTTATTCGGATTGTGAAGAGACGTTTTACGATGATGTATACGTGAACGAATGAAAAAATTAATTTCGTCGGTAAATTTTTAAAAGGCTTGTACATTGAACGTGATAACTCGTGATAACTTTACCATGGTGTTTATAAAAAGATCTCAGAATTCTTGCACAACAGAGTGATAAAAATTTTATTCATCGAATTCAACGATCACATCATCTTGTTCGCATCTTCAAGCACAATTTCAAGAATTGAAAGAAGATGAGTATCGATCTTGGAAAAGATTTACGATCTATCCCGGGAAAAGAGCCATAGAAGGGTGAAGAAGAAGCAATAAAAACGACGTTCAAATTGCCTGCTCGAAACAAATCTTCCAGATATGTTCGATAAATTTCGAGGCTCTTTCTTCTCGATCATTTCGGAACAACAATTTGCTTGGCATTGGCGGAGAGAAATTTGCACGAGGAGACACGTTTCCCTCTATAAAGTACAAAATTTATAATTGGCTCTTGGCCAACGTTCTTGGCGACGCTCGCGTAACATCCGAATTTTTGATTCCGATCGTGATTGCAGCAGCGAAAGATTCGAAAAATTCGTGGCAATCGTGCGGAAAATTATGCAATTCTTCTCTCTTCGTTCGAGATCGATGAAATTGAGTTCGAAAGAAGTATGGAATACGAAGGAAGAAGTTGGTTCGTCATCGAGGAAGATCTGTGATAAACTTGAAAATCTGGATTATGATAAGATTTAAGCCGACTTATTAAGAGTTTAATGGAAGAAACGTGTAGGAGGAATATTGATAAGAACCTTTGCTAAGTTTCTAATATGAATGGTTTAATAAATTATTTCGCGTGTAGTTCTTTTAAAATTATGTACAATAGCTCTTTTTTATTAATATATTTTATTTTTACGTAGAATTAGCGGCAAAATCACTTCAAACTCACTTCACAATTCTTCGAATATTAGAAAAATATTATTAACATATAAAAATAATCCTCTCTCAAAATAGAGGAAAAATAGAATGAGAAGTTTTCAACTTTTCTTTCTATATTTTCTCTTTCTTCCTCCAACAGACAAATTTAAAAGGAACAAGAATGCAGTTTTATATAATATAAGCCACGACAAAATAATTGAACAAGAATATCTTTTCACTGATTTCACTATTTCCTCAGCCAATTCAAAGAATACTCGATATAAACGATATAAAATTCACTAATCTAGATTAATCGTATTTAATAAATCGTATCACGGATTAAAGAAAAATTTGAAAATTTGTGTTTGGTCGTCTTATTTAGTCGGCTAATTTTCCACGCTGAACAAGAGTGTTTGTTTCGCTTTTTTTCCTTTTTTCTTTTTTTTTCCCTCCCCTCACTGAATGTTTATCTCGTTGAAAACCCGTGGTTATACGTCAGTTACAAGTCTGCTGCTCTCAACGCGGAACACATGACTCAGAGAGGTTGACTACTTTGACAATTAATAGCCAGGGAAGCCCGAAACACCTGGATCGCGATGGTATATAAGTATCATAAATGTTGGCGGCTCAGGAACAAGCTTTCTCTATATCACGTCACGCCGGTGGACTGTTTTCAGCAACCCGCGTTATTTCAACAAGTTTTTATTGTTCCTTGGAAAAACGCTGAAATATGTATTGTGAAACTTGTATACCTTGAAATAGTCGACTTTAATGAAACGAAAGGAGCAACTCGTAACTTCAATTTTCCTCGTTTTCTAATTTCAGTGTTAGTTGCTTGGTATTTACGATACCGATATGAATTCTTCCTCTTTTCTTCCCAAGAATTTGATGAATTTGAAGAATTTTCTTTATTGATACGCACTTCTGACATTGTACAGATTTTCAATTTTTTTTTAAGACACAACGTTTCTTGCTGATTTAACGATTAAAATTAAACCAAGGTTTTTTTATTAACTTTTCCTTTTGATTTTCATTCATTAAGAAATATACATAATATTACTTGTATAATATATTTAAATATATTAATATTAATAATTGTTTCAATAAATTTTCAATATGAAAAATATGATTCATTATGACAAGAGCATACTTTCCATCAGAACCAACAGAAAATCATCTACCGCTTTCTACAAATTCCATTAAAACTGTTTTCGTGCACCGACTATTCCCGCTAACCAATGATTATAATTTTACTTAAGGCTTAATTTACGAGCATTACTCGAATTACTATGAATAATTGTATAACGTAAAAATGGCTACCGTCGAAAGAATTCGTATCCAGTGGAAACGGCGGCATGCGATCGACAGAACTCGGTATCCTCGCCCTTAATTGGCCGTTTCTAGTTCCTTTCTCTATCTACATCCTTCTCGAATGACGACAATGTGCACGATAACGCGCGGTATGCACATCGATTTCAACCTGCTCCTTCTCCCATCGCCCATGAAACAAGCATTACCTGTGGAATATCACGTTTCGGATCGCGATTCCGGCCGAGCCGCGTCAAGGATTCGCGCAATTCGCAGATTTCACGAGGAATTTCCCCTCACGAATATTTTTCCTTCGGTGAATAAGAGGAGTGGATACAGTGATAGTAAAAATTTGTCAAACTTGTATCCGTGGAATTTGGGATTTTTAAAATTTTTCCATCTTCCACGGCACGATGAAAGAAATATCTTTTTCAAATATTTGCATTCCAGATCGAGATACAGTGAATCTTGTATCCTGCTTGAGTTAGGATCGATCATTGATTTGAAGGGTTGTTTGGAAAAAAGGATCTTTGTCGTTTTCAGAAGAGTAGAAAAATATTTCGTTCGATTCAATGAAATTAATTTTCATCGACAAAATGCTCGCTCTGTTTTTAATATCTCCGTAATATTTAATCGAATCATGAAAATGTTCTCGTTATAAAATCTTAATTGACACCAAATTTATCGTAGTTATTTCCCTTTAAATTGATCAAAAACTGTTTACACGTTTACGATCAGAGTGGCCTCCTCGTTCGGGAATGGATTTCGGATTTCGAAAGTTCTTGGACCGATAAAATCAATTGGTATAACGTTGGCGTTGTTTCAACGCGGCGTGCAATTAATTATATTACTAATGTCTATAAATGTTTTCGTATCCGAATTATTAAATTGAAATTATAATTTCTCCCCGGCTGAAAATGCGGCATCATGAAAATTCATTCACGGTGGCGCGCCCCGGTGTTCATTGAATAATGGCTTTAATAATGTAACAATAACGCAACCGATATAAATCCTTTGTGGGCAAATTGGAAATGCAAAATGTTCCTGGACAATCGCCATTAATCTCCAATTGTATCCTCCCGATCGAAATTCCTTTCCATCATATCGATACTTCTTCCTCCTACTCATCCACAAATTTCTTAATCCACAAATTTAAAACATTTATCGAAAACATTTTTATATTTCATGGAAGAATCATCGTTACAATTTATTTATTCTTTTCGAATTTACTTTTTTCTCAATATGACGAAATGATATTACAAACAATATTAAAAATATTCCCTTCCAAAGCACAAAGTTTTTTGCGTAGAATTTATTCAAAAAATTCTAACGAAGCAGCGCGTGGTTATCAAAGGGCGTCAGGGAAGCCGCACAAGTGGCGCGGTAAAAAAAAGAAGAGGGAAAGAAAGGAGAGAAGAAGGAAACGACGAGGAAAAAAGAGGAAAGTTGTTCATTCACGCGATACTCTTCACAGGACCGGCCCGGTTCATTACTATTTCTATCTCATTAACGACCCAGACTATCAAGACTCGGCGCAACCGTGTCTACTCCTTTCAGAGGAGGGGGGAGGGGAGGGGAGGGGAGGGAAAAATATAGCCGCGCCTCATTAATTGGACCCGCTAACAACGTCGCCGTGTCCAACGACGTTAGATAACGAAAAAATTTATCCGCGTTATTAAACATCGGTTAAAAAATGGCGCGATTTCCTAGCCGGAGCCGGAAGGGATGGCGGAAGGACGATATTTTATCGCAATTGCATCTAGATTCGATCATTAACCACCCCAGCCGCCCACTCGTCCATCGTCCTCGAAAATCACGATACGAGCTTTGTTTCTCTTGTCGATCGTGATGCTCGTTTTTCATCGTGAATGTACTTTGTTCGAGTTCCACGTATTTTTTTTTTTCGTGTTTCTTTTTATTCGGATCGAAAATTGCGATTTGTAATAAGACAGATTGCCAATTCTTTTATTTGTTATTCGTAATTCTACTTAATATACCGAGTGCTTTTTCAGTTTTCAATAGCCTCGTAAAATTTCAATAATGAAATTTCTCGTCCCTTTCAAGATCACGTTTTTTAATCGAGATATTTTAATTACAAACCATTGAAACACGAGAGACAGAATTAAAATTCCTCGAGCTCGATGTAAGAAGACAAACATCGAAACTTGTGCCGAAGGTTTCTTATCACTGTTTGAAGATAGGGAACAGTTAAATCCAAGAGCTGCTTTATTAAAAAAGGGAAGGAAGAAGGGCGACTCGATACGGAATCACCCTCGCGAAATTACATCGTTCGGTTTTTTATTGTACGCCCTGAAACGCCCCTCCTTCGAAACGTGCCTTCATATTATACGTGGACGTGGTAACGAATTCTTTTCTTCGCGATAGATTTCTTATCACAGTCGAGGGAATAGAAAATTAAACGGATATTAATTTTTTTCGACGAATTGTTACGTTACAAAAAGACTGAAATAAGTTTAATATCCTTCGTCATAATTTCTCAAATACAATTCTCTCACTTCTCACGAAGAAGAAGAAATCATTTCAATTCTAATCTAATAAAATTGATCTGTAGGCGACAAAAGGCTTATTGAAACATATATTTCGTTAAAAATGAGATTATTAATTATTATAATATTCTATTCATTGCCAAAAGAAAAGATTAAACGTTTTAAACGTATTTCTTGGTTATTGATAAATTTACAACAGAGAGGATAAAATTAGAATTGGCGAGGAGTAGAATGATAGAACAATCGTGTTATCGTAGGTCGATCGATAAATTGCAAATCTTTGGTGAAAGAATTTCTCCCGCTTTGAATATTGAAAAAGTGAATCCCGATGGACCGTTCAGGAAATAGGGGGAAAACGTCTCGTCTCGGACGACAAATGGTCATAATGAACGTTCTAATGAATATGCACAATGAACAGACCCTCGTTAGGACACGTGCTGGCTGTACTTACTTGGCCAACTAAATCGCGTTAGTCGCGGCTTACCACTGTGTGTCTGCTCACCTTTTTTTTTTAAAAAGATTATTAATAGCCTCGTTTGCAGTTAGCTTTAAGGACCTTTGTACTCTCGGCTAATCACAGCAGTTTTTTAATTAAGAGAGCGTGGAGGAACGAGTGGCAACCATTAGATATTATAACTTTCCCAAGAATAGCGAACTCTATCTCGATGATAAAAGATCTAAGAATCGATTATTGCTTTAAGTTTTAATGGAAAAATCTTATAGCGTATTAAAACTGTAATTTATTCTTACCTATCGTCTTATTTTCAAATTTAACTCGAGAAACTCTTCTTCGACGTACAAAGTATCGAAATATTCTCGTTTATCATTATCGTTTCGATTCAATATACAAACTGGATTAAGTTAAACCAGTTATTTTCGAAATAATAACATCAACATCAACATCCATATTCGTAGAAAATTTTTACTTCTACGAACGAAATAATAACATCAACATCAACATCCATATTCGTAGAAAATTTTTACTTCTACGAACGAAATAATAACATCAACATCAACATCTATATTCGTAGAAAATTTCTATTTCTACGAACGAAATAATTCCATCACTTTTCGTAAATAAACACGTAACCTCGAACCGTCCATACGTCGTAATTTATTTGTACATACATCGCGTACCGTACGATTTTTTCAATTACGAATAATACGCGCACAATCGAATAATCGATCGAGATAAAATCTTCTCCTTCGTATCTTCTCGAGATAAAGAGCTAACCCTTCCAATAAATTCCATAAATTCCCATCCTCGATGCGACACACACGGTCGCGGCGAGATAAGGCGCGAAATAAGCGAAGCCAGCCTCTCGGCTGGTAGTAAATTTTCCGCGGAAATCGGCATGATAAATCAGGCCGAGGTAAATCACACGAAGAAAGATCGCAGAGAAAAGAAAGAGGACCGTCTCCCTCTCTCTTTCTTCGGCCTCGTTACAACCTCGATTTCCTCGAGACGAAGGCCGTTAGAAAATAACGAGGTAACTACAGGTTAACGCCGTTATCGCATGACGAGGTTTATGGGGGCCCCCATCGCCGACAAGCGAGCCCCATGGCGCGTGTATATCACGTCTACGCGCAGTTATGTTTCAACGGTGGTGTATTCCATGGAGGAGGAAAGGTGTGCGTGCGTATACGTGGATATTAATTGGCTTCCGATCGGGGCCACCCGGGTGGAGAGACTGCAGTCCCCTCCAAGTTGGCCGCGAGGCGTCACTGACCACCCCCTCCCCAGGAAGCCTCGGTGTTGGTGCGAGTTTAGGCGAGGCCAAGTACGCGAGTAATTTATCTCGGAAACGTAATAATCCGATCGAGTACAAGTGAGCCGCCCTCTCTCTCCCTTCGACCATCGATTAATCAAGATTCTCGATAGCACATAGACGGGATACGTCGAAGTGTATCGATGATTACTTTTGATACGAGAGGTTTCTGGTGTATATCGAGACGAGGAAGATGATGGGATACATCAATTTTTACTGTGTATAATTTTGTATAATGATATGCACGGTATCCGCGTTGAATTATTTTCGATGGTTAAAAGAAACGCGACAGGATGGATCGAGTAGCTCGTGAAAGCGGGAAAATCGGTGGAAACCGGTTATCGGTGTAGACTGAAATCCTATTGCATTCGTAATCTTGCGTGAATCCCCGGTGTTAATTAATGAAATATATTTATTGCGTAATATCGGCGTTTGCCGATATCCAAACAAGCACAATCGCGTCGTGTAAATTTCATTTTAACGCGACACCGATGATACACGTATCGAATAATGATAGAATGTTGCAAACTCGAAGAGGAATGAAAAATTGTTTTCGAGCAGAATCGAACACTCGATCGAAACTTTTAACGAGTATACAATTTTTCGAGACGGGCAAATCAAGTGCCAATTCGATAGCGATTCTAAAAAGAAAAGAATATGGATACAATTTCTACATTTTTCTACGCTTCCTCCAAAGATGATCCACGAATTACAATTATTATATTTTAACACCATTACATCGCAGCATATAATAAAACCCGACCCCGTCACTCAATCCCACACTCAACATTCGCAACGCGCATGCATCTATGCACCAATCTACATACGTATACGTGCGCTACATCGAAATCCAGCTTCGCCTATGATTAATATATGCGCCGATGGATACAAATAGCCGTCTTTACGCGTCACCATGCGTAAGTTTCGAATCCGCACGGTATATATGCACACACACACGCGCGCACCCTCCGCCCTGTAAAATCGAATCCGCAAAAATTAAAGGATTATCCCGGATTACGTGCCGCAACAGCGTCACGGCCGTACCCCTCGATCATCCAACGTGGTTTAATTTCGACGCGGGAAAAACCGATTTGTATCCTTTATTTCCTGCGGGCCGGGGATGTTAGATCGATTACCCGGGGTGCGAAAAAGGGGGTGTAGGCTCCGCGCGCCACCCCCTCAAGCTTTTCACTGGTAATTACGTTAATAACTTCACGACGGGAGTGGAATTTATGAACGTTGGTCGGAGGGATGGATCTCTCTCTCTCTCTCTCTCTCTTTTTCTTCACACCACCAGAAGAAAGTGGAAAAGATCGTCTTAACGAATCTGTTCGCGTTAATATTAATATTCCCTCGGCCATATTTAATTGGACCGCGTCTTCCGTCCAATTTGTCACGATTTATTAACGACTAATCGATTCGTTGGGATAGAAAAATCTGTGTTCGTGGTTGTAATTACCTCGTCGTGCTTTTTAATAGATCTCTAGAGTTATTTCGTTGTTTGGTGGTTCAACACGATGATACGGAGGAATGCGAAGGATTGAAGATTGAGAAACTTCATTAAGGAAGACGATAATTACTGTAAACAATTTTATTCCCCTTTAATGCCCTGTGGAGGAATTATTCTGGAGGAACATTGGGAAAGAGGATTTCCTCGAGTTTGTATCCACCGGTTCTCGGCAAACTGGAACCGCTTATTATGTTAGGGAATATAATAAGCTTCGTACAAATCTCGTTTCCGGGTATAAGACGGCCGTTGAAAGGTTACCGACGTAATTTTTCCTCGATCCCCCCTTTTTTCTTTTGTCTCTCTGGATCAGGACACTTGAGGCGCGCTGATTACATCCCGCAATTTGTGTTTGTGAAAGAGGATATTATTTATATTTCCTGGAAAATTTTCCTTTCGCGGAAATAGACAACTCTTTGCCTCTCTCTTCGTGAAGTCGTTCGATCGAAGACTATCTTTGGAATTTGTAAAGTTTAGGAAGGAAAATGGATAGATTTGAAAAAATTAAGTCCATTAAGAACGTGAAGCTAGAGGCTTCGATCTTGAAAATGTGCTGTGTCATGATTTTTCTTTTTATTCTTGCAAAGTTGCAATAGTTTAAATGTTAGCGAGTTTTCTACAAAAATTCAGCGCTCGTTTAATTCTGCGTAGATAAAGCTCTTCCTCTCTTTTTCCTTCTCTGAACTCGTTATGGAAGATATTCTTGGATAATAAAGATGTCTCGAGCGAATTATCATAGAAGGTACAATATATAAATGTGGTAATAACCGAGATAAGTAGAAAGTCACGAGAGTTCAGCGTAGACTTACGAAGGTGGAACGTCGCAAGAAATTGTCAAAGAAGAAATAAACCGCGAAATCCAATTTTTTTCTTTTCTCTTATCGAGGAACGAGATTGTTCGAGTGTGGTTTAAGGGTAATTTTCAGCTACGTGAATTGCGCGGAAAAGTTTTTCGCCGATAAAAGAGATAAACGGGGGGAGGGGAGGAGAGTTGCGTATGAGTATTTTTTTTCGCATCGATTCGAATGATGGGTTGTTAACAGTTTTCAATAGCGTAACTGGACCGAAATATCACTCATCTCTAAACGCATTTCGATATTTGAATACGAGGTTTTAATTGCAGCGCCGACAACAATTCGATACTTCGCAATTTGTTGCGAAAAAAAGGAAAAATTGCGATCTGTATCTATGCGATCACTTTTCCCATGTGTTTGGAATACATTTTTTCTCCCCCTTCCCCATTGAAATCGTAACTTTCGAATTGTTGTTTGGAAAGGATGATAGGTATTCCATTTCGATGGAATATTCGCTATATTTATTCGCGAGTTAAAAGTTTCGTAAATATTAATAGATACCACACTATTATTCCGATATTTTGTAAACAGTTAAGTTAAATATTAACTTAATTATATCGAAATATATATCAAGATAAACTCGATCGAAATACCGATTAATACCGAAATCGTTATATCAAATATATTTTCAAATCCTTTAAAAAAAAAAAAACGTCGAGAAAGGAGATGCGAAGTTAAGATAAGATTTCGTTGACTATTTCGATTTTCCACGAAACATCCGTCGTTAGCGCGCGAAAAGAGGCTCGTCTATGGGGATAATAGGGGGTGCAGAGCTCCGTTGAGCGAAGGATCGCGACAAAGATGAAGAGAAGGGCGTGAGGGTTTAA
Source organism: Apis florea (assembly GCF_048593485.1). NCBI lineage: Eukaryota > Metazoa > Arthropoda > Insecta > Hymenoptera > Apidae > Apis > Apis florea. The sequence goes on along the minus strand of NW_028256599.1, from coordinate 71,570 downwards.
AGGAAAGCTTGACTGCCGAACGACTAATAAGATTACCTTCCGCCTAATCATTCTCGCTTCCGTGAACGCCATCCAACGAATCCCTCTCCATCTCTCTCTCTCTCTCTCTTCTCCACCCTTCTCCACTCCACACCCTCGATCCAGGCCGCCGCCATGCTTGTATTCGCGACGGATAATTTTCCAAGGCGACACCTAATTATCGGGAAATTCCGCGGCAACGTTGTCTAAGGGTTTCCGCGTAAACGCACGTTTTCGACGAGACAGACAGTCGGATAAGTGGAGGGATAAACGGATGGATTAACCGGAAACCCGGGAGAGGTTCCGCGACACGATGGAACTTTTGTACAGTCGGATAAGTGAGAGAGCTTTCTGTAGATAGGAGGATGATGGTTATGGTTCCGCGGATAGAGAAAGTCGAGGCTGTTGCGATCAATTTTCCGTGAAATTTACTTTTACTTGGAAAGGAACATCGTCTGGTTTCGATGTTTGGAACGAAACGATGTTGCGCATTTTTCGACTTCCTCTTCCATATTCTTTTTCTTTTTATTTTGGTTTGTTTAAAAGGTAAGGTCTGTTTAAAGAATTTTTTGTACGTAGAGTTTTTTTACGTAGAGAAATTATTCTTTGTTTTTATATATATATATATATATATTGTGAATCGAGCAATTTGAATTTTAAATTTTGCAAGCTATCGACTCTAAAAATTGAATTGAATTCTCTACGCGAGTTTTGAAACTTTGTTTCTACCTTTTTTTGAAGGGTTACACTACACAACCGTTGAATATTCGAAAGAAGAAAAACTGTCATACGTTTCGTTTTCTTTTAAATTTTTTTTTTCTTTTCTATCGATTGAATACTTTAATTTTGAACTTTCTATTCCAAATAATTAAGTTCAATATTCTATGCATTTTATAGATTATTTTGGAACCTATCCAACGTGACCACTTTTTCAAAAATGTTCCATCTATCGCATATATTTTCTATCGAATATATTTCAAACTTTCTATTTCCAATAATAATCAACTTTAAAATTCCATACATTTTAAAAACTATTCCATTTCGAACTACGAGCATTTTTTTCATTACGAATTGAATATTTCAATAAACAATTATCCTTAATTTGAATAATATCCATATCGTAAAAATTAAACATTTTTTTTTTACTTAATTCTTAAATTCCATTCATAAGACCAGTAACTTGTTGTATTGCGTTGGTAATTTTTTATAGCTATATAGGACGCACGTGTACCGTTAGAATCGAGAGGGTTGAATGACCTGGCCATTTATTAATCACTACACCTATGATTCCTGTAGACATTAAACGTTACAGACTTCGAAATTGTCTTCATTGTCTCGATATGGCGGCGCGAGGTTTACGATCTTCCATCTATAGATCATAGTTCACCGTACCTGTTGATTGTCTACTAAATAAATCTATTTGTCAGTTTTATAGCTTTCTCAAGATTGAATATTCCCCGATAATTGATACCACTTGTCCAACAATAATTTTTCATAAACGAAAATAGTATTATAAAATTTTAATCAACATCGTTTTTTTTTCAATATTTCTATCTATTCAAATAATTATCGAGAGCAAAAAAAAAAAAAAATTCGAAACAATTTAATCACAGTGTTAAATAACCTGTTAATAAAACCTAATAACAAAGAGACAAAAGTACACTTTCCACCCGTAAAATTTTTCAAAGAAGACGTTCAAGAAGGGGCCTTCAGAAAATATAAATGAAAATGATTTCCAATAACAAAGATTGATATCAATTTTCTTTCGACGGGGAGGGGGGGGATAGAAAGAGAGAGATAAAGGAAGAAGACACGCGAAAAACTGGGATCTCGGAGAGGAAGTGAGCGTACGAAGGGAAAAATAGGGGGCCATTACAGCAACGATAAGTAATATTCGCGAAAAACGTTCCAGATGGCGCGCCGGAGTTTCTAAATTCAATATCCATGGTAAACTTTCACGTCCCACAATTTTATCACGTACATCCCTGGACAATGAGATGGCACCTTATCACGTGATGTATAGACCCAAGAAAAACTTGGCAAACGGTTAAGAAGAGGCGGATAGTGTCGCGAATTTCATACGCGCGTGTACATAAGAGAAAATCCATTTTTCATTACATCACGTGTACCGACCAAATGATCGAGATATCTTGGTGTTTACACGGCTGGCTGACAAGGCTTGATGGAAAATTCGAAGAGAGAAAATCCCTTGTGATCTCATCACGCGGGTATCGAAACGATTCCCGTTCGTTTCGAAATTAGGGAAAATGGAATCGAGAAGAGAATTAATTTTTTTTGATATTTTAGTAGATTTTTACTATCGTTTCGATGAATGGTCCGTTCTTAATTTATTCTCGACATTCGTTTTAAATTTTGTAAGAATTATACAACTTATTAAGTTTTATACAACATTACGTTACGAGTAATTATTAAAAGAGAAAAGCAAGTATGAAGACGTAGAAAATCGAAATTATATATCTCCAATAAAACTACAGACGTCAACCGTTGATAAACAGCTATTAATTATAGACCATCATCCTCATTTACCCACTCTTTCCATCTCTTTTATCGAATTCTCCACTTTTTCCACGGAATAAAATCGCCGACACTATCGCTTAATTGTGCGATTAATGAACCGCAACATGTTCGCTTAACCGATTAATTTTATCGAAAGTGTAACAAAACTTTCCTCTTTCCGTCTGTTTCCTCTACAATCTCTACACATCCCATCTTTCCAGAAGAGGTGAAACCAATTTAAATAATGGCATTAAATATCATCGATCCAGATCGTTACTAGATCGGTCCTTGCTTACCTTGTAGATCTCATCTACGAGTCTAGTGAGTTCTTCGGTCTCCATGGTAATACTCCTTCGATGTCTGAAAGCTGCACTTTAACCGACTTCACGAGATGCTCATATTTTTTCGTCCTTCCGAAACCGGATCTCACGTAGCCGTTCCACTTTCGACGCGAGGTCGATCGTTCGGGATCGGAAACCGATAAATTTCCTCCTAATTCGTCTCTGGCCGGACCTGGAATAAAAAAGAAAAGAAGGGGGGAAGAAAAGAACAAAATGAAAAACAATAATAATAAAGAGAGAAAAAAAAAGAAAAGAACGGAACGTTTCGTTTTAACGACGCGCGTCTTCGTTCGAAGTTGAAGAAGAGGAGGGGACTTTAAATTCTTTAACATTCTTTTAAGTTGCACATTTGAAATTGGAAAATTGACAGGGGAGGAATGATATTTTCGAGCTGGATGAAACTGTTGGATTGTAATAGAGAGTCGAAGGTCCGTTATTCGAACATAATGCCGGCTACGATGTTCGAATGTTACGTTATAACGAACGATGTTTGCTTCATTGGGTTAAATATGGATGTTGTACGTGTTAACACCTCGCGCGAAATGGAATTGAAGAGGGGAGTTTGCGATACTGCGGTTGTCGGAGTAGAATGTATTAGGAACAAATTGGGAAATAATAGTGATATATCGTGCAAGAAACGATAGAAATAGGTTTTTCAAATCTAACTTTATCTAAAAATAATAACAATAACTTTTAATCCAGACGACTTTCTTTCTCCACATTTTTATCGCCTTAATAATCCTCGAATTTAAAATTTTTTTTTTCTCAATAAGTTTCATTAGTAAAATCCAACGAACATTTTCTTCTTTTCAACTCGATAGAATTAATCAATTTATTCACACGATTTACGCCATTCTTTTTCCCATATTCTCGACCCAATAAAAAATCACAATTTCTGACTTTTTCTTTCGAAGTCGGAATCCTCAAGCTTCAAAGAAAAGCTTGCGTGAGAATGAAAAAAAGGATTTGGCTCTCGGGTATATCTCTTCTCTCGACCATTGCGCGTAAAAAAAAAAAAAAAGAAAAAAAGGAAAAAAGAAACGTCAGAATCGTTTGCTTCATTACGACAGCCGAACAATGATGTCTCGGCGCAGTAGAAATTTGAATTTAAGTCGTTACCGGTTCGGGGCATTATGCAAATTCGCGAAAATCTGTAAATTATAACGCAGCGAGGTGGATACCGGTCCCCCGGTTCAAGAAGATCCTCTGTATTCAAATTAATATAAAGAGGCTTAACAAAGTCGAAACAGTTGCCAAGCATGCTAATGCATCATGCTGATACAGCGCTAAGTGAATTTAACTGCTATCCCGCCGGTCGAAGTTTCGTTTACGGGCAACGAAATTGAACGAATTATCTTCTTGGCCGGGCGGTTAGAGGCCCGGTCCTGGCCTCAGGTGCAATAATTCACGAGTAAACGGCGCATTGTAGAATAACAATTTAACAAAATCTTGAGCGGTGAACGTTCAACGACGTTGCTTTTATGTTAATGTTGACGCATTAAAATTCTCATCGCGCCGATAGCGAAGGACTCGCAGCATCTCCTCCTGCGTGCTTAATGAAAACGAGTGCCACTTCTCCTGTCGCGAACTTCCCACCAGCGAATAACAACTCGAACCTCGTTTCTTTCTTTTTATAAAAAAAAAAAAAAGAAAAAGGTTATTTTATTTCGAGAAAGATAATTAATATTGTCTATCATCATTGTCCAATTTTTTCGTTGTTGATGGATAAAGGAGGAATTCTTCACTTGGTTAAAAACAATTTTACGAATAGGATTAATGAAAGATGAATGAATTACATTAATTCGACAACTTGATCGATAAATAATTTCACGAGAGAGAGAGAGAGAGAAAGGATATCTTGCATTGGAACAATCCATCGCAGAAATCTGTAAACTTTTCCATTCGAGAAAGCATGCTCGGGCTTAGCCTACAACCTAACCGCTGCGGCTAGCATTACTCACAGCTGGAAGGAGAGGTCACGTTTTCCAGGGTACTTTCATCCCGCAAGGACACCCGGTATACGTGTCTGCGTGTGTACGTAAACAAGTGGAGGGAGATCAGGGCGGAAAAAGCGGCATAACTTGGCCGTTTTATTTCTCGACACGGAGCGTGTGTCCACCATAAGCGCACGCTTAAGGTGTCACGGATCGCCGATCGAGAGTCACTCGCCCAGGTTTTCAACCTGATTCGAGAGCAGTCCCAACAGATCGAGAAATCGTGAAAGCACGACACGGCCATGCAGTAATTGAGAAGATTTAATCGTTTCTTTCCTTCTTCTTCTTTTTTTTTTCTTTTTTTTTTTTCTGTTTCGTTTGGGAAGCTTGTTTCTTTCTTCTTCGAGATTAGATGGAATTTTTTTCTTTTTTTTTTTTGTTTCCATTTCGAGTGGAATAGAGTTGATGTTTCTTTTGCGTCCTTGGAAGTTAGAACGGTATTCTGCATTTTATCTTACATGTTGATCATTGGAAATCTTTTATTATCTATCTGGCGATCCACGAGAGGGATTGTTGAAAAATTTGCAGATGATATTTGAATAAAGCACACGTGAGAAAGTATTAAATATTATATCTCACAAACGAGAATCTTTTTTAAAGTTTTGACTCGATAATGGTCAACTACTTTTCGTTCATTGTCACGAAAAACGTGAAAGAAAGAAAAGATACGAGAATACATCAATCTCGAATCTTTTGTAATTATTTCGGTTCTGAGGCAAGCCTCCTTTCTCTCCTTATTTTATACAATAATCTATGGATACGTCGGAGAAGAAGTTAACTACGATATCGTAATATTGAAAGAGTATTGCGAGTGCACCGCGATTAATTTTTCGCATCGACGTTGTGAATTATGATACCTGGAAAGAATGGATCGATTAGCTAAAAAGCTTGACTTAGTAGGGCGTGAAGGAAACATATTGCAGTCAGCCATTTCTATCGAGTTTATTAAACTAACTCTCTTCTATCTTCGCCAAGATATTAATTAAAATATTTTTTAATTAATTTGTTTTCTTTCTATTCCAACTTCTTTATCTTTCATCACTTCGTTCGATTGGAATTTATCGTGAAATATCGAATAATGTTAACACTTAAAAATTGGAATTCAATAGAGTATACTATGCAATACAATTTTATATTATATATTTATGAAAAATATTAAATATATATATATATATATAAGAAAAGAATATTTTTAAATTATCATAGTAATTTTTATGCTAATATGCAGTTTCAATATTTTTTTCTAAACAAATTTCAATTAATTCAAACTGACTCGAGTTTTCTAAAAATAAAATTTATACGAATATATATTTTTATCATAAAATTAAATATATCACGATAGACTTAACTGAACATTTATTGAACTTTAAACCACCTAATTCTCATTATCAGATATAACATTGTTGAATACATATCATAATCGAGTATTACAGTATGTTAGATATACTAGTACTTTAGTTCTGAGATATGATGGACATAATCAACTAAGATATCATAATGTAAATAGATTAATTAAAATAAAATATATTGATTTATCTACGCGTATTTTCGCAAAATCTGATTGGCATCAAAAAAAGGAAAAAAAAATAAAAGATTTTGTTATTTATATTAGTTACGATGAAAGCAGAGAAACTCAATCGTCCTGTTTGAAAATGTATGGCAATCGCATGATTCCACGTTATTGCAAAGTGAATTTTACAGTAACTTTCCAAATGTGACGATACCCTCTAAAAGCTTTCAGGTGAATTAAATTCTCTCGAAACGTTTACGATAAAATGTTTCCCTTTAATCTCTCTAATCACATGTGCTAGGCTTGTTCCACGCATGCTACAAACTTTGGGAATTTCATTCGTTCGCCTGATGTTTTTCTCATGCGAGGAGGGTATCGATAAACTTGAAATATTTCATTTCAGAACTGATCTGACTGAAGGAAGGATCCCATCTCTCGTACATTTTGTATTACAATCGGATAATTCGGCATAAAATATAATTAATAAAGCATGCGTGATTTCATTCGATCGTCATTTCTTGAAAATTAATAGAATTTCTCGATTGTCAAAACTAATTATGGAAAGGATGATTGAACGAACGAAATTGTATTTTAAATGATAATCTTCTTTTTTTTGTCTTTCGTTTCTCAATTTTTACTATTATTAATATTCTCAATTGAAAATGAATGAATTACTTGTGAAAGATGAATTTAAAAAATATGGAGAGATGAATGTGTGTGTAATTTAAAATATATCTTTTTTCTTTTCCTTCCTGTTTCAAAAAACAAAAAATATTATTAACACAAATTACTTTACATTCATTACGCTATTCGTCTATAAATAACAAGCGTATTTGTGATTTTATGCAAACATTATGAACTCCAATAATCAAAGTTAACGAATTTTGTATTTAGTGACCCAATAGATAATTAATTATAAAATAGCAATTCTGTAAATTGATTTCTAATGATCATTATAATAATTTAATTAGCATTATAATTACAAATTAATTTAATTATTATTAGTTATTAATATATGTATATATACGTTTATTATTATTCTTTCAAATCATTAATATTTCGTTCATGCGACATTCGGATTAAATAATAAATAAATAAAGATAATATTACGCTCCGTTTACACAAAATTTATCATTACATTCAATCAATACATTCATTATCCTTGAGTGAATTAATAGCTAGTTTCAAAAAAAGGAAAGAAAAGAAAAAAAGAAAAACTAAAGACTAAAACTAAAGATTTACGACCCAGCAATGAATCTTTGCAGCTTTATAGTTAGCCAGTCCCATAAATCCACCAACATTGTTCTCCGCATTTAAATCGTGGATCCTTACGGAACGGAAATTGGAGATATAAGCGGATACGGAATAGAATCTAAGAGATTGAAGAAGTTTTCAAGCAGAGGGGGATTGAAGTTTGCTTATCGATTAACCGAGATGCAACAAAGTCACGCGTCACAAGGAGAAAATCGAACGTCCATCGTAGCTCTCCTGGAAACCACTTTAACGGTCTAAGATTTTCAGCAAACTTAATCCAAACTTTTTTCAGATATACGTGTGTATTCTGGGGAGCAATAAGTCCACTATCTGTTGTGGATCTAATATAATTATTTCGAATATATTCGAACACAGTACAGGCGTATACGTTTGTACTTTACATTGATTTTTATTGAAGATGAAATCGCTACTTCGATATTTTTTAAAATAAAATAAACATTTGTAATCGAATACCAGTTTACGTATATAAATCTACGGTATCGAATAACACGAATTTTGATAACGCGGAACACATTTGTACGAATTCTAACACGGTTTTGTATAACATGGAACCAGTTAATCCTGTTATTCGAGGATTGTCCGCATATTGATGGGGCAGAAAAGAGAAAAATCATCGAAATTCAAACCTGTGACCATGGAGAACAAATTTTATATCGTTATTATTTCTCGTAAATATCGATTTTATAATCAAATTAATAAGAAAAAAAAAATTAACTTGCCATAAATAAATAATCAAAATTATACTCTGATATTCTCTCGACGTTTAATCGTTCTACAAATAAACTAAACTTCAGATGTAAAATAATTTTTAACAATTATTTTTGAATAAAAATCAATTTATCGATAAATTATTTCCTCTCTCACCAATTAACTCCACGAAATTTAAATTCTTTTAAATCAACTGCACGCATTTTTCATTACACACACACACACACATCAAACGCTTTAAAAAGAAAACTATTTTCCAATACACGAACCATTTAACTTTCATCGCCTTTCTTCCTCGCAAACTGCATCGAAAAGTTGACGAGAAAATATATATATATATATTATTTTATCGAAGCGGTCGACAACCTGTATCTTCTCGAATCAACGCTCTGCTCTCACTTTTCCAGAAACATTCCCCGCCTCTCTTGATGAATTTCTCTTCTCGCCTCTTTCATAATGTTAAATAACCGATATCTATCTCTCTCTCTCTCTCTCTACACTCGAATAATCGGCAAGAAGAATGCAACAGCGTGAGGAAAGCGAACACAAGCGAAACACGCTTGGAAATAGTGGCAAAAGCCTCTAATCTATCGTGACGAACAGCTGCTCGAAAACGAATTAACCGTTCGTGCGGTGGCCGCGCGGATTCGAGCGTGTAATTTTATGGAAATGAATGAATCAAACGTTGCTGTCCTTTTACTGCCTCGCTCCTGGCCATTTTTATTCCGCCGTCCGATAGACCGGTCGCGACGGAAATGCATTCTTTCACGGTTTATTGGCCATCGAGAATAATTCCATCGATTTTTCCAATCGAGTCGGTTACAAAAACTTGTAATTATTGAAATTTTGAAAGTTACATCTAAGGCATACCTCCTTTGAATAAAAGTAATCTACGATTTCTATTATATATAAAAGTTTAATTCATAATCAAATCCATAAGAAATGAACGCGTTTTAAATATTTTTTAAAACACGTCTGTGTAGACTTCTTTTTATCGAGATTATACGTCTGTTCGTATCGTAATTTATTAACAATTGCAAATGATTTGCAATCGAGTCAATAGAATTGGCAGTAAAAAATGGAATGCCTTTGCACGAAAGAGACATCCAATGGTCTCGCGTGCTTGAAATCCATAGAAATTCGCGAGTTTTATGATTTAATTGGAACGAGTGAAAGGAATTACGCAATGGCCGCGATTTCTGTGTAGGTATATACGTACATATATATATATATATATATACAGAGAAACAGCGTGGAGATCGTAGAGACAATACGAGGAATTTCTACGCGCCGTAGAATCGAAATGACATCAACCGCATCTGTATCCTTTACATTCCATGGGCTTGTAATTCTTGAGGCATTTATAGAATGTAAACCTGTTGGTCGAGCAATGTACACCTGTGTGAGCGCTTTCCTACACGCGATATATATATTCGTTCGTAGTAAATAACCGGATGTTTTGACCGATTAATAATAATTGAAGAATCTTATTAAATTGTACAAATTGATAATCTACTGATACCCATAATTGGATTACTTATCATTAACTTATGATAATGTTAAAATGAATTCTTTTACGATACGCATCATCGATGGAAAAATATAATTTAAAATTTGATATTACACAATATTTCAATTAATACATCGAATTATGTATTGAACTCTAGTTAAGGAATTGAAGAATTCCACGGAATGATCGACAGCTATAAAGAATATATATTTCTTTTATCGCGTATTTTTTTCAACCCTCTCGCATCTATGAACGACATATCTCGTGACGCAATGTCATTCATACCACGCTCCAGACGAGATATCGCACGTGTGCCTTTTTTATTAAAACACGCGAGATATCGTCCATAGATTCGTCCATAAAAAAAATCATTGCTCAAACAAGGAAGGGGTTAACGACTTATATCGCGTATTTCGAAAAAAAAAGAGAAAAAAAGAGATTGTTTAGTCTTCCATTTTACACAAAACAACATTCACTTGTTTATGCATGTTATATCGTAAATTAAACACGCGAGATATCTCGTCCAAAGCGGAGCATCGAGTCGTGAGATATCTCGTTCATAGCGTTGCATGAACGACATTGCGCCGTGAGATATCTCCACCGCCAATGTAAAAGGGGGTTGGAAATCAATTTTACCCTGCTATAATATTCTGTAAAATTCGTTCGAATTAATACGATATATTTGAAGCGTATAATTGTACCGAATAAAAAAAAGTAGAATTATTAAAAATTTATTAAAAAAAAAAAAAAAAAATGCCGAAAAAGAATAAAGGAAATGTACGTTTATGTGAAGTTCTTTTTGTATAAATATACGTGTAACATTTAACGCATATCGTTAGATAAACAACAAATTATGATAAGCCTTGTATATCTGCGACATCCAAAAAAAAAAAAACATGCCATTTATCAGTCCACTGACTCATCATTCTACGACAATATTTAAAATCCAAATTTGTCACTAAAAATTTTCGTTCGAAGCTTCATTCAAACGTTCCTGTTTTTTTTTTCTTTTTTTTTCTTTTAAATTCGACAGAATCGATTAATTTCTTATTCAGGCCGAAAATCTTTAAATACACATCGAAAATATACAATAAAATTTAGAATCTCGTTTCACGATAAGAATAAATAAAATTTTAAATTCGAAATTAAGCGTCTCGTCACTTCGAATCCTTCGTTTAAAATTCTGCAATTAAATTGCACCGTCTGAAATTATGAGCGATCGATCACCAGCAGATGCCCATTTAAAATAATCTCAATCCGGTAATTAAATCGTTGTACATCGTTTAAAATAGAAGGGAGCGTTCTACACGATCTCGATCGCACACCTGTGAAAATAATTCGAAGCACGCGTAAACGAGTGGAACATCGCAAACTTGGGGAGAAAAATCGAAATTTTCACGGACGAGTTACACGGCGCTCGGTAGATGGAGGGGGATTGAATGGGGACTCGGGGAAAAAAACTTGGGCGGAAAAATGAAATTAGCGGGAATCGTTCGAAAAACGTTTCTCGAAACGTTTGGCTGGATTGTTTGCATGAATTTTTCGACAGGTACGCATAGAGAGGCATAACGCGGCAAATTAACGAACGGAAGAGAAAACTGTTTCCCGTTGATTGAAGGATACAAAATAAAATGTCGGGAAATCCAACGGCGAGCTGAACGAGTCGAAAACGAGGCACGCCGAATAATCCATTTGCCCGTGTGTTCCGAAATTAATTATACATCGGATGAATTCGAAGAATATCGGCGGATAGTTCAATATTTAAAACTTGGCGCAAAAAAAAAAAAAAAAAAAAAGGAAGAAAGAAAAGAAAAAAATTACGCGTCGAAGTTTTCACCTGTATCACACCTGTACACTATTTCTAATTTATATAATACAGGAGTGATATTACGCGTGTACAATTTTAATTGCATTTAGAAAAAAAAATTATGAACAAACTTTGATTTATTCTCGCTTAAGTAATACTTAGATAGACTGAATTTATCGTACCGTTTACATGCTAATCAATTAGTATCCAAGTGTTATTTAATACTTTCATATAATCACGTATAATCTAGAAAACCAGACACTATAAAAATGAAATATAGAACCGGATTGGAATATCTTTATCAAAAAAAAAAAAAAAAAAAAAAAAAAAGAAATCCATAGCACGATCGAAGCATTCAAAAGAAGTCAGATTAAAATATTGTGATAATATTATAATATAATAATAAAATATTGCACAAGATTTCCTCTTCCGCTTAAATTCTTCGTTGCAAATAAAATTACTAATATTTTATCCGTGATTTGATAACAATTATAACTTCGAATAAAATAGCATCTACCACACTCGAAAACACGTGTTGTTCGTAAGTACGCTTGCAATAAAAAAAAAAAAATCCCGGGAATTAAACATTTCGGGAAAGAATCCCTCCGCCCGGAAGACACATGGCCACGTTAATAAATACCGATACCAATTTGCCTAAGGTTGCTGGAGGATGAGGGAAGAGGGATGTCCAATAAATTTCGCGGCGGGGAAAACCGATTTCCGTGCCCCGCTCCGCCACCCCGGCGATACTTTCCGCGGGAGAGGCAAGATAAAACGCTTCTTTTTTTTTTCCGTGAGAAAGGCGTAGCTGCTGGTATTCAGGACAAATTCCTGATCTGGCAGTGGTTCTTTGCCGGTTCTCCGCCGTCAAGGCACCGTGGAAAATGTATAGAAAGTGGGGAAAAGAGAGGAGGGAGAAAAAAGGGAAACAAGAGGATGAAATAAAATTAAAGAAAGTCACCGATGACCGGTGACTTTTTATCGAGTAAATGTTGGATCAGAGCGAGAGAGGGGGGGAAGAATGGCGGAGGGAAAAAATGTGAAAGGTGCGCCAGGCAGGAGAATTATCGGGATTTGTTCGTGAGGTCGCATTCAAATCGGGCCGACGTTGGAATGTCGTCCTGCCTCTTCTGTCGTAACAGTTATAAAACGGTCCTGATATCCTGCAGGCAGTAACGCACATGGCCGCGTGTGCGTACGAACGCACACGGACGTCCGATTGCACCTGCGATTGTGGGCGTAATCGTTCGGAGTGAGGATTCGACGGAGTGAAGGTTGGCGAGGAACCTTCGATAATATCGAACGATGCCGATTATGATGGTGGAGAGAGCTCGACAATGGCCAGATTTACGTGTTTTGGATTATTCTTTGTCTTCTTGCGCCCGCCACGGGTAATTAGGATAATTCTCTCGCCACGTGGAAAGCGAAATAAGGGCGTGGTAGAGGACGAATAGCTTCCCTCGTGTGTGAAGTTGGATGGTTGTTTAATCGCTTCGTTTGAAAATTTTTCTTCCACGTTTTCTTCTTTTTATCGCTGGATTCGTTGAATCGTTAGATCAATCGTAAAATTGTTCTTTTCGAAACGATCTAAGTTAATTATCGAAACTTACACATGAAACTTAATACTTTCTTGATATACTTATAATATATACCTTTTCTTTTCTCTCTCTCTCTCTCTCTCTCTCTCTTTCTCACAGTTATCCAGAAACGTCTAACGATTACAAGTCTGGAAAAAGCGAGCGCAATTTGAAACTTCAAACTTTGAAGTTTCCCTTGTCGATCGCGGTATAGACAAAGGCAGAAAAGGAAAGAGGGAAGAAAAAAAGAATGGAAAAATCAAAACTCGGTGCGCGTGTAATAAATTACAAAGTTGCGGCATTGTCTGTGCACGGGGGAAGGAAGGAAGGAAGGAAACGGTTTCACGAGAGGAAAAGTTGGGTGACATGCGGCACAAAAGAATGTTGTCGACCGCAGTCAATGCCTTGTCTCTCTGTACTCGAATAAGGATCGATAACGTGGTTTCATTTAAAGGGTGCATTATCATTCGCTCCAGAGGATGAAAAAGCGTGGCGAATAATCTCGCGAGCCACGGTCGAAGGGAAGAAACGAGAGAGGGAAATCGAGGAAAATAACACTGAAAAGGGAGTGGAAACGACAACAGAGGAGGGTAAACTGCAACAAAGAGTTGTTAAAACAATAAAGTTACGCGATTCTTGCCATGGAATCGCTGTTTATTGTTCGGTTGTTTCAATATCGACGGGGGGAGGGAAGGAAAAGGGACGACCATTATCGTCGCGGAGGAAGGTGATCGTGAAATGCGTAAAATCGAAACTCAGAGTAATGCGGGAAAATACACGTGACAATTACGCTCGACCATGAATTATTATCCAGGTATGAAATCGGTGCGAATTATTCTCGAAAATTTCTGATCAAAGTAATGGCCGACTGACATTGATTATCGCATTTAATACTAGAATCTTGGGAATTTTATCTCTACGTTTATACCTGAAATACGCATATTTCACAGAAATATATAAAGAAATTATAATATCACGATAGAAATACGACATAATTAATTAATTATGTCTAATTGTCGATTAGGTTGATTTAAAACTTAACGAAATAATACGTTCTCGAAAAAGTTCAAAATCTTGGATTGAAATCGTGGCGAAAATTATGGAATAGAAAAAAATCATTGAGCGCAAAGTGCGCGAGAAGGGAAAGGAAAGCGGAGAAGTGGCAATGCGAGCGGTGGTAGAATGCAAGAATAATTAGTCGCGGCGTTAATTCGGCCGAATGGCCGTAAAACTGGGAGGAGACTAGGTGCAAAGTTTCGCAGTGTTCCAAACTCGTGGTTGGAACAATTCGTGGTCGTTAACCGGAAAAGAAGTTTTCCGCGCGCTTATTTTCTTCGCGCAAATATTTTCGTTCCTCGTGCAGCACGCTTTCCCCTCCCGCGTGTATGCATTTTCCCCGGCGTTGTGCCGCAATGAAACGAAGAAACTGAACGTTAAGTGGCGAGCGTTGTAAAGTTCCGCGAAAGCTTTTAATTAGGATTACGCATTATCTCAAGCTCCCGTTGTAGCGAGTAGCTATTTCAATTATACCGCCGAACAGCTCCATGGAAATGAAACTGTTTCAGAGTTAATTTCAGATACGCGGCCAATTACGATCTGAATTATTTCTACTTTTCGTTCGGACGTGTTACACGTGTCGTTTATTTCTTTCATCTTCCCCTCCCCTCCCCCCTTTCTCTCGTTTTGTTAATCAACGAATTCCGTGTTCGAAAAATTATGAAAGATATTCAAAAATGGAATTCTCTCCGTTCCCCGTGAAATTGCAGTTAATTTCTCGGGGCTGAAATTCAAACTCGGACAAGAGGTGTCTGTTGCTATCTCTCTCTGTTTCTTTATTCGTGAAAATAAATAATATCCGTCGGGAAAAAGTGAGAAATATCGGATAGAGAAAAAGAGGTGGATTGAAAAATTCATGCGAAATGCGGAAAATATTAACGCGAAAATAACTCTTGTTATCGCGAGATGTGAGGTAAATTTAATTCAACGAGTTGTACATTGCGGAGTTAGATTATAAAATAAGAATCTTAAGGTAAAGCTTAATTAAAATCTCTTCCACCTTCTTATTTATATATTGTGTTTCATTTATTGAAAACGAGGAGATAAATCTCGCTAAAAAATAAGCGTATAATGATCCTATCTTTTATTTACGCGTAATCTTAAAGATATAATTAAAAAAGGAAATGAACGTTGAGGTTTCTAAACTAGTTTTCTCTAAACACGACCTAGAAGAACTTTCCATCGGCTTATATTCTCCGGTATAAATGTTTCCACCGCGAGTGCAGCAGATTTTCATTCACCAACGAGCTGAACGCGATATGATATCTAGGTAAAAAACTGGTGATTTTAACTGGTGAGCATAACAGCAAACGCAATTTGATTTATACCCATGAACGTATGAAATAAATTCACAACTGATCCCCGTCCAGTGCTCGATATCGGCTTAAAAGAGGAAAAATATTTTCGATTAATACTCCTTTCGAATCTTCCGCTTTTCCCATCCCGCCCCTCTGGATGCTCATTAAACTCATTGAAACGGGTCATGCGCTGAAAAACAAACGTCATCCGAGACCATCGAACCGAGGAATCGAATAAATTCCATCGCGCTCTATTTTCGACCCATTCGAGGGGATGTGTGGGGGTACGATAATGCACCTGTCGCTCGAATTTTTATTGAATTTTCTATTCGATGGCAAACCCTTACGAAAATCTATACGTGTGATTGAACGAAGTTTTACACGTTCGAAACGAATTGAAAAGTAAAAGTTGCGATTTTGTAATTTAATCTTTGTCCAATGATAAAGGTAAGAATTGATATAGAAATATGAAAATGTCTATTTGTGAACTTATTTGTTTATCGAGTACTTTGATTAGGATTTTTACATATCGCGTAGATTCTATAGATTTTCAATTTCCACAAATGAAGAGAATTTACATAATGTTACATAAATATATTAACACTATGTGTAAATGAACAAAGTAATAATAAATAATGGAATGTATAAAAGAAAAATTTTGCAAAGTTTTATTCTTTTATTTAATTTAAAAAGAAATTACACAATTTTTACTCTCTCGAATATTTACCATTATCTCCGAGTGATACATCATTTTTACTGTTCGAGGATCGAAATGAGTGGTAATATAAATGGTACTCCTTTCATATCTCATCAAACGTAACGATAAAAATGTTTAAATAAGAGTTATAAATGATGCAAAAGGATCGAATGAAATTATAGATTTAATAAATTTTATTCTTTGAAATATTACCCTCACTCGTCACTCTCGCGAATCAATTTGCATCGATGGCTCGAAAATCGGATCGAGTCGTAGCGCAGACTTACGGCTTCCTTTATTCCATCGAATATAAGTAATTACAAACGTTTAAATCGTAGTTATAAACGGTGAAAAGGCAAATCGAATTAAATTCCAGACTCGATAAATACGAAATTCAGAGGAGACAAGGGGAAAAAGGAGGAGAACGAGCAGCATCGATCAATTTCCCTTCTTATTATTCGTCGATTAGAAAGAAGGCAGCGGCAAGAGCAAGGGGAAATTACGATCTCCAGGCGATAAAACAGCTCGTGCAATGAGAACGAATATTCACCGCTGATTAAGGAAGGAAATTACGATCACGGATGGATAAAATGGCCGCGAGATGAGAACGAATGCGACTTGGGTTGGGAAATTGTTCTTTATCTTTTTTGTAGACGCAACGATTACTATGAGAAAAAAGCATCGACAAACCGATCATCCGGAGGGAGATATTCGATTATTTACTTTCGATACCATCGATCGAAATTAACGCGGGATAACAGGATTGTTTCTTTTCACCCTCTATTTTAAAAATACATCAGAGGAAAATGGGGAAGGGGGGATTTCGTTGCTAATTACCATTTAAACTGGTGGTTCTCAACTCGTGAAACTCGTATATACTTAACAGAAGGAGTAATTTTTATGAAGGTAAAACGAAAATTATTTTTCCAAAAAAAAAAAAAATCACAGAATACCATCCTCTCTTTTTCTCTCGAGATCCAATTTACCAAAGGCTCGATATGAAAAGAATAAAGATGGAAATTCGATCGAATTTACATTCATTGAGAAAAGCATTTACATTGAAAACAATTTTCCTATGTTCTTATTCAATATAGAAGTAACACATTCTTGTATTACACTTTTTCGAAAGAGTGTAACAAAGACACGGAGAGAGAAAAGCGTTGGAAAGCGTTGATTATAAACAAAGAAATCGCATTATGCGTTGGGTTAGTATGCGCAATATTCAGCGGAATTTCCCTCGTTCGACGTTCAACAACTTTTCCACCGGAATAATCGTGTCCGAGTGCTACATAAATTTCCCCCTCGACTGGAGTTAAGTACGTAAATTATACTCGTTTCTTTCGAATAGAAGTTCATCCTTCCTTCCTTCGTTTCTTCTTTCCTTCTCTTCTTCTTCTCCCTTTCCCCTCCTCCTCCCTCGGATATATCAACCGATAGTGGATCGAAAACAGAATGCTAATTACACAGGGACAAGGGATGGAACGATTATCGTTCCCTGATCGGCCATTCGACGCGAGTATGCCACTTTTAAAACAAAAGCGACCCCTTCCCTATCGCATTATCGTCCCCGGACACTTCACTTTCTTTCTCTCCGCTAATTGAAACTTTCCTAATTGTCGGCAAGAGTCTGCAGAAGTATCATCCTCTTCGCTCGTAGTTCTATTCGATCGTGTTTACCTCCCCCTCTTCACCCCGCCTCCCGAACAAATCGACCTCTTTCAATCGGCCACCATCTTGCCGGGGGGAGGGGGAGGGGGGAATTTCCACGGAAGGAGATGAATTCTTCGAGGAGAAAACATAAATACGAAAAAGGAGAGGGGGAGAAGTTTGAACGAAAGTTTAAAATTTATATTAAGGGTCGAGTTAAGTGCGAGGGTGTATTTACAGCGCGCTGAGGATGAAAAGAATAAGGGAAATAATTTTATTTTGATGTACTTCACTCGTTGATGGAACGACCAAGAACAAGTTTCCGGTTTTAGCCACGTTCCAACTTCCTCTTGGCCGTAAGTTTTCATTTCCTGTGGCGTAGCGTGAATCGCTGTTTTTTTTTTTTTGTTTCTTTCTTTTTCTTCTTTTTTTTTTTCTTTCTTTTTTTTTGAAGTTCCATAGAATGGAAATTTATTTGCCAAACTTCTTTGGGGGCGAACGTGGAAACGGGGTTACTTTGCCACGTTGTGAGAAACGCCGCGGCTTAATTATCGTTACCAAGGGATTCGTCGAAGACGATGTTTCTAACAAAATGTTTCTACGTGGTTGAACGAAAATTTGGATGTAAATTCTGCCCTCGAAGCGAAGAAAAGTTGGTAAACGTGAGTTTTAACAACTGATATGAATTAACTAGGAACTCATCAAAATTTTTGTTCAGAGAAGTAATATTTTCCTAAAAATTATATGACATGCAAATGAAATTTCGAATATAATAATAATAATAATAATAAAGAAATAATAAAGAAAAAAACGTCGAAAAATAAAAATACGTCACTATATAAAACTTCTACTCTAAATTCGATCAATATCTTTGAAACACCCCGTACATTGTTCCCGTTGAAAAAAATAAAAGAAAATCCGGTTTTAAGTGTCTCGTACGATCGACGAGGTTCATAAATTGCCGCGGTGAAAATTCTTTGTCCGAAATAAAGGGAGCAGGGAGGAAGAGGTAACACGTGGTATCTCGAACCGGAAGTTTAACGACAAGAGATACACGGTTTTGAAAGCGATCATTTCAAAGGGGAATCTTATGTGCGGTAATTTCCCGGTTAGAACGTCATCAGTTAAAACGACTCTATTTACAGTGGAGCGTAGTAATATTCACGGTTTATTTGCATAATCGAAAAAAGAAGAGACGAAGAGGGGAACGTCTTCAAAAGACGTTTTTTAAATAGAAAACGCAATCTCCCATGGACTCCCTCGAATGCTACGTTAATAACGTGCCATCTTACTGCTGGGCTGCATAGCATTCTCGAGGTTCAAAAAATACTTGGCGACGTTTTCTCGTAACTGGACTTCGAATTTCCTCTTTGCGATTCAAGAACGCTTGTGGAATATTCTCTTTAATTAAATTGCGTTTCTCGCGGTGTATACAGAATTAGAATTTAAAAAGTTAGGATAGAGAATTAATGACAATCTTTTTCCTGCTTTTTTTTTTCTTAATAATGAGAAATTCTTGATATTAATTTATGCCATTAATATATAATAAAAATTAAATTAAATATTGTTAACTGATATTATTAATTTTCGTATTATTAATTTTTCTAAAAATGGAACAGGAAAATCATCTAAGACCTTTCATTTTTCCTTTCTGTAACGTCTTTCATATATCCTTCTTCTAACATTTGATACAGAATAATCGTATCTTTAAATGTTTAATCAATCGTCGAGTAATAATTTCAAAATATTTTACAATTTGATACGAATTCGAAAAACAACAAGATTAATGTCTTCGTTTTTATCTAATCTCTATTTCGTTTCTCTTTCAATAATCCGCATAATCGCTCTAAATTTCGTCAAAAATCGGTGAAAGCATTCTTCACGCCTGATAACGAATCATTAAAATCCGCAATTTAATTTTTCTATTGAACCGATGAAAACGAGTATAATATTTTTACCAATAGCCTCGAGCATCGATTATTCATATTATTTAATATCCGCAATTAATTTTGCCTTATCTTCACCGATATATTCGATATACAATCCTTTACTTCCTTTCATTTCTCACTTGCCACACTTTGACACACGAATATTTGATTTCCCCAATTAATATTTGTTTAATTATAACGAATATTATAATATAATCCTTATAATATAATCTTCCGCCAATACTGTGATTATCCCGTGGAAATACTCGATACTTGGCTTCAGATGAAATCCAGGTTTCGACTTTTGCTCAATAAGAAACATTTTTCGATTAGCAGAAAGCACGAAAAGTTTACACCACGTGAGAAATTCACTCGGGTGTTTCGTTTCATCCACTGTTATCAATCATCCTCCCTCAACTTACGTGTGTACTTTTTATGGAGCGCGAAGAAAGATGAAAACTAAACATTTACTTTTGCAATAGGGAAAGTTGATCCAACTTTTCGAAACATCGTCCGAATAGAAGATTTAAGTGATTAACATTCGACGTATTTTCCTCGTTATGATTCTCATTCGTCACTTTCGAATTTTTAATTTTTAAAGCAATATCATATGATAGAACGATTATAAATAGTATTAATTCTCGAAAAGAAATCTTATTCTATCATCGATATTCGATTGCACGAAATAAAAAGTATATTAAATAAAATAAAATATTATAATTGATAATTATTTTCTGCATTTTCCTATTCTTTAGTTCAGACCAAGATTTTAGATTTTAGATCAAATATAAAGATAAAAATTTAATACAAATAATCTGAATTTATTTCAAAAATCTCAATAATATTTAAAAAAAAAAAATAAAATTGAAAAGAAATAGAAATAGATAGATTAAAATAGATTCTATTTTAATTTAGATAAAAATTTAGAAATTTTTTTAATTTTAATTGTTTAAATTTCTTTTTTTTTTTTTTTTTAGAAAAGGCAGAAAAAGTATCATTGATCATTTAGTCCTTTCCACTTTCTTTTTTTTTCGACATCTATTTTCTACATCACTATTTCCTTTTTTTTTTTTTTTAATTGTAAGCAACAATGCCACGTCACACTAAAAACCGTTTGTCACTGAGTTCGCAAAAAGGTCTGTTCTATTTTTTTTATCTCTGAAAACACGTCGCATACCCCCAAATTATTGGAGCGAGAAGAAAACTAACTGACCGAACGCATATTGAACGGTACCAAACGTCAGCTCCAAAACAGAATTTATGTCCGTACAAAATGACAAATAATTCACGGCTGGTCCGGTCATATCGTGAAAAATCGTATTCGTATTTAGACCATAATATAGAGTTTAATGCGAGATACAAATATATATCTATTTCTAAAAAAACAAAGCATTGTGATCAAAAATCGTGTTATTTTCATTCGAATCAAAATGGGAAAATATTGTTTCAATACTTTTGACAAAAATAGCAATTTTTCTACATTTCCATGGAGATTTGATGTTCACATTGCGACATCTGTATATTAAACAGCTTCTAACATTACAAACGCGACATCTATTAAAGTAAATTGATCGTAAAATTTTTATGTACGACATATCGTCAAATTAAAGTAAAAACCTCTTACATATCATTAGAAAACAATATTTTCGCAAGATTAAGATTACCCGATAGCCAAATCCCAGAATCTTTCGATTCATTATTAGATTCAATAATAAGAAAAAAAAACGAATCATCTATTCATGTCATTTTCGAAAATAGCATCAAATTAATAATTACTCTTCATCAATCGAACTCAATAATCTTATGAAACAATGATCTATCACGAGATTAAACAAAAAAAATTTATAATAACATTATAAAAATATTAATCTTTCGAAACACTCTGAAAACGCAATATCAAATTTAAAAAAGCGTTAGAAACGCGCGCTTTTTGTACTTACCTCAGCCAGTGGGCCGAGCCGGAAACTTTCAAAACGAAACTTGGAAAAATTCGGGAAAAAAAGAACGAACACTTAAAAAAATATATATCACGTTATTCGTAAACTGTTGTAGAATATCGACACGTAAAAAACTGACTTTCAAACGATGATCAACACACGAAACAATCCGTTTCTCACGATCGACAATCGTTAGAGATGCGAACAAATGCAACACATACGGCACGAGGCGCGCGAAGCGACTGAACCTCTTCCGAGCGCTGGAGTCGCTGCAGACCAACCGACCTCTGCCGAATCGCACGAAGACTATCGTTCGTGCGAGATCGTAAGGATTCAGCGCGTCCACGTTGCAAAACTACGCTACTTTACGTGCCCGCGAAATAATCGTGCCATCGACGTTGAGTAGTCAACATGGTTCCACGCATACATGATGTCTCTGTCAAACGATGCGAATGCTCGGTGTGAAATGAGTATTAATTGACGTGAATATCGGCCGATTACGACAATCTGACACCAAGTCTGAAATGTTTTGCTGTGTTTATGAATTATAAATCTTATAAATAGTGATGCCTGCTATCAAGGATTAAGGTTTACATAAAAGATTGAAATTTAAGATTTATAGATTAATAGGTTATAAAGAATAATAAAATAATAGGATTTATGAATTTTAGGATAAAATAGAAATTTGGCAAATGAAGAAATGATGTTCTAATAAATATGGATGGAGAGATTTATTGAGTTGATAAATCATCAGGTAAGATGCGAGATTGAGAATTTAAGGTTAAACAGGATATTGAAATGAAGAAAAATTTTTTCTTAAAAAATTTAAATTCACTTTTAATCTATGATGTAATACGAGCTATTTAAATTTTCAAGATTTTAGATAGATAGAAAATTAAATTTTACAATTTTATGAATAGATACTTTATACATATGAGTACGTATAGATATTTTCCAAAGTTCAAATTTCTGATCAAATTGAAATAATCAATATGATAAAAGAATTTAAATATATTCAAATCTATCGATAATTTCATCATTATTATCACTATTAATATTTAGATAATAAATGAGATTGAAAATTTAAGAATATATATATATAATTGAAAACCTAACCTAAATTTAAATTTCCTTATTTCGTTATTTTATAATTTTATAAATGAATAGGAGAATTCGATTTAAAAGTATTAAAAATTTGAATTTGCAAATTGCTATTGAAATTTGTAAACTGTAGACAATAGATAGAATAAATTAAATTTAATATTTAAAAACGTTGATCTTTGATAGAAGGAATCTTTAAATATTATATCTTTATAAGTAGATTGATCTAACAAAAGATTTATAATAAATTTCTGAAATTAAAATTCAAATTTCTCTATAAGATTCATGAGAAATGATGGATGAGAAATAAAATAGAATAGATTTTTAAGAATGGTCAAAACAATATGCATAATCTGTAATAATATGAAATACTAGTTTAATAATGTAAATAAAACTGTACTTCATTAAAATAGCAGATACTATTGAATCGAAACACGTAGTACAATTAATTTGCGTGAATATCGGGACAATTATTACGATTATTAATTTATAGCAGCAAGAGTAGAAATTAATGCAATAAACAAACAAGTTTACAGGAGATAACAGTTTCAAAATGAAATATATCTGTTTCAACATATGTATCGTGAAACGATAACGGTAACTAGCATTCGTTTTTCAATTTACCTGGAATTTATGTATATTTTAAAAATTGCGTTTCATTTTGTACCTCGGTATGAACACGTGTGCTAAATATCGATTATTCTCTCATGAATATTTCCCTTCCCGATTCACAGGAATCATCACCGTTCATAATTATGGAAAATACATCAACTGTTATTTATTTATTAGAGTATTAAGAGAAAAAGAAATTTTTCATGAAATATTTCTAGAAACTCCATGAAGCAATGACATTGTTTTAAAAATTCTTCATTAATCGATTTCTAATTGGATTTCATTTAACTGTAAATATCTTCAAGTTTATGGAGTCATGTCGAAAGTAGGACTTGATGGAATTCATTGGCTTTTATTGGAATGTAGCAAAAGCCAAAATCAAGGTTGAATGTCTTTTAACTGGTTGTAGAAATCTCTAGTTAGTCATGTTTCCAATTTAATAGAGATAGTAAGTACATACAAATCTTTGGATTGTATTTTAAAATAGCAACAAATTTAAATAAAATCAGATTCCATGAATATGTTAGAAAATGAAATAGAGAGAAACATTCAATAGAATTCATTTCTTTTCTTAGTTTGAGAAACAGTGAAATAAATCATTCTAAATGTTAAAGAAACAACATTAAAATTTTTATTACAAATTTCTAAGATTTGTGAAAGCTAAGTCTGTGAAAATGTTTTTGAAAATTATTTTAAAAATTCATCAAAAAAATTTTAATCATTATTTATACTATTTAAATTATACAAATAGCAACTTTTTTCTTAATATTTTATTTTTCTTCTTAACAAATTAATAAGAATCGATTTTTTTCCTTTCCTCTCTGTTAAATTTTGATGATAAAATTTATCAAACTTTTTATTTTCTTGATCTTTAATTTCTTTATGAAGAAATTATTAAGTGATGATACTAAGTAAGCGGTTTCCTTTCTTTCTCCTTTTCGAAACTTTTCAAAGAAAATTCTTTCGAATGCTTATCGATTTCCTTCGAAAACTCTTCGATATCTTCAACATTGAAACTTCGTTATTTTATTGAGACAACGTCGAGGAAACGCGATTATGAGTTTCAAATGAAAGTTTCGACGCCGTCCAAATCGAGGGCAATCTACAGTGACGTCGACCCACTTGCAACTAAAATTTATTACTCGCATCCGAACCCTATCATCTTCGATCGGTGAAAATAGCTTTTCTTCTTTCTCATGATGCTTATTTCCGCCTGCATGGACGATGTCGGCTACCTTCGCACTTCGTTCCTCTTCGTTTACTCATTTTTTCTCGTTTTTGTTTTCTCACGATTGCAGTATTGATTAAAATTGATTCAATAAATATATTGAATATAGAAAAAGAATTAGTTGCTATGATTAATTTATTGATCCGATAAAGAACTTTTTAGAAAAAAATTTATTCATCATTAAATGAAGTTTATAATTTTATATTTAACTTTCAACTTTGATATCCGAAAATTCACCCTCAAAATAATTTCTTATAACTATTCCAAAATTCTTTGAAATGATTTCAAAGAGAACCATTTATACCTTTTACGAAAAGAAATTATATTTTTCACACTCTACTTAGAATATCAAATCGATGGAAAATTAATATTTTCCACTTTGCGAAGTTACGAAAAGAAGTATTATATTTCTTCATCAAATTATGTTTTTCGTTGGAAAAAAAAAAAAGAATTAAATGTATTCCGCATGATTTGTCATGCAAACGAGTAGAAGCTGTGCAGGGTCGGTTCGAATTGAAATCTCCCTTGCGAATCAGTCTGAAAACACTTGGCCGAACAGAACGAACGAACTGTCAAGCGAAGCACGTATGTTCCCTAATTACACGCACGGGACGCGTGCGTACACCATTTCGAACAAGTCCGAAGCCCTCGGTACATCGGTTCGTTACGCACCGGATCGGACTACAATTTACGTAGTCGTTTACCGTGTCCCGGCATGCTTGTACGCGTTAATCGTGACTTATTCCGATTCTTCGATTGTAACCGCGTTAACGCTTGCAAATCTGTTTCCATTTTACTCCTATTCTCTTACCGCGCGTTCGATCCGAAGGGAGAAAGCGAAATCAGAGGGAATTAAATTGCGAACGTAATTATCAGATCGATGAGAATTTCGTTTTTTGTGTGGTAAATGTATCAAAGGTTTTTTTTTTAATTAAATTTTTGGAGAAATTTAAACGCATAATTTAGATAATAAATTGATAATAAACGAAGAAATAGCGATGGTTTATTAAAATTTACATTAATTTCTGAAATGTGAACGAATAACTCATGGTAGATTAATTACTAATAAAAATATAGAGTTTCGTTTAAATTCTTCGAATTATCGTAGATATATTTCGATTTTTTCACTTTCCAATTTCACTGCTTTGCGAAGTGTATAAAAAAATCATTATCCCTGGAATACAAAAGTTATTTAAGAATCTAGAGATAGCGCAAAATTCTGAAAATTTGAAATTACAATCGAAGGTTTGAATTTTCTTTTCCAATTAAAAATAATTTAGCGTTATAGATTTAATCGTAAGAAAGTGAAATTGAACAGAAGAAGAAAGTTGTTACGCACAGATGTGATTTCCATGTGTATCGTCTGTTGCTCTTTTCACCGTGACCACTTTCTTCTATTTAATCCAAGTGTCACGCGTTCCAGCACTTTATCATTTTACGTAACGACTTTGTCTTTATTCATATAATACAAGAAGAATCTTATTATATATATTCGCATCACATTAAATATTATTTTTTTTAACGAATCTATTATCTTTTACAAATGATATCTATAAGATTTGGACGAACGTGTCTGCATTATGAGAGCAATTGCGCGTCACATCACATTAGGAAAATTTACACAATCATCTGATGCCGAATTGATGCTCTAGGCAACTATGTGAATTAATCGTGATTTCATCTGATCAGGCTTGAATAAACTTGCTTGTATTTCTGCTTAATGATACTTGTTCGTGATAAATTGGTTGCGCATCTAAACATTGCACTCATTGATCCTAATTTATTGCAACATTGATTAGATTCTGTTTAGACTCTATCAAAAAATGAACATTCGAGAATTGAGAGATTTATAATGTTCATACTAAGAGGAATTTGAATCTGTATTAATTCTTTTGAAGTGTGAAATTTATGTAATTTTATATCTAGAGGAAATATTAATATGCTAATAAATAATATTAAAGTAATTAAAGGGATCAATATTGGAATTATATTGAAGGGATCTAAGAAAAAATATTGTATTGAAAGATATTATTAAGAATATCAAGAAAGAGAATATTAAATAAAATGGTAAAACAAAATTTGATTTTTTTTTCTTTCATTTTCTTTTCATTTGAATAAAATATTCTTGTGTATAAATCACATGTATTTTTAAATATTCTCACCTTGTACATACATATATTTTCCATTTTGCTATTCAATTGCATTGTTAATTATGAGACAGTAAACTTATTTGATATTAATTAATTTATAAATTAAAAATAGTTTCCTTATATTAAAAATCTTATTTATCAAAAAACAAAATGCAATTAGACAATTTGGATTTTACTGTAAATATTATTAGTTACTGGATATTACTGTAAATATTATTAATTATTATACAAGTCGATATATTATAAATAATTTTCAATAGAGTATTACAAATTATACATATTTTCAATTCAATTTAATTTACTTGCGATTATATATGTTAATTATAAAAATTCACGGTACCAATATCGCAACTCGTTACAATTTACCAAGCTATTTGATGTACTTGAACAAGTTAATGCTGCAGGCGTCGACGCGAGCTTCTCGTGACTCGGTCTGATTAGGCTTGCTTATGCTTCATTAAATTTAGCAATGACTGCTCGAAGGCAAATTACGTCTAAATACGGTTTTCAAAGGCTCGAAAATTTCTCTTTCAATGATGTTCACCTATACGTTCATTGTGTGTATCGTTTGATCGTGCCAATTATACATTTTCTATGAACTTTATCGCAAAAAGGAGAAAAGAGGAAATAAACTTTGCAATTTTAATTAAAATTAACGATATATAGAGTTTAATTAAATTCTGAAATAATTTATTCAATTGCAAATATCAAATGCAACATTATCACAAGATAAATTAATTAATTGTATTTTCTAAATTTTCTTAATGTAATAACTTATTACTAAATTTATTAATGTTTTATTTCTAACAAGTATTAAATTATTGATTCACTATTACAAAGAAATCAAAATCGATATCAATTCCATTTTTTAAATTTTCTTATTTTTGTTAAGAAGGACATTTTATTAGTACTTCATTTTTATCTCATAATTTTCATTCGTAGTACAAAAATTGATCAAAAATTTTTATTTTTAATTCCAAAATATATTTAATTTTTTAGAAACTAAATAATTAATTTCAATGGATTAATTAAATATAAGTTATTTATATTTTATATAGTGACAGGAATGAAATTTTAATTACTACAAGAAATATAAGCCACTTAACACTTACAAATACGATAGTAATGTATAAGGATGAACGATCTGGAACATGTATTTATTATGGTTTCGTGGTTGACGTTATACCCAAGCAAAACAATGATATGACTCATTGTTTTGTAGATATTTGCCTGTTGCCTAATTCCACCGCAATTTGATTACTAATTCTGTATTTCCTTTCTTTCAATCCGTATGAAATGAAAACTGTTTGCCCTCGTTTTAAATATCGGAGCTTTTTATCGTGTGATATCGTCGGCAAATGTAAAAATCATGATCGCGAGAAAAACATGTTTTCATCAAATATATGTGCGAAAACGAAAATTTAAAATTATTAAATATTTTATAAAAATTGTTTCTCTATTTCATATTTATTATTAATTTTATTACAATATCATTTAAAAAATATTATTATTCGTCGTTGTTATTTGTATTTCTAGAAAATATAATATTTTATTTTATTGTGGATAGTTTAAATAATCCTTATTTTTATATATCAATACATATTTTTAAATCCAAACAATTTATTCGTATAAAAAATTATTAATTTCTGATTTCCAAATTAAAAACACGTAATTAATTATTTATATCTTTTACTCTCATAATTAAAAGTATCCTCTTTTTGCCATCAAATAACATCAAAGTCAGGAAATCAGCAAAGACTAACTGGTGACGACATTTTCCTCCTTCAGCCTAATTAAACGGAAAATTTTGAAAAAAGACGCGTGAAATACAGATCTTCGATAAATTTGCGAATATTCGTGCTGGAGCAAAATGTTGGCATAGTTGTTAATCAAACACGCTGTAATTGACACCAGTAATTTGCAGCATCTTGAGAAGCATGCGACGCTTCTCGTCGCAAACCTATGGCCGCGAGCGACAGTTTAAGTTGTCGCAACTTCGTCGTCGTTAGGGTGGTTGTTACCCCGTATTAAGGTTAAACACATACGAAAATATTAGACTAACAGCTTGAATATTTAGCCATTCAATGAAAAAATACCTTTTGCCAATATGAACGTAACAAATCAAATCAATAATAGTTTAAAAATGATTAAGAAAATAAATAATTATTATGCGATTCCTTAATAGATACGAATTTATCATTATTTCAACAATGAAATGTTCCTTTGTCTTTAGCAAATTGAAATAATAAGTTTCTTCAAATATTGCATATCGATGATTCGTATTCGCTGTTCTTGAATCTCAATTTTTTAGAATCATCTGTGTATCTGTGTGTAACTCATCAAATCGGAACATTCGTTTTAAGATTGCAATCTTTCTGATGTCATCTCCGATATTATCTTTATATATAGCGATGAAAATATTATTGTATCGATACCAAGAATAGAAAAAGCGATCGTCTCGTATTCATTTAAAAAATTAAATTGCAAAATAAAACGCATACAAATTTTTTTTTCCTACATCTAATAATTTCAATATTTGTTGAAATGTTGAACGTGCAAATTTGATCAAACAGGAAACGTGTTTTATATTTTATAAATATGCTACGCTTTGGGAAATAATTTTCCTTGATATTTCGCCTTGAATCGTGAGCAGAAATTTTAGCGTGTTCATACTTCACGCGTAATTTAAAAATCGTATATTCGTAAAAGTTGTATTTTCTACGTAGAAAACTTTCTCTATTTCTGATCTCATCACTTTCTCGAATTTTTCATAAATTTTTCATTGCACAAAGATATACGTATTTTAAAAAATCGATATCAGATTATGACAAATGTGATAGTACGACGTGTGTAAGCATTTGTGAGAGCGAGGATTAAGAGGATAATAATATGTAAAAAGAAGAAAAAAATATTACGATAAATAAATGCTCTTTGTTATTGCGTATTCGTTAAAAAAAACCAAATGGACTGCAATGAAAAATACTTGCATTGTAATTATAAATCTCTTATTTTTTTCAGCATGGTACAATGTAATATGTATATATAATATACGTATATACATGTATCTTGTTAAAAAGTAAACTCATTTAAACGCTCTTTGATACAGTCAGTTTGTTACAATTAATTCTTTCTCGTATCACTGTGTATAATTTAATACTTAAAATATATTTATATTTAATATTTCACGAATCAATTGTTTAATGTTTTTAATTATACTTCATAATACTACTATTTATAAATGATATCTATTTAATGTGTTCAATATTTTAACAATGTATTCTTTCTAATTCTATCTTTTGATTATACACAACAAAATATTTTAACTTTATTATTGAATAATTAAAAATAATAAATATATTTTTAACAAGTTTAAAAAAATTTAATTACAATATGTTTTCTTTGTAAAATTTCACAAAAAAAAAGTTTCATATCATAACTCAAATAATTGATAAAAAGAATTAATTACGACATCTCATCGATCATCATTCAACGCATGATCGATAAGTTTCTCGAAAATTCACTTGTCATTTCATCATCGTATTTTTTATATTAATATAATTAATTATATAATACACAACAAGAGATGAAATATATAAAAAAAAAAAAAGAATATAAACCATGCTATGCTTCATTATCATACAATTACATGTTTCTCAATTCTATTGTCTGTATTTCATGCCGCGAAATTTATGCAATGTCAGTGATCTTATAAACCTGTTTCGCGAAAAAAATATAGGCTGAAAGTGCCAGTGAACCGTCGAAATGACTACGAAATGCAGATATAATTAACACACCGCCAGTCGATATCAGCTTATCGAGCTCTCATCCAGTGAATTTTCATCGATGCACTCGAGAGTGCATAACAATTTGTACGACTAGTTACGAGTGTACACACTCATTTAAATTTGTACTTTATTATTGTCGATTGTGATTTATAAGGATCGATCGTTCCACTTGGCATTTTCATTTTTCTCCCTTTTCTCTCTCTCTCTCTCTCTCTCTCTCTTTTTCCTGAATTACAAAGGCGGTGATTGTTCGCCAGACACGCCTAACGTGAAACATTGTCGTGTTACAGCTGTATATTACGTACGCAAGAAAAGTTATGTAAAAATTTTCGAGATTTATCGTTTCGATGGAATTATTAACAGTGAAATCGATACGCGAGTTGAATTTAGTTTGTTGGGAGAAGACACTTTGTACGATATGTTTTTAATTAAATAACGTGATATAGAAGTGAAAATTATTGAATGAGAAAACATTGGTGAATGATATCGATCTTGAATTTGTTTTTATACGAGTGTTTTTGTTGGACAAACTTAATTTCACAGGTTGTTCGATTTGTGCTATTTTTCTTCTTTAAGGGAGAGCCTTACTATCAGAGTCATCTATTTTACTTAGCCCAGATAAGACAGTTCACCTTTTAGAAGGATGAGAAACCTAAATAAGAGTTTCTAAATTAATTCCTGGTTTCTTCGATGAAAGTGTCATATTAGTTTAATATCATCTTAGAAGAATGGCTTGTTAACGTTCGATAATGCTATTGAAAATATTGTACAAACTGGTATCCGTTGAAATAATCTAGTATGGAAAATGGAATTTATTATTTAATTATTTGTAATAATTTTAAAAATTATAAACGATAAGAGATACGTCAGATTAATTAAGTAAAAGTTAAACAATTTTGAAAATTTCTTTCCACAGATTTTTTAAATAAATTTTTTAAAATTTATAAGAAATTATAAGATAATAAAGACTTTCGTCAAAAGGGGTGGTTTTACAACAAAGTTTAATATTTCCACGATTTTGCAAAATTCCAACATGATCGCCACGTGTAATTATAGAACTAAGTAGATGCAGCAAAGTTTAAGATCAGGCTAATTTGGTAAATTACGATGTATAATTTATCTCGGTGTGTAAACTGCTCTTAGGAAGAAGTTTAACCCTTTAAGTTTCATGAACGCATGCAGGAACGCATACAAACGTACTTACATTACATTTGGCGAAATCTCATCATGGATTATGAATCAGTTTAAAACCAAAAGATACGTTTTATTTATTACGATTTATATAATATAAATATAAAAATAAGAAAAATTCACCTCGTACAATTTTATATAATGTAATGATATTGTATATTATTTCAATAATAAATAATGTCAACACCGTGCATGAATTTTATTTTTAATCCATATTTTTATACTTTCTACAAATAAATCAGCAGGGAGATGTTCTGTAAAAATTTTATTCCAGTGAGTTTATCGTACAAATGACCTCGTTTAAACTACGAAATTAAAGAAGAGTTGGTATAAAATATAATTTATATTTAATTCATATTTTTTTTATTTTTGAAAGGAAAAGAGAGTTTAATTTTTTTTTAAATTTTATCGATCTACATTATAATAAAAAATCAAATTTTAAAATTTTGTATATAAAATGATATCAATAATAAATCCAACGACGAATCAAAAAATGTTCAATCGCACACTATTCAAATCTCAAGAATATATTTTTATAAAATAAGATTCGTGGAAATATATTTTATCAAGATATCTTAAACGATAACATTTTGAAAAATGAAAAAAAAAAATGTTATATAAGAAATTTTAATCAAGAAAGGCATTTATATCTAAAGTAGAATTTTAAAATTTTGCGTCTTTAATTGAAACAAGTATGCAGATTGAAAGTTGAAACGATATTTATTTCTTTTAAATGTAATAATGTAATAATTGGCGAGCGTCGAGGGAATAAATTTTAATCTATACAGGGAAGAATTTTAATTTATACCCATGAAGGCCAAGCGTAATTAAATTTACAAAACGGGAAACTGTGTGTATATATCGTGCTTGTATTAATTAAAGAATAACCGAGATAAAAGAATAGTTTTACGTATCCGTATTACGTATTATTAACAAATTAAATAATACGAATCTCCTGTTTTGCAGTACGTTAAAGATAAAAATATATTTTAAAACATTTTTTGTAATAGTTGGATATTTTTAATGATATTCATATATGATTAATTCGCCTTTAACTTTTTATGTAAGATATATTTATCATAAAAAGTATCTACCTTCACGATTAAACGTGATTGATGCATCAAAATGTTTTTCATTTATAAAAAAACTTCTTTTATAACTGTCCCATAGGGAAATTCCTAATGTTTTATCGAATATTCCATTATAAAAAAATTTATTGTACAAAGATTGAGTACATAAAAGGAAAAAAGAAAACCACGAGTATATTATTTCAAATAGTGCATATACACAAAATACAAATATATTGTATACATTCACAATCCACGAATTATATCTCTTATTTATCGCAAATAATAACTTTTCTATCTTATCGTCACATTTTATCACTTCTATCTTATCATTTCTCTTTACTCTTTTCATCCAAACATTTACTTAATTACTTATTTACTGTAACATATGTTGTAATGTAATTTATAAAAATCTTTCCTATTTTCGTGTCAATCAAATATTAATCACTTTTTGAATTGAAACACTCGCAATCGATCTCGCCCATCGATATCCACACATTCCAACAGATATTAAAAAAAACTCTACCTTCAATCTCCAAATTCCACGATTCAAAGCACAATTAAACAGCAACGATCGCGACAGCGGCAGCAAAAATATCACTCTCCAATCTCGAGCCACCGCCCAAAGACTCGGCTTCAATCTTAAACCTACGTTTATTCCACGTGGGTTTGACAGGTCGCGTGATGGATACGCTGAAAATCGCCCCTCCTGAAGGCGGCTCGACCCTCGCGAGATCCAGTCAGATGCCTCCTCCTCCACCCTCGCGCCAACTTAGTACGTTGGCGGTTCCGTCGACCCTCACCCCGCAATATTTCACGGCTTATTTACTTTTCGGCGGCGTCAGGAGGCCCACGCGAACGGTCACGTGCCGTGCTCTCTCACGACTCGAAGGAAACGCGCGTCGATAAGAGGAAAGTAATGGGATACAGTAGTTTGGCCGGGGAAATTTATTTGCGCCCGAACGAAGACGGGCCCTTGGGCCAACCTTTATTGAAACCTTCCCCTCCTCTGCCGAGATTCCGCTACCGTGAACAAAAGCCGCCGTGTTTTCCTACTGCGCGCCTCGTATGCCATGGAGAAACCGTTCTTACGTCCCTGCGATTTTTTTGCGGTGGGCCATCGGGGACGAATCCCACGGATGCGCGAGGGGTGGTTGTGATTTCTCGAGCGTTCGATACGCATAGTGGATGGAACGTTTAAACGACGGTTTCTTCTTCGCCGGTTTGCTCTTCGGCATCTGCTGGAATGATAATTGGAGAAGTGAGAAACGCGTGTTTTTGGAGTGCATTTTCATCCGTTTACTTACATACTGTTGTATATAATTGTGTAATTTCACTTACTATCTTTTTTATTTCGCAGGTAACTGAAACTGAAACCGGCCGTTTTATTGTTACGCAATAACGTAATAGATAAATTTCCTTGCACGCCTATCGAAAATGGAAGGGATGATAGAATGGGAGACGCGTTAGAAGGTTGCAGGATTCGGGAGGAATGTCGAATCGATCTTACATCTCGTCGCCGCGCGGAGAACAATTCAAGTAGGACGTACGTATGCGTTTACATAACTGTCTCCTCCAATGGAGAAGATAGGCTTTCATCGTGGCGGGAAGAAACCGAGACGAGAGAGGGAGAGAGAGGGAGGGAGACATTCGAGGATCGAAAGCTTTTTCACGCTGATGCACGTTCTACGTTAACGCACCGCAGTTAGTAGACGGGCATTGAAAGCGTGCGATTAAAACTTTTCGATCGAACCATCCATTATTTAGACAGCTTGTCGTATCTGTAACAAATAAAATTCGGGATGAATTCTCGAATCATTTTAATGACGAATTTATTGTTAAGTTTTGATTTTAATGTGGTGGTCGATAGAGTTTTATTCGAAATGAAAGTTTGATTTTGTCGAGTCTGTTTGGAATTAAGAATTAAGAATATATAAGTAAGAATTTCGAGTTTAATTTCGATTCATCTTTTCGTTTTTCAAAATGTTCTAGAGATATATCGAATATATTAAAAGAATACAATTCAGAGTAAGTTTTACGAAGAAATTTTTTAATTATCGACAATTTTGATTTACAGTGATTTCTATCGGGATTTACTTTTCCATTTCTCATAAGCTTCTCGAAATATCAGAATTTACTCACGGAAATATGAAACTTTTCTCTCGTCGAAATAAAATATCTTGTTTCTAATCCTTAGGGAAACCTCTACTCAACTTTTCGACTCTATCCCTTTCATTTTTTCCCCTTGCTCCATTAAATATCTCCGTTTCACGGTTCCCCATTAAAAACGTCGCAATCTACGTGTTGTGGGTGACGCCTTTTACAGAGACAATAAAACAGGGGACAACGATTCGAATAATCGAGAATCGACTGGAAGGAATCTGGTAAGGAGAAACGAAAGAAAAACAAAATTTACAATTATATGTGAAAATATATTCTTAAATAAAATAAATTGAATAAAATGATGAAGAATATTCTATACCTTATAATAGAATTTTGAAGCCACGTGTGTAAATTACATTTTTTTTAAAGTAACTATATTTGAAGAATCCCATTGTCTTTTAAACTTTAAAGTTGACAAATCAATTAAATCGTTATGAATTATGAAAGTAGTTATTTAATCGACTCGTCAATTGAAAGTTTATGAAGTAAAGAAATTCCTGAATTGCATAAGCCATCTTCAAGAAATTATTTATAATTGGGGTAATACTTAAGTTTCTAAATTCTCTTTCTCTCTCTCTCTCTCTCTCTCTCTCTTTCTATATATATACATAAAAATAAAATCTTTGACCACATATATATAACAGCAAGAATTATATTTTCTTTTAATCAACTCAGACTTAAATTAACTCTAATTTTCCAATTTATATTTTCCAAAATTATATTCGAATTATAATGTCTAATTTCTATTTTTTTTAGGAAACCAATATTTCCAAATAATTCTCGCAGAATTTGCATCCTTTCCCACAGATCATCGCATCATCCAATAACGTATTACGCATAGAACATCGAGTCTTGGTCGATTAGCATACGTTTTAAAATCCGCACGAAAACATGGGTGTTATTAATACGTTATTTTGCATAATGCATGATGGAGGGGTGGGTTTCTTTTTTGGTTTGGCCGACGATCTAACTCGTTCGTCTTTGTCTTATAGAGGAATCGTGAACGGAATTCGGAGGTCCTTTCACGATGTGTTGTTTAGAAGGTAAAACGGTATGGTGGAACGTGATTGTGCAAGAATCATAGAATTAGAAGGACAACCGGATTCCACGAGCCGTTCAACGATGATCGTGCCTTTTGTTTTGTTAGTTGGCGGATTCTTGATTATCGATTCAGGTATTTCACTTTGTTATTCTCTCTACACACTGCTTTTCTCTCTTTTACGATATTTTTATATTCTTTCGAATTTTATTGTTTTCTCTATCTTTTTTTTTTTTTTTTTATAATTGATTAAATTCTTCCTTGTGATCGATAATTGAATAAAGTTTCACTTATAGAGAAATAGCTATTATATTATAGTTAGCCATGTTAAATTAAAATTGATTATTATTTATTTAAGAAAGAGAAATTTTAATTTTTGATTAACTTGGTAGCATTTTATTTATAAGAGAATTTTACTTTATGATTAATTCAGGATGTAAGAGAGTTTGATTTATAAAGAAATTAACGATTTATTTCGTTAAATTATAAATATTCGTGTATAATTTTCGAAAATATTTCAATTCGATGGATCCGAGATTTAATATATATATTTTTATAAAAATTCTATGTTCGATTCGTTGATAAAAGTGCAACTAATTTGCGAATAATTAGAAAGAATGAATTTTAATAAGTAATATAAAAACTCGGGATAAATTTGCAACGGTTTGCAATTACTTTTTATCTAATTTAAATTCACCTATGATGGATGACGATAACGGCAAGTATAATGATAACTTATAAATTTACGATGCAAATATACACGATAAACATGCATGTTATAATTGCAAATGTGAAATCTTCTTAATGAATATTTATTTATCTGGTAAAATTTCAATATTAAGCGAGAATGTAGTGAACATCAAGGGAATTACGCTCTTATACGTATCGTGTAAACACAACGCCAGTAGAAACTTACCACCAACGGCATGAACACGAATGTTAAAACACCGAAGTGGTAATGGCGACATTTCGCGTGTAATAGCCTGATTCAGATGTCCCTAATGCACGTTTCAGGGAATATTTGTTATGGACGAGACAGGCAACGAAGAAACTTTCTGCAATGTTCAATTTTACAGAGATATTATTTTTCAATGGCCCTTTCATAGCGATACTCAATTCGTTGATGTAATAATAATTCTGTTCTCTTAAATTTCATTCAAATTACACACGCATTAATGTGAGATATTATTTCATAGATGCAAGCAATATTTTATGGATGAAATGAATTGTACGTGATCATTAAAAGCATCGTTATTGTAACAAAAAAATATAAAGCTTGCTTCAAAAGTAATTTAAATTTTTGAGAATTATTTTATATATTAATATTAAGAATGTTTTGATTATTAATTAATCTTTGAGAAAGAAAGAAGTACTTTGAATAAAAATTGTAGATGAAAATAAAATACAACTCTTCATCGAAATGAAGATTTTGAAAAAAATAATTGTATAAATTGTACACAAGCGAATATATAATATTTGTTCAAATAATAATAATTTAAACGAGAATCGTAATAATAAATATGAACGTTCAATCTCCGAAATCAAAATCTAAAAGTAATAATTTAATACAGATTATACACAAGTAATTAATTTATAAATTTCCACAAATAAATACACGAAGCTTATCCAAAAAACAATAATTTAAACGAAAATAAAATACGATTATTCAATCGTATGAAACGAATGTTTTAAAAATAATGATTTTATACGAATTAATATATCCACACATCTTCTCTCCATACACACAAATAATTAATTTATAAAATTGTACAAATATATAAAATTTAAAATAAAATTTTACACGTGTACGAAAATAATGTAACATATAAAATACAACCGTTGATTGTAATTAAATTTTAACAAAAATCCCTCTCATGAAAGTCTCTCTCTCTCTCTTTGAATTACCGGAAATACCATCATAATTAACGACAAACGTATTTCTAAGATGTCACATCCCTTTTATGGGATTATCATACGTTGGGGTGACTTCGAAGAGACAAATATCAGACAAGGAAGCCCTAGTAACAGCCACACAGGAAGTCTAACGCTTCGAACACGTGCACTCAGGTGTCTTTAATGTAGCCTGCACATTGCTGTCACTTTATCCGCCACCTACTTTGCTTTAAGCACGGAGATATCCACGTGACGTAATGGGGAAAGTTCGCGGAATATCTGGCACGTTGTGTCTTCCTTTTCATTAGCCTGCTGTGCTCTTTGCAAAACCATCCCTTGAAAATTTCATCCCATTTTCTATCCCTTCGGTTTTTGCATCGAGGACAGTTTTCCTCCGTTTAAATGAATTTTCTTCGAAACTTATTCGTGTCGTTAATGCGGAAAAAAAACTTGTACTTTGATAAAAGTTTGTATCGTCATTCGTAATGCGGATTTGCATGCATATTTTTCATACTGTATATGTTTTGCTGTATATGTTAAATTCTATTAAAATTTGAACCGTTATAATTATTAAAAATGTGGAACCTTGCCTTTTGCTTTCTTCTTTATTTCGATATGATTTCCAATCATTTGAGATATCTCTAAGAAAAGGATAATTTTGAATCTTTTATTATTTTCCTTGTCGCTTACTCGGATCTTTCCCTCACATCTTGTTTCGCTGACCTATCCCAAACTCCAGACGCGATTCTTGGAAAAACATAACATGTATTTAAATCCTTATATTTCGATCGAGATATTGGGACAAAACGAAAAATGATTTCAATCGCATGATAACATTTTCCGAGTGGATATCGATGACAAAAGTTTTACTCTTTTTCCTCTCCCTGTTTTTCATTCGCACAATCGAATTTATTTCTTTTGTGTCTCTGCACGATATGTTGAACGAAGTTTTTTCTCGTGATATATATATAAAATGAATAGGAACATAAAGGAATAATAATCAAATATTTGAATGTAATTAAAAAATCGACGAGTGTATAATATATTTTAGCACGCCAACATCAAAAGATTTTCTTAACTTTTATAAATTTCCATTCATTGTAAATTTTCCATTCCCGATAGTTTCACAATTATATGATTAATACGATATCGCGAGTATTAATTCTTTCTTTCGTTTGGCAAGACAAATCCTCTTGAAATTCGTGGATTACCAGGGATGATACGTCTCGCGGAAAGTAGAAGATCATAAAGGTCTGGAAGCCTGCTGAACTATTGAAATCGTTTAAGTTAAACTGTGTTTGGTATAATAAATCCTGGCTGAAACGTTGGAAACGTTAGACACGGTCTCGGTAATATGGTAAATCGGTTTGAAAATTTAAGAGCTTTCGTGGTCAGCTTCTGGGCAAGCCGCACGTGTTTCAATAGTGGATTTTAATGAATTCTATCAATTTTCATTGCAACCACGTTGCACAGATGTGCGCGCCACTATACGAATTCAATTTCGACCGATGCTTCTTCCCGTTATCTTGCTACTGTCGTAAAAAAATAATTAGTAGAAGAAAAAGAATTTTATTGCACAGATTTATCTTAATTGCTGGTGTTGTGATATATATCTGCAACTCTGGTTCTACTTTTCTTGCGAGCTTCATCTCTATATATAGAAGGAAACAACTTTGGTAGATAAATTCATCTAATATATTATCGTGGAAATTATTTTTTATTATGTGTAATTAGTTCAACAATGCTTTAAGTGCGTCCAATTCATTTCAAACTTCGCATCTTCATGATGCCCATTAAATTCACTCGAAGCTCCACAATATATCTCTTACTAATTCTCGAAATCAAATTATAACCGAATAGAAAAAGCACAAAAAACTTAACAATTTCGTGATTAGAATTCAAAATATAATCACGACAAATCACTTAACCCCTTAAATGTCCATTCGAAGCACCACAACTTTTCCACTTTCTTCAAATCCAATTACACATTATCCAAACGCAACATCCAATTATACGAAACAACCCAAAAAGAAAATTCATTAAAAATAAAAAAAGAACATTTCGTGGGATTAGATTCATCCCATCCACGCACAACAATCCCCAATAATGTCCACTCGAATCTCCACACTTCCCCTCTGAAAATCCACCGCAATCCCCGCAATAATCCAACCATTCCGCATCCAACTACTCGGCACACATCAACTAATTTATCCATGCACGTATCCGCGATGGAGGAAAGTCCTCCTTCCATCCTTCTGCGAAAGCTTAACTTCCGTTCCCTACGCGCGCACAAGCATAAACACAGATAGAAGGACAAGGAGATCGCGTTACGTAAGGTTTAGCAGACATATTGTCGGCTCAATGTTCCATCCACGGGATCTCAGTTGGCACAAAGGCACGCTGTGTGTGCGTGCATCCCCTTCCTCCCACCCCCCAACCCTATCACGCAACCCCCTTCTTCGCCCTACGGATCCGTATTGTTCCTGCACGCCTAACCGTTATCTGGCCACGCACCTGATGGTTCCTTCTGCCCAAACATATTGCGGTTGTGTTGGTACACGTGGAAACGTTGGTACCACTGTCTGATCTGTTACGAGGGACTGATAGCGATATTATGCATGCGTACGATTTGGAAAATAAACTTTTTGTGAAAAATTGAGGAGAGATATTTGGGGATATTGATTTTTGTTTGCTCTCTGATTTGTGATTGTTTGAGCTTTTTTACATCTAGCAGTTTGTTATAATTCATCGGTGAATTCTGCAATGATAGGAATATTTTATTCCTGTTACTATGTTGGATATATTGTTTTAGTTCTTTTGTTTTAGTTTTGTTTCATCGTTAGTTTTCATCGTTCAAACGTGAAATTATGTTTAGACAGATTTATTATATTTAAATTTATAAATTGTTGTATTATATTATCATATAATATTTTATAGGGGGACGATGAAATAATTTGAGATATATTTCTTCAAGATTCCAAGAAAAGAATTTATTTTTTTTTTCTTATAGATTTACGAAGACATTTTTAGGGATACTAATTTTTGTTGGATTTATCTGAGCTTTCTATATATTTCTATTCTCTTTCTTTTCGTGGGTATAATTTATGAAGGGATGAAGAAGGTTAGAAATGTGGTCCTGGTTAGATGGAATTATTGTCAGGGATGAATATCATAGATATTCGAACTTTTCTTTTTTAAGTTGTTAAATATATCGAATTTCTTTAATTGTATTAAATAATTACGTATTTGATTATCCTTTTTATGTATATTTTTATTTGTACATTTGTAATGAATAATTGAGAGGGGGAGGAAAGAAGTTGCAAGAGTGGTTCAAAGCTAATGGAATTTTTGTCGAGGAAAAACTGAAGAGTTTTAGGAGAGAAGTAACATAATTTTACCGAACTTTCGAGACATGCTTAAGTGTACTATTAAAGGAAAATTATTAAATGATGTTTTATGATCCTTTGAAGTAAATTTCAGACTTAAAATTATCCTTTTTAACTTATAGAAATTTTTAATGAATTAAAAAATAAATTCCTCTAACTTATCCACTGTCTTCAAATCAAACAATTCTCTTATCTTCGAAATGAAATGAATAAATTTCCCTACCTTTCCATTTTTCAATTTTTCGTTTTAAATTTATCGTCCAAATTCTATATTTATCATCGAAACAAAATTTAATTTATAATTTAAAAAAAAAATTCGGCGAGCACATATTGATTTTTTATACAACAATGCCAATCATACTGGGAAATTAATTTTAACTTTCCATCCGCAGGCACGTTCCCTAACTACGATAATTGGAATATGTACATCGAAGTTCAAACGAACATTGATTAAAATCATCGATCACCAATCACCCTAATTAGCAATTAAACATATACCTATTACCTGATAAATTAATAAATCGTGACGCATCAAGAGATGAAATTTTATTGTACATTCACGTAAATGTTTGTTACCTTTCACAACTGTAGATTAGTTTTAATCATTTCAGAGTTTTATTAATTCTGCACTTTTGTTCGAGATTTAAATCAGTTTGCATTGTAAACGATGAACTAATAAAAAGAAAAAAAAAGAAAGGAAAAAGAAAGAAAGTAAATTATTACGCTTATTTGGATTATTCATAAATCGAGCTGCGAGAAAGGAATCGAGATTAAAAAGAAATAAATTTTCATGATTATTTTCGTTAATTGAATCACTGTATCATAAATTAACAAATAATAGGTATATGATTAAATGTATTTAATTGCTGATTGAATTATTAATTATAATACGAATAATCTTTGGTATAATTTGTAAAAAGATTAATTTTTATATTAAAAACAAGATAATTTTTCTTCTTAAGGTAAGAAATTGGTCGAGTATCTATTTTTGTTTGCTCATCTTTAATACATGATTCTCGTAACTAAAACGGTGTCAACAAGCATGCTCCATTTGCGAAAGAAGAACAAGGTGGTTGAGTTATCGTATACATGGAAAAAGGATCTTTCACGGTTTCGTCTTTAATTTAGTGGAACTACGACTAAAGAGGATGCGTATTTATTAAAATTTTTCTGAATTAAATCGAGGAAGAAAAGTACAAGCTATGTGCATATTATTAAATATTAATATATTTTAATAAAAAATTTTATATGTTGTTATAAAAGCTTGAAGATTTTTGTTAATAAATTTGGTAAGTACATCTATATCTAATATTTATAAAATATTGTGAAACGAAATATTGTTTTTTTCCCTATTTAAAGCATAAAAAAATATTACACCTTAAGGAAAGTAGATATCTCTGAATACGAATATCAAGTTTTCATATTATGGTAACATTTTTCCAATTAAATTTATATATATTGGAAATAATATTGTAAATAATATTATAAGCAATTATTTAAATAATTTATTTTTTTAAGAAGAATTACTTTTTTCTTTTCAAAATAAACAATAATTTGTTTCACAAAGTAATATGATGGATATATTCATAAATAAATAGTAAGTTTAAATAGTT
The DNA here is from genome assembly GCF_048593485.1 of Apis florea. Classification (NCBI taxonomy): domain Eukaryota; kingdom Metazoa; phylum Arthropoda; class Insecta; order Hymenoptera; family Apidae; genus Apis; species Apis florea. The sequence continues at coordinate 28,522 of NW_028256599.1, read as the reverse complement.
TGATAAAAGTTTTCTATTATGTAGACTAGAATATAACATTTCATAAAATAATCATTTAAATAAAATAAAAGATGTTTACATGTGCATATGAATATTCTCCTCCTTTCTCTTTCTTTTCGACAAAGCGTAAAAGGAATATTATATTTTAATTAAATAATAAAAAGAGGAATATTATATTTTGAAATTAAATGTCATAAAATGGCACGAGTTACATTCAATCTTTCTTCTTCGTTTTTTTCTTTTTCTTTACAATAGAATTTTCTACATCGCTTTATTAATATTTTCAATGTTCCGGGTGCAATTCCATTTTATTGTAATGAAGATGAAACGATGCTGAGGAACATTATGAATGAAGACAGATTATAACCAGGGGAAAAGAAATATGAAAATAAATTAAATAAAAAGATATTGCAATAAATTTACAATGTGTAATAATGCTTTTTAAAATATGTTCTCGCAAATTGTCTTCGTGAAAATTAAATAGACAGTTAAGAACAAATTTAATAGTAGTTTTTACACAAATAATTTGATACCTAATATTATTAAATAATTAAATATTCTAACTAAATAGTACATATTGTTTGAAATAACAAATTATTGATTAAAATTTATTATTACAGAAGTATGTATTTTATTAATATTTATAATATATTTTAATGATTAAAAATTATCGTGTTACTTCAAAAATTAACAAATTTAACAAATGATTTCAGATTAGAATTAATAAGTTATTAGTAAAAATGATAAATTTCTTAATTACTTCAATTAAGAAATGTAATAAATTATAACATTATATAGAATTAATAAAACATTATTTTAATTAATAATATATTGATTATAATATTTAAAATAAAATAATCCGATAAAATTACAGGTATCTATTTGAACGATTATGGATATCATGTAATTTACTTTCCCTGTTTTCATTTATATAAAATTATATATGAATTTTACATTAAATATATTTTATTTATGAATGTTTGAAGTATTAGTGTTTATTTGCAAATATATAAAGCAGTTTCATTTATTTTATTCAATACATTTCATCGTTATTATGGATTGATGGTAAGTTACTCCAGTGTATAATCTACGAACGGTAAGATGCATGTTTTTTAAAGACAAATTAAATATAAAATAGATATGAAACATATTTTTTAATTATTTTTCGCAAGAAATAGGAGTTGGAATATTTTAAGACAACAAAAAGTCGAAAATTAATTACATAAAACGGTAAATTTATCTTAAATTCGTAAAAATATACTTCAATTATTATATTTAATATCGCAATAAATTTTTAGGTACAAAAAATTAATAATAAAAATTAAAAATTTGTTAATTATTGATCGATATATTCAAAAAGTCATTTCTAATAGAGATCGGCAAGGAACGTATGTTTTCGTCAGACTTCGTGCCGCGATCTATAAAAGGCAGGTCATGCGGCATTGAGCGATCATTTCTTGACGAACTCACTTGATAAGAATATCGATACCATAATACTTTAACTAAATTTTTATAACATAGAGAATAATTTTTAATAATTTATTCATATTATTTTTTATTTATTGCTTTATTTATTTATTCATTTACAATTCATTTATTTTTAAACATTTATTTTTTAATTTGCTTATTTTATTTATTATTTTAATTTATTTTAATTCTAATTTTTTATTTTTAATTTTTTATTTACTTTAAATTTTAATTTTTATTTCGCTTTAACTTTTAATTTTTTATTTTTTTAATTTTTAACTTTTACTTTAAATTTTAAATTTGATTTTTTATTTTTTTTTAAATTTTTTTTTTTATTTTTAAATTTTTTTAATTTGTTTTAATTTTCAATTTTTATTTTATTTTAATTTTTAATTTTTTAATTTGTTGTTTTTTAATTGTTAACTTTTAATTTTTAATTTTTAAATTTTATTTTATTGTTACTTTTACTTTAAATTTGTAATTTGATTTACTTTTTTATTTTTGAGTTTTTACTTTTAATTATTTTTAATTATTTTAATTTTCAATTATTATTTTACTTTAATTTTTAATTTTTTATAACTTTGAATTTTTATTTTTAAACTTTTATTTTATTTTTACTTTAATTGATTTTTAATTTGATTTACTTTTTAATCTTTTATTTGTTTTAACTTTTAATTTACTTTACTCTTAATTTATATTATTAAAATTTATAATTATAATATATGGGTCTCGATGTAGTCACCTCCTCGTTGGTGAGACCCGGTAATTGGCATCGCTTTCCAAATTATCTTTTTCAAATTTTTTTCTATTTAAAAATATATCTTACAGATATTTTATTTAATTTAATAATTAGTAATCTAGAAATATAAGATATATTTTATTATTAATAGTTTTCGGAAAGCGATGGCAAGCCAAGAACTACGCACACTTGCAGTCTAGTCTGATGTAAATATGATTTCCTTTACTCATTTTGATTAAGTATTGATAGACTAGACTGCAGGTATTAATAAAATCTGTATCAAGGATATTCTCGTTAACTTTTTCTCGCTTTTTATTTTATTTCTCATAAATTTTTAATAAAATTTTAATAGACGACAGTATCCTTGATACGGATGTTAGTTAATAAATTAATGTTAGTTGCTTAAATTTAAGTATTTATGTTCAAAAGCATTCTGTATCAAGATACACTGTCTAATTTAAAGCGAAAAATAAAATTGTCAATTCTTTTACTCCTCCATAATATCTTTTTTTATCTCGAATTTGTATTTCTATAGTTATTCGAATTGTTTTTTTTTCTTATTCTTCTTTCTTAATTTATCCTCATAGTTAGTTCATAATTCGTTGTTTCTTTATTGTTTATTTCAAGTCACTGTCAACAATGTATCACGCGACATGTTGCAGGAATCGTTGGACTGATGCTCTACTTCCGGTGATCAGTTAAGAGTCCGCGCTTTGATCGATTGGTATCTTTTGGTACTCGATCAGAGTTAGGTCTTGTGGTTGAACGTCGTTCTCGTAATTCGGCTCCGGTAGTCAGGAATTTATTCCTTGCTCCTTCCTGTGTCGTCAGAACGTAAGTCGTTCTTCTGTTAGACCGCTGTCGTAACTCTTAACTGGTCACGACTGGCAAGTATCATTTGTCCAACGACTCATGTAAGTCAACTGACGTAAGTCGTGATACGAGGGTGGCAGTCGACTTTGATTCATTTTCTTCGTTTCTTCTCTCTTTCTATTTTTTCTCTCTTTTCGTTATTGTTTTTGTATTCTTCTGAATTTTATTCTTCTTTGCAGACTTTCTTTTTCAAAAAAGAGGGCAATTTAATGATTCGTATTTCGCTTTAAGTTAAAATAGTGGTATCTTTGATACAGATGCTTCTAGATTTTAAATGTAGTATAAGATTTAGATTAAGTTAATTTTAAGATCTAGATTAAGTTAATTTTAAGATTTAGATTAAGTTAATTTTAAGATCTAGATTAAGTTAATTTTAAGATTAAGTTAAGTAATTTAGATTAAGTTAATTTAAAATCTCGTCGATGGACAACGTTGGACAACGATGGACAACGATGGACAACGTGGGATATAGTTTATAGTTTAGATTTAATTGTACAAATTTATTTGTAAAGACCTATTGTATATTTTATTGTAACTTTAATATTTAAATTTTATTTATATTTCAGCATTTTATGTTTTAAATTATAGTTTCTTTTTTATTTCAGCTTTCTTTTTCAGCTTTAACAAATTTGTTTAATTTTTATATAATTACCTTTTATTTTATTTGTTTATTATTTTATATGTTTATTGAGTTTCTTTTATATATTAATTTTAATATGTGTTGAATATTTAATTAATTTTTGTATTTTGTTTTTTTTTAAATATTTTTTATAGGTGGGTCTCGATTCGTAGTCACCTCCTCGTGGTGAGACCTGGTAATTGATATCGTTTTTCATAAGTTATTATTTAGAAAAGTTTCAATACTATTCTTAGTAATGTTACTTTTTTAAATTACTCTATGAAAAAGCGATATCAAGCTAAGAACTACGATATTAAAATTTTTAACAAATAAATTGTTAATTACATTGCAATAAATTTAATTAGAAGTAAGAATATAAATTTGTAGATTAAGATAAGGAAAGCAAATAATCGAATATAAGAGCAAATTATGGAATTAGCGCTATCTCCAGAATGCAGTAGATTGGAATATTTATTAACAAAAGAAACAGATAGTGATAAGTAAGAATTAAGCTACCTCATCATCCGTTGTTTATCAATGATTTGTAAAGACATTAAGATAAAATAAAGGCTCAAGGCTAAAAGTAAAGTAGAATAGAAAATAAAAAAAATACAATCTTCAAAACTTTTTTATTTTTAATCTAATAGTATTAAGGCATTTTCGATATTTCATTATTTATTTTTTTTATCTTTTTTATTATTAAACTTTATATTTTTATGCAAATGCATATTTATTAAATTATGTTCTAAATTTTCTTTAGCACATAAATTTATATAAATATAAGTAATATAAATAAAGAAGGAAAACAATGAGAAAAGTATAGCGATAGTAATAAAAATTGTACAACTACTATTATTTCCAAAATGCTACAAATTACATGTAGAACAAAAAGAAAAAGAGAGAGTATAAGAATTATAATAATATATAACTAATGCTCTCTTTTAAGTATCAAAGATATCTCGTCAATGGTAAATTATAGAATAAGAATTGAAGTACAGCATCATCTTTTGGGTGGTAAAAATATATTTTTCAGATTGTTAAGAGATAGCGCTGTCAATTAATTCTTACTTTGTCTAAAAAGATATCTTTAATACCCGAGAGATGGCACCGGCAGTCAATTTTTACCTTATCTTTATCCTTCTCTAACTATTTCCTCTCCTTGTTTATGTGTTTCATCTGCGGCACTCTGAAGATGGCGCTGATTACACTATTTTTACACTATATCTGTCTTTCTTCTATTTCCTCTCCTTGTTCATGTGTTTCTGCGGCATTCTGAAGATGGCGCTGATTATACTATTTTTACGCTATTTCCGTCTTTCTTCTTCTATCTGCTCTCTTTGTTTTATATTTATTCCACGAAATTCATATATCTCTAAAAGACAGCTTCGATATTCGATTAATTTTATTACTTTATTTGCGTAACCTATTGATTAAAAATTTTAATAAATCATATTTATATCTTATACATATATATGTTTATATATTTACATATTATATATAATATACACTATTCTAAAGGCCGAAACAAAAATAAAAAAAAAAGAAATATAAAAATGTCGATTATTCATTAAATTATAAGGAGTTTAAATTAGACGTCCTTAATACACAAATATACAAATATTATATTGTACGATATTATATTTTTTCTTCCAAATATTATATAAATATAATACATTTTCATTCTGAAATTTAAAATTAATTGTAATAAATTCAGAAACGATTCACAAACTTCTGTAAAAATATTAACCGCGAATATAAACCCTGAACTGAACCTGTACATAATACTCATCCCATGTTCACGTCTTCTATTAAGAAAATAAACTGTCACGACACCGCGAACATGCCACTAACACGGTGTACATAAACGAAGCAATTAAAAGAAATCACATTACATCCGGCAACCAAGCTTTTGGCCGTCCTCTTTTAATTATTACATACACCACCTGTGTTACTGCCCTGCCGCGCAGAGGTTCCCAACATCAAAGCAAACGAACACGCGAGTCAACAACCGGCGGACCTACATAACGAGCGGTATTATTCACGATATCGCGTTGCAACGAGTAGACTGTAGATATTGTAACGGGAAAATAAAAAGGAAAGAAACTGAACTGGGGGGAAAAAAAAATCGAACTCTGGTGTCTTGTTTTTTTTTTTTTTTTTTTTTCTTTTATTTTTGCGCGCTCGAGAACGAGGGTTTAAACCCGTTACTTTCGCCTAATTTTCCACGAACGTTTCGCAAACTGTTTCGCGGAACTTTCAAAGCGTTTTCAGATGGAAAAAAGGAGGGAGAAAAAAAAACGGGGAAACCACGAACAAAACGGGATAGAGTTCTCGTTACGAGGAATCTTTTTTTTTCTCTTTTTTTTAATTCGAAATTATTCTTTTCGCGCTGCTAAATGCAAAGTGTGCTTCGTGTCGATTCGAAAAGGCAAATAAAGGGGGATAAGCGATTTGTCCCGTATACTTTCTCTCGCTGGAGGAAGCGAGATTACGAAAAATTATGGCGGAATGAGTTTTTTGGAGCGTATTTTATAATAAAGCGCAAACTTGATTAATCGTGATACCTTTCTTTTTTGTGCGCTTGTCGCGAACTATCGCGTAATCGTTAATTCTCTGTAACGTATCGCCCCCGAGAACCGATCGATCAAACTTTCAGCTCTGCTCTGCCGTGTCAGGTTGGGACAGAATATCTTAATACTTTCAACCGTGATACATCAAATGTTAGTTTTTCCGCATCATTTCGTTCCAATCTCTCTATATATTCCGCTCCTCTATTTCCGTTTCCCAACATGTAACGAATATTGCAGCAGCAGTTGACGCGTTATTTCTTGATCGAATAATCATTCTTAGACGCGTAGTAAATAAAAATAATTGGTGTTTAAAAATTGTCTCGCAAAAATATAGTAATAGTAATAATCAATTTTTCGTGAGAAAAAAAGTTGGAAATGTATTTTATTTCGAGGAATCAGAGATTAATTTTTATTAAAATTTATTAAAAATTTAAAAAAGATTTCGTACGATTACATTTACTGCGGAAGAAATACAAAGATCCATAATTCTAAGCGTTCTCTCGAATCCACGCTTTCCAAAAAAAGAAAGGCACGATGATCAGTCATTTATCGAGACGCAAGAAACTTCTGCTCGAAACTTCTCGGCTCCAACGAACGAAAGAGTGCCAATTACAGCGCGTAGCTTAGTAAATTAATCGGAGAAAGCGAAAAATCGGTGGCAAGAAAAGAGTGGCGTCAGTCGGTGGCCCCATTATTGCACGAGTCGAAGGTTAAGGAAGATATAGCGAGGGTAATGACCCGTTTAGGGTACATTGTGGGGGCGAGGAAAATCGATATCATTCTGCGTTCAGTCTGTGGGAAAATGCAGGATGGATCTTAAACCGCGATTTCTTAGCTGTTTCGACAACACGAATTACGCGAATTCTCGGTTAAACACGTGTTCCGGGATAATCTTCTCGATATACAGGGGATTTAATTTTGCGCAATTGGTGCGAAAGAATCCGCGTGGGAAGCCGTAGTTTAAAAATTTACAGGGTTTTCGTGCCATTTTCGAAGTTTAACAACTTTGAACTTAGACAATGTCCTTTTTAATTTCCTCCTAATAAAATTATACTCCCACGATCGAACAAAGATCTACATATTGATCTTACATATTATTTACAAGATTTTTAAGCACACTCGTAGAAAAATGTCCAAAACTTCGCCTTCTTAACGAGATCCTTAACGTTTTAGAAACACGCCATTACGATTCTCTCATCCTCCATTAAAAAAAATCCATAATCCTTTAAACACGAAAAAAAGAAGAAGTAATTCTACTCCAAGGATCAGATTACCATCGCCAAGCTGCTTCCTGGATATTCAAAAGACCATTTGAAGGATTTGGAAAAGCATCTCGTCATTTCAGATTCTGCTCGAAATCTGCTCGCTATAATTCCGTGGACCACAAGGAATTTCGCTTGAGGGAGCAGGAAATTAATCATTTTTATCGAAGCCTCTCTCTCTCTCTCTCTGGACATCGCCTCTCCCGTGAACCATAAGGATGAAAGATAAAGCTTTCGCTCGATTGTCCCCTTTAAACCCTCTAATTCCGATCCCACGTTGTTCCTCGTTGTTTAAGCTCGATTGGCCCTGCCGCCACCCGTTTTCGAGTCCTTTTCCCGTCAATGGGCCGAGGAAAATCAGCGGGGGGAGGGAGGAAAAGGCGGGAAAGCCGGGTATAGCCCTTCAACGTGGCAACTTGCATGGACGATTCTTTTCGTCTCGTTACGAACGAACGAATGAACGAACGAAGAACGAGGATTCCGAGCCACTCGAGGAGAGAAGACGTTTGTGCGAGAGTTTCTGAACGAACGTTGGGGGAGGGTAGTGATGGGATCGAGTGTATCGCGAGTATTATTTTGTTCCTTAAGAAATCATCTTGTTTCTAACAAGAGAAAGAGGAAAGTTAAAGAAGAGCTTAAGACAACGATAGAAAAAATATGATAGAAAAATACTCGATTTATCAGACAAGTCGAACGATCGTCGATCATGGGAAGACAAGTATTTCTCGGTGATTCGTCAGGTAAGTAGAATAAGATAGTCGTAGTCTTGATGAAAGAAGGTGAGAAACTTGATTCACATAAATAGAATGATACGTATGGTGCTTGTTATATAGACAATTTTTTGCTTTTGGAATTCTTGCAATCTCGATTAGAATTTACGAGTACATATTGAAGTTAATCCCATCGCTAGTTTGGGGAAAATTCGTCTTCGATGACCATGAAGAATCATTGCCTCTCCACAGGACTGGGTCAAAGATAAAATAACAGAGAAAGAAATGAAGTGTGGGAGAGGTATCTTCAGAGATTGAAATCTTTCCAAATTCTTAAGGGATATGGACTTTGGTTCATTGATCTGAGTTTTATTGCTCGGGTCGGTGCACGAAAAGTTGAAAAGTCTAAATTATACTCTGCGACAAGGGAATTTTTATCATCACATTTCCCCTCCATTATTTCATTCACGTCGCAGATATATATTTGATTTAAACGAATGATGTAAAAGTACATCTTTTAAAAAATATTCCTTGCAAATTTGAAAAATGAATTATAAAATTCTTGCAATGTTATATCTGACGATTATTAAATTTCATTATCGAAAATATATATGGAAGAATATATGCGAATTCGTTTTATTTAGCCTTTTATAAGAATAACGAATGGAAACAAGCAATCAATAACAAGTTCCACAACAATCGAACAAGTCTGAATTACATCGCCAGAAATCGCAATCAACCCTTAATCATCGCATTACACCCCAGATACATCAAACCCAACAAAATCCAAACTTTCGGTCGAATCAACTTCAACCCTTCCCCAATCAAACTCTCCCTCGTTCTAATCAAACGTCCGGAACGCGACATAAAAATCCCCGACACGTATCCCCATCGTAGCCCCAAAATCAACGGAAGGAAGTCTCAACGATCAACGTCGTTTTCGCCGATCAACCAAACACCGCATCACCATTAACCATTACCTTTATGATCGAGTTCCTCTAGACACCGCAACGCCCATCGTCTCGAGTACAAGAGAAACCACGCGTTGGATCAACCACGAGTAGTGATGGGATCAAGTTCGACTCGCACATCAAAATCAAATTCATTTCACAGGATTATATGTAATATTAATAGTATTTTTAAGTAGTAGTTTCAAAATTTTAATTATAAGCATTATTGAGATGAATAAAGTATTTCGTTGAATTCTTATAATAAAATTGAAAAAATTGTAAAAAATTCTGTACATTATCAGACAAAATTTCTATAATTTCATTTAGATTTTACCATTTAAAAACACGAAAATATATAATACTTCCAATTCTTAAAATTGTATTTATTACATTTGCACAATCAATTGATCAAATCCAATTATGATAAATTTTATAACTATCAAAAAAATTCAATACAAATACAGAATTGAATGAAAAGAAAAGCAAGGATACGTGCAGATGCTTTACAAAATTCGAATCCGATAATTTTTTTTTTTTCAACCGTTCAAATCACGCTCGCGATCCGCTTAGCCCCATCGCTAACCACCGTGAGGCCGTGAGCGCGATATCCGTATGCTTGGCCGTGCAAGCGTGTAACACACGGAACATTCTGCACCCGTGTCGATCAATCCGATGTGAAAGGTGTTCCACCAAGCGCCGCCCGTATCCTTTTACCATGATTCCGTGTACATGGTGTGTGCGCCCGCCTTCCAAAGCCATGAAGAAAAGCGCCTCGATAGAGTGATAACGCCGCTGAAAGAAAGTGGCTGTTCCATTTCGCGTTGGATCCCACGTTATTGGAACCGGCCGTTAAAAAAAGGGGTTGTTAAAGATGAGGAACGAGGGCCAACGTTCGCGTTGAGAGAACTTTCTCCCTCCCCCTCCTTTCGTCCAGAAGAGCGGAGATTAATGGAATCGTTGCGCCTGTGATATTGAGCTGTTAATGAGAGACAAGAGTCTCTTTTTGCTGAGAGTAGGAGTTTATTAGCGAACGATGCCGTGGCTATATATTGATTTCGCGCGTTTGAAGATTAAGTTAAACCGTTTGTGTACCACGTTCTTTTTTCAATATATATATATATGGCTTTTCTGGCTTCACAGTGTATTGCTATATTATAATTTAAGTGAAAATTTAGTAAACATTTTCAATTTTTGGTTTCAATTTTATGATACAGGTATATGAAATTAATTTTTCTTTTGAGGTTGAGTTGGAAATTGAGGATGATGTAATAATGAATAGAAATAAGAAATTGTATTTTGTTTCTAGTAGCTATTAGTTGTATAGTAGCTTATGTATCATTCTTTTCATTTTAGTCAGTAATATTGATATTGCAATTTTTTATTGGAAATATATTTTTCTTTCAAATGTCGCGATGAAAATTGAAGATGTAAGAGAAATTGTATTCTTTTCTTGTGCAGCTATTTGTAATGTAAAAATTTTGTACATTTTTTCAAATATAAATTTGTGAGCTTGTGAATAAGTTTGTGAGTTTTATTTCATCATTTCGTGATGTGCTATGTTAGTCAAAAATGTATAATTTTCTCTTAACTAATATAAAAAATATTTCTCTAAAGAGTTTGTAGTACCATAGTACAATGTTCTATCGTTAAAAATAATACGACGGTTTCGTATAAACAAAAGCCTTTAAAAGCATTATTAAAAAGTCAGAACAAGAATATGGGACACGAAGAAAATGGTAATGGTCTCGCTCTTGATGTACGGTAAAGCAAAAATAGATAAACGACGTTCATGTCATGCGTTAATACGTCACGTTCATTGAATTAATGGTTCGTTTGTCGAATAAATTCAATAGCAAGCCGATATTTTAGGCTCAACGAAGTGAATAGTATTTTTTGAAATATGATAATTCATAGATGCAGTGATAGTATTAACGTATTTCTGAATTTATTCGATATCTATTTTTAATATATTTAATTCGTTGTTCTTTTTATTTATTATTCATCATTCAATTGTTTTTGTTTTATTCAAAAAAATTAACAATTTTATAATACTTATTATAGTGACTATCAAAAAGTAGATGTAACTTACAATTTTAATAATAAAGTAAAAGAATAAGAAAAGAAAGAAAAAAATTAGAAGAGCTTATGTAATATTTTATGTAAAGAATTCTTATATAAAAATAATGAATATATATTTATTATATTGAAATATTAGAAACTACATTCTCTCATTAATCAATGACTTTACACAACTTTTTTAAAAATTGATCTATATACTCAGAATCCTTGTATATTCTCAGAAACATTTTTCTCATTTGCATTAATTCATCATTTTGATGATTCCATTAAATTATCAATATAAAAATTTTGAAAAAATTTTATCTCGAATAGCCAAAAGATCTCACTCGAGTGACCAATACCTTTAAACACCAATCAACAATAGTCACACGCTATCATCGTTATTTATGATACTCCTTCTTCCAAAGATTCTGAACCAACTAAAGTAATATTTACGAGCATGGCCGATAACTGATACGAAGTTCCAAGTACGAATGATACTTCTTGCACCCAGTGTCGTGCCACCCATAATTGTTTGCTGTGCCCACAAATTATTGAACGTTCTCTCGTCGAGCAAGAGTTGGTCACTGTTACCGAAAACATTAATAGTGACGCGTAATCTGTTCCTGTCCATAGAAGTTGGTCAACTTGCCGATTATGTCCTTTTCATCGATATTAATGAGCTCGAAATTAAATTTTGTTAAAGGTAATATTTTAAATTATTTTTAAGAATTTTTTCTTAAGGTATATTATAATTATCGATCTTAATTATATTGGATTTACTTTTTTAAATTTCATATTCAATTCTATTGATTTTCTAAATCTCTATCTATGACTGTACAAATATACTCTAAAAACATTAAAACTGCCAAAAAATGGCACATCTTATTGTAGGAATTACGGATGCAATCGGTGAGTACCTCTAGAATTATTAATAACTGTTGACAACACAATTCAAAATAAAAAAGGATGACAGCTAACATAGTAAAAATAAGTGTTCACAAGTAAGTATATAAAATTTAATAAAAATATAATACTTAGTAGACATATCTTTTTAAATTAAATTAAATCCTAGTAACAAAAATACGAAAATTTTAATAAAAATATAAGTTCTCAAAGAAATATTCATAACATAACATATTCTCCTAAAACGGTATATTATGTAATCAATTGTTAAAAATAATCGAGATAATCCAATAATAAGAAAAAAAAGCATGACTTTTTCAAGAATTAAAAAAACCATAAAGAACAAACTAGAAATGGCAGTTTCCATTAGTTTAGAAGTTATTAATTATTTTTTAAACTATAAATTTTTTGCCACATATAGCTTAATACTTTTTTATAGAGAATATCAAGGGACAACGATTAGTGTATTAAAAAATATATAGTCCCATTTAAAAAAATCACATTCGCGTTCATAAGTCCATAACCCTTCCAGTTATAAAAAAATGAACAGAAGCAGGACGTGCTCCCCACGAAACCGAGTAACTTTTATCCCAAACATTTTTTAATATCTCCAAAAATAAGCGAGATATATCGAAAAATGTCCATCTATTCTTCGAACAGTTCCAAGAATTTGACGTCATTTCCAGGAATTTTAGAGATACACAGAACCTGGCCCCAGTTCCAAGAATTTTAGACATTCCGAGAATTTGACGTCATTTCCAAGAATTTCAGAGATTCCGAGAATTTGACGTCATTTCTTAGAAAAATTTTTCGATCGACCTCCTATCGTATCATGTTCTCCTAATACAAAATCGCATTTTTGGACAAAAATTTTACTTCGATCAGGGAATTTTGTTAACAATCTTTTTTATTAAATATCTCGCTTATTCTTCAAGATATTAAAAAATGTTTCGAACGAAAGTTGAATGGTTTCGAAAGGACTATATTACCGTGCCCTCTATTTTTTTGTGGATCAACTCATAAAAAAATTATCAAGGTCACCCTTATTTTTTTAAATAGCACCATATACTTTTTTATGCACCAATCGATGCATCCTGGCATTCTCTATAAAAGTGAATAGCGGTAGTTTTCGTAAAAAACCATTAGTTTAGAAGTTATTAATTATTTTTTAAACTATAAGTTTTTTGCCATATATAGCTCAATACTTTTTTATAGAGAATATCAAGGGACAACGATTGGTGTATTAAAAAATATATAGTCCCATTTAAAAAAACCACATTCGCGTTCATAAGTCCATAACCCTTCTATTTATAAAAAAATGAACGGCAGCAGGACGTGCCCCCCTCGAAACCGAGTAACTTTTATCCCAAACATTTTTTAATATCTCCAAAAATAAGCGAGATATATCGAAAAATGTCCATCTATTCTTCGAACAGTTCCGAGAATTTGACGTCATTTCCAAGAATTTTAGAGATACACAGAACCTGGCCCCAGTTCGAAGAATTTTAGACATTCCGAGAATTTGACGTCATTTCCAAGAATTTCAGAGATTCCGAGAATTTGACGTCATTTCTTAGAAAAATTTTTCGATCGACCTCCTATCGTATCATGTTCTCCTAATACAAAATCGCATTTTTGGACAAAAATTTTACTTCGATCAGGGAATTTTGTTAACAATCTTTCTTATTAAATATCTCGCTTATTCTTCAAGATATTAAAAAATGTTTCGAACGAAAGTTGAATGGTTTCGAAAGGACTATATTACCGTGCCCTCCATTTTTTTGTGGATCAACTCATAAAAAAATTATCAAGGTCACCCTTATTTTTTTAAATAGCACCATATACTTTTTTATGCACCAATCGATGCATCCTGGCATTCTCTATAAAAGTGAATAGGGGTAGTTTTCGTAAAAAACCATTAGTTTAGAAGTTATTAATTATTTTTTAAACTATAAGTTTTTTGCCATATATAGCTTAATACTTTTTTATAGAGAATATCAAGGGACAACGATTGGTGTATTAAAAAATATATAGTCCCATTTAAAAAAACCGAATTCGCGTTCATAAGTCCATAACCCTTCTATTTATAAAAAAATGAACGGCAGCAGGACGTGCCCCCCTCGAAACCGAGTAACTTTTATCCCAAACATTTTTTAATATCTCCAAAAATAAGCGAGATATATCGAAAAATGTCCATCTATTCTTCGAACAGTTCCGAGAATTTGACGTCATTTCTTGGAAAAATTTTTCGGTCGACCTCCTATTGTATCATGTTCTCCTAATACAAAATCGCATTTTTGGACAAATATTTTACTTCGATCAAGGAATTTCGTTAACAATCTTTTTTATTAAATATCTCGCTTATTCTTCAAGATATTAAAAAATGTTTCGAACGAAAGTTGAATGGTTTCGAAAGGACTATATTACCGTGCCCTCCATTTTTTTGTGGATCAACTCATAAAAAAATTATCAAGGTCACCCTTATTTTTTTAAATAGCACCATATACTTTTTTATGCACCAATCGATGCATCCTGGCATTCTCTATAAAAGTGAATAGGGGTAGTTTTCGTAAAAAACCATTAGTTTAGAAGTTATTAATTATTTTTTAAACTATAAGTTTTTTGCCATATATAGCTTAATACTTTTTTATAGAGAATATCAAGGGACAACGATTGGTGTATTAAAAAATATATAGTCCCATTTAAAAAAACCACATTCGCGTTCATAAGTCCATAACCCTTCTATTTATAAAAAAATGAACGGCAGCAGGACGTGCCCCCCTCGAAACCGAGTAACTTTTATCCCAAACATTTTTTAATATCTCCAAAAATAAGCGAGATATATCGAAAAATGTCCATCTATTCTTCGAACAGTTCCGAGAATTTGACGTCATTTCTTGGAAAAATTTTTCGGTCGACCTCCTATCGTATCATGTTCTCCTAATACAAAATCGCATTTTTGGACAAATATTTTACTTCGATCAAGGAATTTCGTTAACAATCTTTTTTATTAAATATCTCGCTTATTCTTCAAGATATTAAAAAATGTTTCGAACGAAAGTTGAATGGTTTCGAAAGGACTATATTACCGTGCCCTCTATTTTTTTGTGGATCAACTCATAAAAAAATTATCAAGGTCACCCTTATTTTTTTAAATAGCACCATATACTTTTTTATGCACCAATCGATGCATCCTGGCATTCTCTATAAAAGTGAATAGGAGTAGTTTTCGTAAAAAACCATTAGTTTAGAAGTTATTAATTATTTTTTAAACTATAAGTTTTTTGCCATATATAGCTTAATACTTTTTTATAGAGAATATCAAGGGACAACGATTAGTGTATTAAAAAATATATAGTCCCATTTAAAAAAACCACATTCGCGTTCATAAGTCCATAACCCTTCTATTTATAAAAAAATGAACGGCAGCAGGACGTGCCCCCCTCGAAACCGAGTAACTTTTATCCCAAACATTTTTTAATATCTCCAAAAATAAGCGAGATATATCGAAAAATGTCCATCTATTCTTCGAACAGTTCCGAGAATTTGACGTCATTTCTTGGAAAAATTTTTCGGTCGACCTCCTATCGTATCATGTTCTCCTAATACAAAATCGCATTTTTGGACAAATATTTTACTTCGATCAAGGAATTTCGTTAACAATCTTTTTTATTAAATATCTCGCTTATTCTTCAAGATATTAAAAAATGTTTCGAACGAAAGTTGAATGGTTTCGAAAGGACTATATTACCGTGCCCTCTATTTTTTTGTGGATCAACTCATAAAAAAATTATCAAGGTCACCCTTATTTTTTTAAATAGCACCATATACTTTTTTATGCACCAATCGATGCATCCTGGCATTCTCTATAAAAGTGAATAGGGGTAGTTTTCGTAAAAAACCATTAGTTTAGAAGTTATTAATTATTTTTTAAACTATAAGTTTTTTGCCATATATAGCTTAATACTTTTTTATAGAGAATATCAAGGGACAACGATTAGTGTATTAAAAAATATATAGTCCCATTTAAAAAAACCACATTCGCGTTCATAAGTCCATAACCCTTCTATTTATAAAAAAATGAACGGCAGCAGGACGTGCCCCCCTCGAAACCGAGTAACTTTTATCCCAAACATTTTTTAATATCTCCAAAAATAAGCGAGATATATCGAAAAATGTCCATCTATTCTTCG
Source organism: Apis florea (assembly GCF_048593485.1). Classification (NCBI taxonomy): domain Eukaryota; kingdom Metazoa; phylum Arthropoda; class Insecta; order Hymenoptera; family Apidae; genus Apis; species Apis florea. Next base: position 12,175 of record NW_028256599.1, on the reverse strand, counting down.
AACAGTTCCGAGAATTTGACGTCATTTCTTGGAAAAATTTTTCGGTCGACCTCCTATCGTATCATGTTCTCCTAATACAAAATCGCATTTTTGGACAAATATTTTACTTCGATCAAGGAATTTCGTTAACAATCTTTTTTATTAAATATCTCGCTTATTCTTCAAGATATTAAAAAATGTTTCGAACGAAAGTTGAATGGTTTCGAAAGGACTATATTACCGTGCCCTCTATTTTTTTTGTGGATCAACTCATAAAAAAATTATCAAGGTCACCCTTATTTTTTTAAATAGCACCATATACTTTTTTATGCACCAATCGATGCATCCTGGCATTCTTTATAAAAGTGAATAGGGGTAGTTTTCGTAAAAAACCATTAGTTTAGAAGTTATTAATTATTTTTTAAACTATAAGTTTTTTGCCATATATAGCTTAATACTTTTTTATAGAGAATATCAAGGGACAACGATTGGTGTATTAAAAAATATATAGTCCCATTTAAAAAAACCACATTCGCGTTCATAAGTCCATAACCCTTCTATTTATAAAAAAATGAACGGCAGCAGGACGTGCCCCCCTCGAAACCGAGTAACTTTTATCCCAAACATTTTTTAATATCTCCAAAAATAAGCGAGATATATCGAAAAATGTCCATCTAATCTTCGAACAGTTCCGAGAATTTGACGTCATTTCTTGGAAAAATTTTTCGGTCGACCTCCTATCGTATCATGTTCTCCTAATACAAAATCGCATTTTTGGACAAATATTTTACTTCGATCAAGGAATTTCGTTAACAATCTTTTTTATTAAATATCTCGCTTATTCTTCAAGATATTAAAAAATGTTTCGAACGAAAGTTGAATGGTTTCGAAAGGACTATATTACCGTGCCCTCTATTTTTTTGTGGATCAACTCATAAAAAAATTATCAAGGTCACCCTTATTTTTTTAAATAGCACCATATACTTTTTTATGCACCAATCGATGCATCCTGGCATTCTTTATAAAAGTGAATAGGGGTAGTTTTCGTAAAAAACCATTAGTTTAGAAGTTATTAATTATTTTTTAAACTATAAGTTTTTTGCCATATATAGCTTAATACTTTTTTATAGAGAATATCAAGGGACAACGATTGGTGTATTAAAAAATATATAGTCCCATTTAAAAAAACCACATTCGCGTTCATAAGTCCATAACCCTTCTATTTATAAAAAAATGAACGGCAGCAGGACGTGCCCCCCTCGAAACCGAGTAACTTTTATCCCAAACATTTTTTAATATCTCCAAAAATAAGCGAGATATATCGAAAAATGTCCATCTATTCTTCGAACAGTTCCGAGAATTTGACGTCATTTCTTGGAAAAATTTTTCGGTCGACCTCCTATCGTATCATGTTCTCCTAATACAAAATCGCATTTTTGGACAAATATTTTACTTCGATCAAGGAATTTCGTTAACAATCTTTTTTATTAAATATCTCGCTTATTCTTCAAGATATTAAAAAATGTTTCGAACGAAAGTTGAATGGTTTCGAAAGGACTATATTACCGTGCCCTCTATTTTTTTGTGGATCAACTCATAAAAAAATTATCAAGGTCACCCTTATTTTTTTAAATAGCACCATATACTTTTTTATGCACCAATCGATGCATCCTGGCATTCTCTATAAAAGTGAATAGGGGTAGTTTTCGTAAAAAACCATTAGTTTAGAAGTTATTAATTATTTTTTAAACTATAAGTTTTTTGCCATATATAGCTTAATACTTTTTTATAGAGAATATCAAGGGACAACGATTGGTGTATTAAAAAATATATAGTCCCATTTAAAAAAACCACATTCGCGTTCATAAGTCCATAACCCTTCTATTTATAAAAAAATGAACGGCAGCAGGACGTGCCCCCCTCGAAACCGAGTAACTTTTATCCCAAACATTTTTTAATATCTCCAAAAATAAGCGAGATATATCGAAAAATGTCCATCTATTCTTCGAACAGTTCCGAGAATTTGACGTCATTTCCAAGAATTTTAGAGATACACAGAACCTGGCCCCAGTTCCAAGAATTTTAGACATTCCGAGAATTTGACGTCATTTCCAAGAATTTCAGAGATTCCGAGAATTTGACGTCATTTCTTAGAAAAATTTTTCGATCGACCTCCTATCGTATCATGTTCTCCTAATACAAAATCGCATTTTTGGACAAAAATTTTACTTCGATCAGGGAATTTTGTTAACAATCTTTTTTATTAAATATCTCGCTTATTCTTCAAGATATTAAAAAATGTTTCGAACGAAAGTTGAATGGTTTCGAAAGGACTATATTACCGTGCCCTCCATTTTTTTGTGGATCAACTCATAAAAAAATTATCAAGGTCACCCTTATTTTTTTAAATAGCACCATATACTTTTTTATGCACCAATCGATGCATCCTGGCATTCTCTATAAAAGTGAATAGGGGTAGTTTTCGTAAAAAACCATTAGTTTAGAAGTTATTAATTATTTTTTAAACTATAAGTTTTTTGCCATATATAGCTTAATACTTTTTTATAGAGAATATCAAGGGACAACGATTGGTGTATTAAAAAATATATAGTCCCATTTAAAAAAACCACATTCGCGTTCATAAGTCCATAACCCTTCTATTTATAAAAAAATGAACGGCAGCAGGACGTGCCCCCCTCGAAACCGAGTAACTTTTATCCCAAACATTTTTTAATATCTCCAAAAATAAGCGAGATATATCGAAAAATGTCCATCTATTCTTCGAACAGTTCCGAGAATTTGACGTCATTTCTTGGAAAAATTTTTCGGTCGACCTCCTATCGTATCATGTTCTCCTAATACAAAATCGCATTTTTGGACAAATATTTTACTTCGATCAAGGAATTTCGTTAACAATCTTTTTTATTAAATATCTCGCTTATTCTTCAAGATATTAAAAAATGTTTCGAACGAAAGTTGAATGGTTTCGAAAGGACTATATTACCGTGCCCTCTGTTTTTTTGTGGATCAACTCATAAAAAAATTATCAAGGTCACCCTTATTTTTTTAAATAGCACCATATACTTTTTTATGCACCAATCGATGCATCCTGGCATTCTCTATAAAAGTGAATAGCGGTAGTTTTCGTAAAAAACCATTAGTTTAGAAGTTATTAATTATTTTTTAAACTATAAGTTTTTTGCCATATATAGCTTAATACTTTTTTATAGAGAATATCAAGGGACAACGATTGGTGTATTAAAAAATATATAGTCCCATTTAAAAAAACCACATTCGCGTTCATAAGTCCATAACCCTTCTATTTATAAAAAAATGAACGGCAGCAGGACGTGCCCCCCTCGAAACCGAGTAACTTTTATCCCAAACATTTTTTAATATCTCCAAAAATAAGCGAGATATATCGAAAAATGTCCATCTATTCTTCGAACAGTTCCGAGAATTTGACGTCATTTCCAAGAATTTTAGAGATACACAGAACCTGGCCCCAGTTCCAAGAATTTTAGACATTCCGAGAATTTGACGTCATTTCCAAGAATTTCAGAGATTCCGAGAATTTGACGTCATTTCTTAGAAAAATTTTTCGATCGACCTCCTATCGTATCATGTTCTCCTAATACAAAATCGCATTTTTGGACAAAAATTTTACTTCGATCAGGGAATTTTGTTAACAATCTTTTTTATTAAATATCTCGCTTATTCTTCAAGATATTAAAAAATGTTTCGAACGAAAGTTGAATGGTTTCGAAAGGACTATATTACCGTGCCCTCCATTTTTTTGTGGATCAACTCATAAAAAAATTATCAAGGTCACCCTTATTTTTTTAAATAGCACCATATACTTTTTTATGCACCAATCGATGCATCCTGGCATTCTCTATAAAAGTGAATAGGGGTAGTTTTCGTAAAAAACCATTAGTTTAGAAGTTATTAATTATTTTTTAAACTATAAGTTTTTTGCCATATATAGCTTAATACTTTTTTATAGAGAATATCAAGGGACAACGATTGGTGTATTAAAAAATATATAGTCCCATTTAAAAAAACCACATTCGCGTTCATAAGTCCATAACCCTTCTATTTATAAAAAAATGAACGGCAGCAGGACGTGCCCCCCTCGAAACCGAGTAACTTTTATCCCAAACATTTTTTAATATCTCCAAAAATAAGCGAGATATATCGAAAAATGTCCATCTATTCTTCGAACAGTTCCGAGAATTTGACGTCATTTCCAAGAATTTTAGAGATACACAGAACCTGGCCCCAGTTCCAAGAATTTTAGACATTCCGAGAATTTGACGTCATTTCCAAGAATTTCAGAGATTCCGAGAATTTGACGTCATTTCTTAGAAAAATTTTTCGATCGACCTCCTATCGTATCATGTTCTCCTAATACAAAATCGCATTTTTGGACAAAAATTTTACTTCGATCAGGGAATTTTGTTAACAATCTTTTTTATTAAATATCTCGCTTATTCTTCAAGATATTAAAAAATGTTTCGAACGAAAGTTGAATGGTTTCGAAAGGACTATATTACCGTGCCCTCCATTTTTTTGTGGATCAACTCATAAAAAAATTATCAAGGTCACCCTTATTTTTTTAAATAGCACCATATACTTTTTTATGCACCAATCGATGCATCCTGGCATTCTCTATAAAAGTGAATAGGGGTAGTTTTCGTAAAAAACCATTAGTTTAGAAGTTATTAATTATTTTTTAAACTATAAGTTTTTTGCCATATATAGCTTAATACTTTTTTATAGAGAATATCAAGGGACAACGATTGGTGTATTAAAAAATATATAGTCCCATTTAAAAAAACCACATTCGCGTTCATAAGTCCATAACCCTTCTATTTATAAAAAAATGAACGGCAGCAGGACGTGCCCCCCTCGAAACCGAGTAACTTTTATCCCAAACATTTTTTAATATCTCCAAAAATAAGCGAGATATATCGAAAAATGTCCATCTATTCTTCGAACAGTTCCGAGAATTTGACGTCATTTCCAAGAATTTTAGAGATACACAGAACCTGGCCCCAGTTCCAAGAATTTTAGACATTCCGAGAATTTGACGTCATTTCCAAGAATTTCAGAGATTCCGAGAATTTGACGTCATTTCTTGGAAAAATTTTTCGGTCGACCTCCTATCGTATCATGTTCTCCTAATACAAAATCGCATTTTTGGACAAAAATTTTACTTCGATCAGGGAATTTTGTTAACAATCTTTTTTATTAAATATCTCGCTTATTCTTCAAGATATTAAAAAATGTTTCGAACGAAAGTTGAATGGTTTCGAAAGGACTATATTACCGTGCCCTCTATTTTTTTGTGGATCAACTCATAAAAAAATTATCAAGGTCACCCTTATTTTTTTAAATAGCACCATATACTTTTTTATGCACCAATCGATGCATCCTGGCATTCTCTATAAAAGTGAATAGGGGTAGTTTTCGTAAAAAACCATTAGTTTAGAAGTTATTAATTATTTTTTAAACTATAAGTTTTTTGCCATATATAGCTTAATACTTTTTTATAGAGAATATCAAGGGACAACGATTGGTGTATTAAAAAATATATAGTCCCATTTAAAAAAACCACATTCGCGTTCATAAGTCCATAACCCTTCTATTTATAAAAAAATGAACGGCAGCAGGACGTGCCCCCCTCGAAACCGAGTAACTTTTATCCCAAACATTTTTTAATATCTCCAAAAATAAGCGAGATATATCGAAAAATGTCCATCTATTCTTCGAACAGTTCCGAGAATTTGACGTCATTTCCAAGAATTTTAGAGATACACAGAACCTGGCCCCAGTTCCAAGAATTTTAGACATTCCGAGAATTTGACGTCATTTCCAAGAATTTCAGAGATTCCGAGAATTTGACGTCATTTCTTAGAAAAATTTTTCGATCGACCTCCTATCGTATCATGTTCTCCTAATACAAAATCGCATTTTTGGACAAAAATTTTACTTCGATCAGGGAATTTTGTTAACAATCTTTTTTATTAAATATCTCGCTTATTCTTCAAGATATTAAAAAATGTTTCGAACGAAAGTTGAATGGTTTCGAAAGGACTATATTACCGTGCCCTCCATTTTTTTGTGGATCAACTCATAAAAAAATTATCAAGGTCACCCTTATTTTTTTAAATAGCACCATATACTTTTTTATGCACCAATCGATGCATCCTGGCATTCTCTATAAAAGTGAATAGGGGTAGTTTTCGTAAAAAACCATTAGTTTAGAAGTTATTAATTATTTTTTAAACTATAAGTTTTTTGCCATATATAGCTTAATACTTTTTTATAGAGAATATCAAGGGACAACGATTGGTGTATTAAAAAATATATAGTCCCATTTAAAAAAACCACATTCGCGTTCATAAGTCCATAACCCTTCTATTTATAAAAAAATGAACGGCAGCAGGACGTGCCCCCCTCGAAACCGAGTAACTTTTATCCCAAACATTTTTTAATATCTCCAAAAATAAGCGAGATATATCGAAAAATGTCCATCTATTCTTCGAACAGTTCCGAGAATTTGACGTCATTTCCAAGAATTTTAGAGATACACAGAACCTGGCCCCAGTTCCAAGAATTTTAGACATTCCGAGAATTTGACGTCATTTCCAAGAATTTCAGAGATTCCGAGAATTTGACGTCATTTCTTAGAAAAATTTTTCGATCGACCTCCTATCGTATCATGTTCTCCTAATACAAAATCGCATTTTTGGACAAAAATTTTACTTCGATCAGGGAATTTTGTTAACAATCTTTTTTATTAAATATCTCGCTTATTCTTCAAGATATTAAAAAATGTTTCGAACGAAAGTTGAATGGTTTCGAAAGGACTATATTACCGTGCCCTCCATTTTTTTGTGGATCAACTCATAAAAAAATTATCAAGGTCACCCTTATTTTTTTAAATAGCACCATATACTTTTTTATGCACCAATCGATGCATCCTGGCATTCTCTATAAAAGTGAATAGGGGTAGTTTTCGTAAAAAACCATTAGTTTAGAAGTTATTAATTATTTTTTAAACTATAAGTTTTTTGCCATATATAGCTTAATACTTTTTTATAGAGAATATCAAGGGACAACGATTGGTGTATTAAAAAATATATAGTCCCATTTAAAAAAACCACATTCGCGTTCATAAGTCCATAACCCTTCTATTTATAAAAAAATGAACGGCAGCAGGACGTGCCCCCCTCGAAACCGAGTAACTTTTATCCCAAACATTTTTTAATATCTCCAAAAATAAGCGAGATATATCGAAAAATGTCCATCTATTCTTCGAACAGTTCCGAGAATTTGACGTCATTTCTTGGAAAAATTTTTCGGTCGACCTCCTATCGTATCATGTTCTCCTAATACAAAATCGCATTTTTGGACAAATATTTTACTTCGATCAAGGAATTTCGTTAACAATCTTTTTTATTAAATATCTCGCTTATTCTTCAAGATATTAAAAAATGTTTCGAACGAAAGTTGAATGGTTTCGAAAGGACTATATTACCGTGCCCTCTGTTTTTTTGTGGATCAACTCATAAAAAAATTATCAAGGTCACCCTTATTTTTTTAAATAGCACCATATACTTTTTTATGCACCAATCGATGCATCCTGGCATTCTCTATAAAAGTGAATAGGGGTAGTTTTCGTAAAAAACCATTAGTTTAGAAGTTATTAATTATTTTTTAAACTATAAGTTTTTTGCCATATATAGCTTAATACTTTTTTATAGAGAATATCAAGGGACAACGATTGGTGTATTAAAAAATATATAGTCCCATTTAAAAAAACCACATTCGCGTTCATAAGTCCATAACCCTTCTATTTATAAAAAAATGAACGGCAGCAGGACGTGCCCCCCTCGAAACCGAGTAACTTTTATCCCAAACATTTTTTAATATCTCCAAAAATAAGCGAGATATATCGAAAAATGTCCATCTATTCTTCGAACAGTTCCGAGAATTTGACGTCATTTCCAAGAATTTTAGAGATACACAGAACCTGGCCCCAGTTCCAAGAATTTTAGACATTCCGAGAATTTGACGTCATTTCCAAGAATTTCAGAGATTCCGAGAATTTGACGTCATTTCTTAGAAAAATTTTTCGATCGACCTCCTATCGTATCATGTTCTCCTAATACAAAATCGCATTTTTGGACAAAAATTTTACTTCGATCAGGGAATTTTGTTAACAATCTTTTTTATTAAATATCTCGCTTATTCTTCAAGATATTAAAAAATGTTTCGAACGAAAGTTGAATGGTTTCGAAAGGACTATATTACCGTGCCCTCCATTTTTTTGTGGATCAACTCATAAAAAAATTATCAAGGTCACCCTTATTTTTTTAAATAGCACCATATACTTTTTTATGCACCAATCGATGCATCCTGGCATTCTCTATAAAAGTGAATAGGGGTAGTTTTCGTAAAAAACCATTAGTTTAGAAGTTATTAATTATTTTTTAAACTATAAGTTTTTTGCCATATATAGCTTAATACTTTTTTATAGAGAATATCAAGGGACAACGATTGGTGTATTAAAAAATATATAGTCCCATTTAAAAAAACCACATTCGCGTTCATAAGTCCATAACCCTTCTATTTATAAAAAAATGAACGGCAGCAGGACGTGCCCCCCTCGAAACCGAGTAACTTTTATCCCAAACATTTTTTAATATCTCCAAAAATAAGCGAGATATATCGAAAAATGTCCATCTATTCTTCGAACAGTTCCGAGAATTTGACGTCATTTCTTGGAAAAATTTTTCGGTCGACCTCCTATCGTATCATGTTCTCCTAATACAAAATCGCATTTTTGGACAAATATTTTACTTCGATCAAGGAATTTCGTTAACAATCTTTTTTATTAAATATCTCGCTTATTCTTCAAGATATTAAAAAATGTTTCGAACGAAAGTTGAATGGTTTCGAAAGGACTATATTACCGTGCCCTCTGTTTTTTTGTGGATCAACTCATAAAAAAATTATCAAGGTCACCCTTATTTTTTTAAATAGCACCATATACTTTTTTATGCACCAATCGATGCATCCTGGCATTCTCTATAAAAGTGAATAGGGGTAGTTTTCGTAAAAAACCATTAGTTTAGAAGTTATTAATTATTTTTTAAACTATAAGTTTTTTGCCATATATAGCTTAATACTTTTTTATAGAGAATATCAAGGGACAACGATTGGTGTATTAAAAAATATATAGTCCCATTTAAAAAAACCACATTCGCGTTCATAAGTCCATAACCCTTCTATTTATAAAAAAATGAACGGCAGCAGGACGTGCCCCCCTCGAAACCGAGTAACTTTTATCCCAAACATTTTTTAATATCTCCAAAAATAAGCGAGATATATCGAAAAATGTCCATCTATTCTTCGAACAGTTCCGAGAATTTGACGTCATTTCTTGGAAAAATTTTTCGGTCGACCTCCTATCGTATCATGTTCTCCTAATACAAAATCGCATTTTTGGACAAATATTTTACTTCGATCAAGGAATTTCGTTAACAATCTTTTTTATTAAATATCTCGCTTATTCTTCAAGATATTAAAAAATGTTTCGAACGAAAGTTGAATGGTTTCGAAAGGACTATATTACCGTGCCCTCTATTTTTTTGTGGATCAACTCATAAAAAAATTATCAAGGTCACCCTTATTTTTTTAAATAGCACCATATACTTTTTTATGCACCAATCGATGCATCCTGGCATTCTCTATAAAAGTGAATAGGGGTAGTTTTCGTAAAAAACCATTAGTTTAGAAGTTATTAATTATTTTTTAAACTATAAGTTTTTTGCCATATATAGCTTAATACTTTTTTATAGAGAATATCAAGGGACAACGATTGGTGTATTAAAAAATATATAGTCCCATTTAAAAAAACCACATTCGCGTTCATAAGTCCATAACCCTTCTATTTATAAAAAAATGAACGGCAGCAGGACGTGCCCCCCTCGAAACCGAGTAACTTTTATCCCAAACATTTTTTAATATCTCCAAAAATAAGCGAGATATATCGAAAAATGTCCATCTATTCTTCGAACAGTTCCGAGAATTTGACGTCATTTCTTGGAAAAATTTTTCGGTCGACCTCCTATCGTATCATGTTCTCCTAATACAAAATCGCATTTTTGGACAAATATTTTACTTCGATCAAGGAATTTCGTTAACAATCTTTTTTATTAAATATCTCGCTTATTCTTCAAGATATTAAAAAATGTTTCGAACGAAAGTTGAATGGTTTCGAAAGGACTATATTACCGTGCCCTCTGTTTTTTTGTGGATCAACTCATAAAAAAATTATCAAGGTCACCCTTATTTTTTTAAATAGCACCATATACTTTTTTATGCACCAATCGATGCATCCTGGCATTCTTTATAAAAGTGAATAGGGGTAGTTTTCGTAAAAAACCATTAGTTTAGAAGTTATTAATTATTTTTTAAACTATAAGTTTTTTGCCATATATAGCTTAATACTTTTTTATAGAGAATATCAAGGGACAACGATTGGTGTATTAAAAAATATATAGTCCCATTTAAAAAAACCACATTCGCGTTCATAAGTCCATAACCCTTCTATTTATAAAAAAATGAACGGCAGCAGGACGTGCCCCCCTCGAAACCGAGTAACTTTTATCCCAAACATTTTTTAATATCTCCAAAAATAAGCGAGATATATCGAAAAATGTCCATCTATTCTTCGAACAGTTCCGAGAATTTGACGTCATTTCCAAGAATTTTAGAGATACACAGAACCTGGCCCCAGTTCCAAGAATTTTAGACATTCCGAGAATTTGACGTCATTTCCAAGAATTTCAGAGATTCCGAGAATTTGACGTCATTTCTTAGAAAAATTTTTCGATCGACCTCCTATCGTATCATGTTCTCCTAATACAAAATCGCATTTTTGGACAAAAATTTTACTTCGATCAGGGAATTTTGTTAACAATCTTTTTTATTAAATATCTCGCTTATTCTTCAAGATATTAAAAAATGTTTCGAACGAAAGTTGAATGGTTTCGAAAGGACTATATTACCGTGCCCTCCATTTTTTTGTGGATCAACTCATAAAAAAATTATCAAGGTCACCCTTATTTTTTTAAATAGCACCATATACTTTTTTATGCACCAATCGATGCATCCTGGCATTCTCTATAAAAGTGAATAGGGGTAGTTTTCGTAAAAAACCATTAGTTTAGAAGTTATTAATTATTTTTTAAACTATAAGTTTTTTGCCATATATAGCTTAATACTTTTTTATAGAGAATATCAAGGGACAACGATTGGTGTATTAAAAAATATATAGTCCCATTTAAAAAAACCACATTCGCGTTCATAAGTCCATAACCCTTCTATTTATAAAAAAATGAACGGCAGCAGGACGTGCCCCCCTCGAAACCGAGTAACTTTTATCCCAAACATTTTTTAATATCTCCAAAAATAAGCGAGATATATCGAAAAATGTCCATCTATTCTTCGAACAGTTCCGAGAATTTGACGTCATTTCCAAGAATTTTAGAGATACACAGAACCTGGCCCCAGTTCCAAGAATTTTAGACATTCCGAGAATTTGACGTCATTTCCAAGAATTTCAGAGATTCCGAGAATTTGACGTCATTTCTTAGAAAAATTTTTCGATCGACCTCCTATCGTATCATGTTCTCCTAATACAAAATCGCATTTTTGGACAAAAATTTTACTTCGATCAGGGAATTTTGTTAACAATCTTTTTTATTAAATATCTCGCTTATTCTTCAAGATATTAAAAAATGTTTCGAACGAAAGTTGAATGGTTTCGAAAGGACTATATTACCGTGCCCTCCGTTTTTTTGTGGATCAACTCATAAAAAAATTATCAAGGTCACCCTTATTTTTTTAAATAGCACCATATACTTTTTTATGCACCAATCGATGCATCCTGGCATTCTCTATAAAAGTGAATAGGGGTAGTTTTCGTAAAAAACCATTAGTTTAGAAGTTATTAATTATTTTTTAAACTATAAGTTTTTTGCCATATATAGCTTAATACTTTTTTATAGAGAATATCAAGGGACAACGATTGGTGTATTAAAAAATATATAGTCCCATTTAAAAAAACCACATTCGCGTTCATAAGTCCATAACCCTTCTATTTATAAAAAAATGAACG